>NC_068571.1:11676524-11986291 GCF_025698545.1 Gossypium raimondii
GGATTAGATGAAGAGGGAGTGAAATGGGCATCCATACTGCTTTTTTTTAGGATTGATAAAAGTAGTAAATTTAGATGAAAGTGAGATTTTTGGAAATTGATTAAAGGGGTAGCCCTTGTGGATAAGGGTAGCCAAATACTGAAGGACGAAAATGGAAGCTCATCAGCGCACGAGGCATTTCCATTTCAACAAAAATATCTATATACACGTAGTTCGTATATTTATTTATATTTATGTTTATTTTTGTGTTATTTTAGTTTTTTTAAAATTAGGGTATTAACATCAGTAACAGTGATTAATGTTTTTGTCATGAGTGTTCTCTAGAGAAGTAAATGGTTAGCCATGAAATATGTTCTATTCCCATGTGTGAGGATCAAACTTCCAACCACAAGATTAAAGGATAAAGTGAGTAACCACTACGCTATACCTCATAATTAAAAATATCAATATTTGGTGCAACTCTTAGTCTTATTAGTCACAATTAGAGAAGCTGATCAAGTATATCCTTTCAATAAGAATGACAACGTATCAATATTTAATTACGATATTTACGTATTATTAATTAGTTACCCCACCAAATATATCCATAGTAAATTTGATGTGCTACAATTAGGTAAAAAATGTGGGAGAGATATGCATACAAGGCAATGGTTTGTGCAAAATTATTACAGGTACATACCATCTCTTTATTGTATTTAACATAATTGTTCAAATTTATTTTAATGCAATATATGCATTTTACAGCTTCCTGGCATGATACTATTTTAATTTTAATACAAACATGGTAGAATCGAGAATGAAAATAATTGGAGGGCATTTAATATTTTCATTATTTGATGCATTTATCGTTATTAATTATTCCTTTTAATCTAAAACTTCATTACGTTTTATTGTAATTACGTATATATATGTATATGCCGTATTACTATTATTTTCAATCATATGTTTTATCGTTAAACCATATGTATATGTCGTATAATGTAAGTGCGCGTGATAGGTGTACTAATTTTAAAAAGAAATAAAGAAATAGAAAATATTTTTGAAGAAGGAAAAAAATTCTTTCTTACAAAAATTCATTCCTTTTACCATTTTTAAGACTTATTTATATATTTTATGTCATCTGCGTTGTATATGTATTATGTGTTTAGTTATTTTATTTAATTAATTATTTTAATTTATTTAATAATATATTTTATTTCATATAGTATGAAATAATTATAATATTTTAATAAGATATAATTTATCTATAAATTTGAAAATATTTTTGATAAAATGTCTAAAATTAGGCATAACCTCTCCCCATTCATTAAATAGAAAGATAAAATATGTTTGACTGCACCCAAACCTGCATCCTTCTTCACTAGTTATAATGTCAATGCCAACCGAGTTAAAACTTAATTGACATAAATTTAAATAGTTTAAACTATAATTAAAGTGTAATTAAAAATGAATATAAAGTGTAATTCAAATTTTATTGAATTTATATATTTAAAATATTCATTTAATATTAATATAATAATAATAATAATTATTTAAATTACTATCATAGTTCAAAATAAGAGGATCTATAACTCCTCTCCAACCCATAAATAAGAGAATAATGCGCTTTAATACACTCAAACTCGTGTCCTCCTATATTAACAACAATATTCATGCTAATTCAATAAAGACTCAATCAAAATTTATAATTTATATTTTAATCCTTATAGATGCCACAAAATCATTGACATAAGCAAAAATACCACAAGTTGCATTTTGATATGCTCCACATGGCCTCCCAAAATTTTTTTAACCCCATTAACTCTAAGGTCTTAATCAGTGGACAAAATTAAATTTTAAGTATCAAAATGAATAAAAAATTTAAATATTAAAGGAGAAAAATGATACAATTCAGAGGTCAAATTGTTAATGAAATAATTTTATAATTACAATTGTAAAATTTCATATAACTTATTAACAAAGTAAAAATTATAAATTTATATAATTATCATAATTTTATGATACTTAATAGAAAATATTTTTTCTTATACATAACTAATTGATAATATATATTTATATTAAACATAATAATTAAAAGGTTGACTTACAAAAGATTAGTAAATTTTTTTAAGAGTTGAAAATTAACATGTAGGTCAAGAGTACTCTCTCTTAGTATCCCAAAGAAACAGGTATGGCTGTTGTTGGGGTGGAGTAGGGCACTGACCTCTATCTAATATGGCAGGAGACGAGATCTCTCTCTTAGTAGACGAATTAATACAGTTGACGGTCAAAAGTTCCTCGGTTGTATCGAAAATTAGATTATCACTATAATGTTCTGTGTGGACGAGGAAATCATACAATCCAAATAGTTTTCGTGCACAGCTTAGAAGTATATGGAAAACGAAAAGAAAATTTGGAATCCAAATGGTTGGGCAGAATCTGTTTCAGATCTCATTCTAGGATGAAAATGACCTTCCGTGGCTATTTAGAAGACAATTGATAATTTTTGATAGATTGAAAGAGGCGACAAAGAGGAGCAAAATAAAATTGATTTTCTCTCCGTTTTGGCTAAGAATTGGCCCTTGCCCACCAGAATGTGAGAAGAAAAATCTGATATATGTAGTAGGCTCTACTTTTGGAGGAATATTAAGGTCGGAGATAAAAAATGATGCTTGTCATTTGAAAGTCCAATTGGATGCTCAAAAACCTCTTCGGAGTGGAATCTTTATTGCAATGGGCGATCAAAGAAGAGTCTGGCTCCCTTTTAAATACAAATCCTTACAGAATTTTTGCATTGGCTTTGGAAGGAAGGGACATGTCGCGAAAGAGTGCACAGAGATCTCAAAACTGGGGAAAGAAATAGGGGAGGACGCCATTCTTTACTCACTAGCACTAAAAGCCGAATCTAATCTAATTGGTAAAGGGAGTTTGCAATGGGTTTTTCGGGAAAAAAATTTACGGAACAGTGCTTATATACTGGGGAAAAGGAAGAATGAGACACATCAAAAATTAATTTGGTAGAAGATATCATCACATGTAAAGAGCAGATGGCGACACAACAATGGCAGAACAAACTACAAAACGTAATAACACCAACAGATCTGGGACATGCGAGGATATCTAGCAAGTCCGAAAATAGCAAGGCAAATAATCAGGGAAGTCTTGAATTAATTGAATCTGGTAGTACAGATCTTAAAGCTTTATTTGTAAAAATTGAACAGCGTTGGGAAACAACAAAAGCTAGGACGAATACTATTGCAACTGAGATGGGTATTTCAGAAAACCATAAAAAGTTGAGTTGGAAACGAAAGGGAAGAATAGGGAAAATTAATGATGTCCAGATATAAAATGTAATATGTAAGAGAAAAGGTTTTTCAATTGAAGAAGAAGTTCCCGAAACCTGCTTAGATAGTGATAATAACTACAAAAAGACGCGATTGGAAATTAATGCAGTAAATTCTCACGTTTTGGAGAAATTAGAAGATTAGTTTGGATGTGTCTTCACAATTAGGATCAGCGGCTGCCAATAGGCAAGCCGACCGGAGCCAATGAAAATAATAAGCTGGAATGTTCGAGGATTGGGGAGTCTTCGAGCAATTAGAAGGTTTCGGTTCGCAATGAAGCAACACAATCCCCAATTGGTCTTCTTCATAGAGAAGAAAGTGAATGGCATTCATATAGAAAGGATTAGGAGAAGTGGATTCAAAAATGGCTTTGATGTTGAGGTAAATTGGTTCTTGAGGTAAGCTTTCATTGGCTTGGAAACAAGATATTCAAGTTACGATCATCAACTACTCCAAAAATCATATAGACGCTCTTATTAAAGAAAATCAAGGTAACAGAGATTGGCGTTTCACGGGATTTTTTGGAACTCCTTTCACAAATGAAAGGTGTAGAACTTGGAATTTCTTAAGATAATTGGGAAGGATTTGGACTCATCCTTGGCTTGTTTGCGGAGATTTTAACGAAATTCTATACTCATTCGAGAAGAGAGAAGGGGTGCCAAGAGATGAAAAGAGAATAAAGGCTTTCTGTACTGTTTTAGATGAGTGTCAACTCATGGATGTAAGGTTTTCTAGTTTATGGTTCACATAGGCATAGGGAAACTTACCAGAAACATACGGGAAATGTTAGATAGAGGGGTGGCATATGCAAAGTGGTTTTTGACTTTTTCACATGCATGTATTCAACATTTTCCCTACTCACATTCAGGTTATTGTCCTCTCCTCATTCTTATAGAGAAGGAAAGTACTAAGATTCAAAATGTTTTCTTTCGGTTTGAAGCCTGGTGGCTATTAGAAAGTTCTTTCAAGAAGATGATGGCTGTTTTTTGAGAAAAACTTGTAGGACCACTACCGAAAAAACTTGAAAATCTAAAATAGGGAATACTTCAATGGGCAATTCAAATTTAAAAATGAAGGGTGGGGATCAAGCAAAAGTTAAGCCAAAAATTGGAGAGCTTGTTAGAGGAGGACAAGAATGATGAGAACTTGGCTGAAATTATAAACACAAAGATACATCTTAATCTAGAAATTGATAAAGATGAAGCTTACTGGGAGCAAAGAGCACGTGTCAATTGGCTAAAATCAGGGGATAGAAATACGTCGTTCTTTCGTAAGTGGGCCACTCAGCGGAATAGAACTAATGTTATCAATAGCTTATGAAATAAAAATGGGGAAGAAGTCAATGATGAGGTCGAGATAGAAATGATAACAAAATTTTTTTTTCAAGAGCTGTTCATGTCGAGAGGTATAAGAAACACTGATCAGGTTTTACAATGAGTTAATAGATGCATAACT
This sequence comes from Gossypium raimondii, assembly GCF_025698545.1. Taxonomy (NCBI): domain Eukaryota; kingdom Viridiplantae; phylum Streptophyta; class Magnoliopsida; order Malvales; family Malvaceae; genus Gossypium; species Gossypium raimondii. The sequence goes on from NC_068571.1 coordinate 11,681,303, forward strand.
GAAGATATAAATCTACAGCTTACATCAGAATACACTGCTGAAGAATTTTGACAACTTTGAAGGGAATGGGTCCTACAAAGGCTCCCGGAGACGACGACTTTCCAGCAATTTTCTTCCAAAAGTGCTGGCACATAATTGGTACTGAGGTAACCTCTTTTTGTTTGGAAATTTTAAATCAAGGAAGAGATTTAGAAAGTCTTAATGTCACGAACATTGTATTGTTTCCCAAAACTTCCCAACCCACAAATATGACAAATTTTAAACCTATTAGTCTATGCAATATCCTATACAAATTAATAGCTAAGGTAGGAGCTAATAGATTTCAACATGTTTGGGAAGCATGTATTGATAAAGCACAAAGTGCCTTAGTTCTAGGACGATTAATTACTAATAATGTGCTAGTAGCCTACGAAATAATGCATACTCTAAAGAATAAGAGGGTGGGGAAAAAAGGGCATATGGCACTCAAGCTTGATATGAGTAAAGCTTATGATAAGGTTGAATGAGACTTTCTAAGGGTTATGATGGAGCGAATGGGTTTTGTGTAATCTTGGGTAGCTTTTATAATGAAATGTATTTCGATGGTCTTTTACTCAGTTATTCTAAATGGAGATAAAGGAGATCGTTTTAGGCCAATGATTGGACTCCATCAAGGGGACCCTCTTATCCCCTATTTGTTTCTGATTTGCAGTGAAGGTCTATCGTCCCTCATACGTTTAGCTTTAAAAAGGGGGAGATTAAATGATTAAGAACAAGTATGCGAGGCCCACAGATTTCACACCTCTTCATAGATGATTGCATTATATTTGGTGAGGCAACATCTTTAGGAGCTCAACAGATTAGAGGAATATTAAAAGAGTACGAATTATGTTCTGGTCAGTGTGTGAATTTTGAAAAGTTTACAATATTTTTTAGCACTAATACCACAGAAGCTGATAGACCAATGGTTACAAGTTTGCTAAGAGTGAGAAGATCGAATGATATTGAAAAGTATCTTGGTATTCTTAACTTGGTAAGGAAGAGAAAGAAAACCTCCTTTCAAAACTTAAAGGATCGAATCAAAAAGTGAATTGATGGATAGAACTTAAGATTCATGTATCAAGGAGGAAAGGAAATCTTTATCAAATCAGTCTTGCAAGCGATTCTTACCTATTCCATGATGTGCTTTCTACTACCAAGAAATTTGTGTGGAGAAATGGAATCAATTATAGCTAAGTATTAGTGGCAGAAAAAGGCATGGACGGAAAGGAATACTTTGGTGCAGTTGGGAGAAAATTTGTGAATTAAAACAAGGAGGGTTAGGTTTTAAGAATCTGGTCAAATTTAATGTGGCCCTCCTTGTGAAGCAAGGATGGCGTCTAATTGATCAACCAGACTCTCTATTAGCACAGGTTTTAAAAGTAAAGTATTATCCGTCATCTAATTTCCTACAAGTTGAGTTAGGTCGCACAACATCATACACATGGAAAAGTATTTGGGTAGCAAAAGGCCTCCTTAGAGAAGGATTGGGTTGGAAAGTTGGTACAGGAGAAAGTATTTTAATTAATAAGGATGCGTGGCTGCCCGGGGTAGACAATTAAAAAGTCTATCATCAAATTACTAACATAGATATTACTACTGTTGCATCTTTAATTGATAGTAACAATAAAGTGTGGAGGGAAGAGCTTATTCGTAATACCTTTGAGGCGAACGATTTGGATAGAATCTTGCAGATCCCAATAGCAAGAGACGGGCATACTGATATGGTCATCTGGCGAGGTGAGCCCTCAGGTACATTCACAGTCCGAAGTGCCTATAAACTATTACAGACCCAGAATAATACAACTAGCTCTAATGCTACACAGAACACAACCAAACAATTTTACAAACAACTATGTGAACTCCAAATCCCCAACAAAATCAAGATCATGCTTTGGAGAGTGTCTTAGATCTATATTCCGACAATGGCCAATTTAAACGTTAGGAGAGTGGCCCATAGCAATCAGTTCCCCAGGTGCAAAGTGGGTGGTGAGACTTTGGCACGCCTTCGTTGAATGTCCTGTAGCAGTAGAATTATGGAAAAATGTAAACTTCGGATGGATAGGTCAAAGTGAACCAACAGACTGCTTTGAATGGCTTATATGGGTTTTTAGCAGATGTTTGGAACCCCATCGTCGCTTGTTCATCTATGAAATATGGGTACTTTGGCTGGACAGAAACAAAAATCTATATGAAAGGAAATCATATTCAGGGATAGAAGCAGCAAATTATGTCAAATATTTCATTTGTGAACTTGACGGTTTGACCGAGAGAAAGATTAACACTATTGGGGAAAAAGAGAAATGGAAAGCACCTGAAAACCCAACCATCAAAATCAACTTTGATGCCTCTTTCGAAAGTATGAGTTACAAATCGGCATCAGCGATTGTGGCACGAAATGGTAATAGAGAAATCAAGATTTCTAAATCTTGCCTCCATACAGCGGTGGGCATGGCCTTTGACGCAGAAGCCATTGCATGTTATGAAGCCATCCTTACAGGAATAGATATGGGTCTCACATATGTTATTGTGAAAGGAGACTCTAAATCCATCATCAACAAATGCATGACAAAATCGGTTGATAAATCACAAATCAGTGCACATATCACAAACATCCAAAAGGAAAAAGTAAGATTTCAGTCAATTATTTTTCACTTTGTTTTGAGATCGGCTAATCAGTTAGCCCACATCATCGCCACAACAAGTCTTAAACAGAAGGAAATGGTTTACCTGATTGGAAAGGTCCCTTGCTACGCTAAAAGGCAATCGAAAATGGAATGGCTAAGAGAACCAGACTAAAGCAGATAGGTGGGAAGAAGAGGAAAAGGGAGCTGAGATGCCCTTCATCCAATCTGGTCAAAATTTCTCAGATCTTCAAATCCAACAAAAATCTAAAAGATACACAACAAGTTATAATATTTTTTTATATTCTTACTAAAATATAATAATATTAACTAATTTAAATATTATTTAAATGCATAATTGTTACTTGATAATAACATGTCTAAAATAGACATTTTATTTCTCAAAAGTACTTTTTGACAGCAATGCTAAACACTCAAATTTTAAACCAAACTTTTCAAAAGCACTTCTCAAAAGCACTTTTCCATAATACTTTTCAAAAGCAATGAAGAACTGGCCCTTAGTTCTAGAGTATTTTGTGTTGTTTTTGATGATTTGATTCCAAGTAGATTTTAGGACTATTTCCATTGGCTATTGTAGGATTATACATTGTTTGGTTTATTTTGTTTAATAAAAACCCCCAATTTAGATTAAAAAAAAAAGAGTTAACATACAAATAAATTTATTTAATTATTAAAATTATTTATTGATATCACGCTTTAATTATTACAAATAAAAATTTAAAATATAGAAATATTATTGATATCAGGCTATAATTTTTTTATTATATTTATTGATATCTTGAAATCAAATTTAAATGTGGATGATTATATTAATTAAATAAATCAGGTGTCATAAAACAAATATATATACACATAGTTTTAGTACAACCACTAGTATAAAATAGGATTGGTGTCAAATTCTAAATTATGATATCCTCGTATCTCCAAGACGACGTAGGCCATACCCACAAATCATGGCCTCATATATCCAAGACGATGTAGGTCATACCCACAAATCATGCCTTATTTGCTTCCTCAAACAATAACTTCACAAGGTTGCTGCATGTCTACAAATCTCACTGCATATCTACCTTTCAAGTTTTGATAAATAAAATAAAATTCTCACTGCTACACATAAATTTACTTCATCCAACCTACAAACTGTTCATGGCCTAGCCACTCGGCCCGACTCGAAAGCCTATCCGGAAAGTGGGAGAATTTACGTAAAAATAAGATATGAAAAATGAACTTGGACAAAAAAAATAAAGCCCCTTTAGAAAACGGGCTAGGCCTTGGGTAAGGCTTTTTTTCCTTGAGTTCGACCTAGTCCGACCCGAATTTGCAAAAAGAAAAAAAATGTTGTTTTCCTGTTGTTTTCTCACTGTTTTGTTGTCATTTCACTATTATTTTGTTGTTATTATTTGGATATTGTATAACTCTTATTTTATTGTTAAATTTGCTATTATTTTAGAGGCATTTGCTTGTTAAATTGCACCTATATTAGTGTTATTTAAGTATAAAGATTTTTTTAAAAAATTTATTTTCAATTTGTTGGAAAATATTTATTTTAATGTTTTTAGTTTTTTGATGTATTATATTTATTTTAAAAAAATTTTAGACCCATTTTTCGACACGAGCCTAAAACGTTTTTCAAGGCCTAATCCGAACCCAACTCAGCCCGACCCATAGACAGATCTAATCCAACCCAACCATTAGATTCCACGCATTTTGGTTTTTTTCATTTAAAGATTGAAATTGAAATATGCTCCAAAAAATTTATTTTTAGAAATTTAATTTATCTATTTTTAGATTTAAAATGTAAGTTCAATTGTTTACGCAATTAAATTTTTATGTGAAATTTAAATTCATTATAAATGTTTTTATTACATGGCTATTAAGTGAATGTTTTATTATTATTATTTCAAAATGTTACACTGACAAATTTAATAGAATAATTTTAACTATAGTAATGGTTGGACTTGAATTTTGAAATTTGAAAAGTAAAAGAATTGAATTCCTAAAAATATAAGTAGAGAGACTAAGTTCCAAATGTAAAAAAGTACAAGAACTTGAAGTATATTTTAATATGGATATATATAAAACTTATATATGAACTTTGCTTCAATGTGCAATTTCATACATGGACTTTTATTTGGAGCAATTGTACACATGAAGCTTGTATTGTCATTCATATGCATACATGAAATTCGATTTTGATTCAATTGTATATATTTAAAGAAATGAATTTGAAGATAAATGTTTGATATAGTGTGGATTAGTATCAATATATGTTAGACTCAATTGCTTTAAAAATATACAATTCAAGTAATATAGAATTACAGAATATTTGATTCTCTATCCACCACTAATAAATAATAACATAATATATCATTATTGAATAAAATAAAAATAACGGAGGACTTATAAAAATATTAGTAATTTTATTTAAATATAATTAGCTAATAATTAATTATAAATAAATATAAAAACTTTAACACTAAACTCGAGATCATATATCCAAGACCTTAAACTTTGAACTCAAGATCCTAAATATTAAACCTTAAACTCGTGACTTATTAATATTTATTAATCATTTTATAATTGATTAATATTTAATTATGCTTGAATAAAATTATTAGGAACAATATTTTTTTTTGTTTTATTTAAGGGTTAATATATGTTCAAGTTGCACCTGATTTTTTTTTTCTCAATTTGGTACCTAAGTTTGGCTTCAATTTGGTACCCAAACCAAACAACATCATGTGACCCAATAAATATTTGACATGTGTGCTCTAATAAAAAATATAAGTATTCGTGTGACAAAAGAAAAAACTCATATACCAAATTGAATATTTAAGTCAAACTTAGATACATGTATGGGACAAAGGAAAACTCAAGTATCAGTTTGAAAAAAGTTTAAGTACCAAACTGAATATTGAAACCAAATTCAAGTACCAAATTGAGATAAAAAAAATCTAAAGTATCAAATTGAACATTGAAACTAACTAAAGATACCAAATAGTATATTAATCCTCTATTTAGTGATGAAGTGCCAACATGGCATGACTTTGAGAGAAAGAAGATTAGAGAATTAATCTAGAAACCGAAACTTAGAGCAAGAAATGTTGAAGCAGCCAAATGTTGAGTCCTAAACCCAACAAAGTGGAGGCCGAGAGAGATTAGAGGACTATTTGGCGTTTTAAATTGGGCAAAGCATAATTCTTTTGTACTTTGCTGGTCAATTTAGGACTGTGATTTACGTGAAGAATAAACCCAAAAAAGATACAAGAGTTGGAAACAACCCCGAACTCAATGCTGTGATGATAAGACTGCACATAAAAGGGGTATTCTCCCCAACATTCATTTTGGTTACGCATTATTCACTCAACTTCACACTTAGTCAAAATTCTTTAAAAAAAAAAAAAGAATATCAATAATCAAATCCGTTTTGAAAAACCCAAATCAAATTAGAAATTCAAACCTGAAAACTATACTTCAAATCTTGCTAAAATCTAGTCCCTAAAAGCTAACCAATTATAGAAAAATATGGTGTGACTATAGAGAATATGTCAAAAGATTCTCTTCGTTAATTTTTCTCCCTTTTATTACTCTTTAAAATCTCCACAACTGGAAATTGAAAACCAAACAAGAGCTTCCATTGCGCTTAAATACGGAACGAAACCAACAATTAGCTAATACAGCAAAGACTTGTGAGTTGTGGGAAAGGGTAGCAGCTATTAGCTAGTGATGCCAAAGGATAATCTGCAAGTGCTTAATGCGCTTGATGGTGCCAAAACACAATGGTACCATTTCACGGCAATCATCATTGCTGGCATGGGATTTTTCACTGATGCTTACGACTTGTTTTGCATATCGTTGGTCACCAAATTGCTTGGTCGCATTTATTACCACAAAGCAGGCTCTTCTACCCCTGGTAGTCTTCCTTCCAATGTAGCAGCTGCTGTCAATGGTGTCGCCTTTTGTGGTACCCTTACGGGCCAACTCTTTTTCGGTTGGCTCGGTGACAAGTTGGGCCGGAAACGTGTCTATGGCATCACCCTTTTGCTCATGGTTATCTGTTCTCTTGCCTCCGGCCTTTCCTTTGGTCGTCACCCTAATGATGTTATGGCTACCCTCTGTTTCTTTCGATTCTGGCTCGGTTTTGGCATCGGTGGTGATTATCCTCTTTCGGCTACAATCATGTCGGAATATGCTAACAAAAAGACTCGTGGGGCTTTCATTGCTGCTGTTTTTGCAATGCAAGGTTTTGGGATTTTGGCTGGTGGGATGGTTGCGATTCTAGTTTCAGGAGCTTTCAAGGCCCAATACCCTTCACCACCTTATTTTAAGAATCCAAATGGATCCACCGTACCGGAAGCTGATTATGTATGGAGGATCATTTTGATGTTTGGTGCAGTCCCAGCTTTGCTCACTTATTACTGGCGCATGAAGATGCCTGAAACTGCTCGTTACACGGCTTTAGTCGCCAAGGATGCGAAACAGGCCGCCGCGGATATGTCTAAAGTTCTTCAGGTCGATTTAGAAGAAGAACGACAACTAGAGAAACCAGGAGAGAAAAGAGGGAATGATTTTGGTTTGTTCACCACAAAGTTTCTGAGTAAACATGGGCTTCACTTGCTTGGCACAGCAAGTACTTGGTTCTTGTTGGACATTGCCTTCTACAGTCAGAACCTGTTTCAAAAGGACATCTTCAGTGCCATTGGTTGGATTCCAAAGGCGAAAACCATGAACGCTCTTGAAGAAGTTTACAGCATCGCAAGAGCTCAAACCCTCATTGCACTATTCAGCACAGTCCCTGGATATTGGTTCACCGTGGCATTGATAGACAAGATGGGGAGATTCAGGATTCAATTGATGGGGTTCTTCTTCATGACATTGTTTATGTTTGCCTTGGCAATCCCGTACCACCATTGGACTTTACCAAACAACAGAATTGGGTTCGTTATAATGTACTCCCTCACCTTTTTCTTCTCGAATTTCGGCCCGAACGCGACCACGTTCGTCGTCCCTGCCGAGATTTTCCCGGCAAGGTTGAGATCAACATGCCATGGAATATCAGCAGCATCGGGTAAAGCAGGAGCAATGGTGGGTGCGTTTGGGTTTTTATATGCGGCAGATGCCATTGGAGTGCAAAAATCGCTTATAATATTGGGAGTGATCAGCTTCTTGGGGATGTTGTTCACGTTTTTGGTGCCGGAATCGAAAGGGAAATCACTGGAAGAAATGTCGGGCGAAGTTGAGCAAGAAAATGGAAATCAAACACAAGGTGGACGACAGAGTAATACTGAGATTCGAATTGCATAAGCTTAATTAAGCAAGGCACTGTAATTAATTAGTAGGAAAGTTTGAAGTGACATTAGGGGATCTTAGTTAATTATGTCTTTAATTAGCATTGCATCTTTGGATATTGCTTGCACTTTGTTTCTAGTTTTCTTATTTTGGCTTCCTTTTTAGTTAATGGAATGTCTCTTTTTTGAGTTTTCCATATACTTCCTAATTTTAGTATTTGGATCACTAGAAATTTTTAAGTCACTTTAAAAAATTACTATATATTTTTCTTTAACTATATATTTTTAAATATTTTATTAACCCCTATTTCTGCTTTTCTATACTAAATATTTCTCTTAAAATAATGTGTATAAAATTAAAATAAATTTTTTAGTTTAAATCGTGAGTATAAAGGGTAAACTATAAAAATAGTCACTTTTGTTTGCCTCATATTGTATTTTAGTTACTTGTGTTTGAAATGTTACGTTTTAGTCACTTACGTTATCGTTTTGTAACGAACTGGTCACTTTACCATTAAACTTCGTTACCTCCCTAACAGCGGTTCTACAGGACAGTCCAAATGGGTTTTAAATGCTAACTTGAATGTTCTACGTGGCAGTCCAAATTAAATTTATTTAATTAAAAACCTATTTTCATCCCAGCAACTGGACATCCAAGTTGGCATTTAAAACCCGTTTGGGCTGCCACGTAGGACTGTCGTTAAGGAGGTAATGAAGTTTAATAGTAGAGTGACCACTTCGTAACAAAACAATAACGTAAGTGACTAAAACATAACATTTCAAACATAAGTGACTACTATATAATCTGAGGCAAATAAAAATGACTTTTTTATTATTATAATTTACCCTTAAATAAATACATCCTAAGAAATTATCTTAATTAACAATAAATTAATATAAATAGTTATCATATCTAAATTTGATTTTAAAATCAAATTACTTTATCATTACTAAAGTATAAAGCGGAGATACGTGCTAATGTCTAAGTAAAAAAAAAAAAAAAGACATTCTTTAAAAGGTTTTAACATAAAATCTGTTCTAAAGTTGTTAAAACTTAACAATTTAATATTTGATACATTGTTGGTGTATAAGTCTTATGTATCATAAGTGAATAATAACATGACATATCATCATTAAATTAAATGAAAATATGGAGGAGTTGTAAATAAATACCAATAATTTTATTTAAACATAATTAAACATTAATCATAACTATTATAAATAAATATTAATAACTCCGGATTTAGGATCTTGAGTTTAAAAGTTTAGGGTTTTAACATTTATTTATGATTAATTATTGTTTAATTATGTTTAATTATGCAAATAAGGACTAAATCGAATTGAATTAAAAATACCGAGAGATATAGAAATGAAATTAACGCGTGTATTGTTTTTATTTGGCATATAAAAATCAAATATATAAATATCAAGTATTTTGTCGAGCGCTGAATAAAAAGAACCAAGCTAATACATAAAAATCATAAAATCAAACCAATCATCATAAATATAGCAATAATAATTCAAAATTCATATAAAAGAAAATATAACTTTAACAGTCATAAATTAAAATGAATGCTATTAGATTTAATTTAGGACTGAATTTAATCAATTTAGAATGAATTATAACTAAATTATGAGTTTGATACAATTATGAAAATATCCAAAAATGAAAATATCAAACCCTAAAACTCAATCTAACTTTTTCTCCTTCTTATCTCATAGTTGCATATTTAATTTAGTATTTTGAATTTATTGAAATTTTAATTTATATTCTAACAAGATAGCGAAGTTTTAATATATTTGGTAGCTTGCAATGTTAATTTTATATTCTAGCATGATTAGTGTCGGTTTGTAATGTTAATTTGTTCTTTTCCTTTTTTAGTTACATGTTTGAGGGTATAATCATGGCAATGAAGCATATAGTTTCCATTTAAGTACCTTTTATAAATAAATGATACTGTCAAAATTGCAAAATGCACTACTATTATCAAAATTCAACTTTAAAGATGTTATATTTCTTGTAGAGTTATCTTTACTGCATAAATATCTAACTTCTTAAAGTTAATAAGATTTACAATGGATAATTGGATTTGTTGTATCTTGAGAGACGTATGTAATAAAATATTTTTGTATTGATTATTATCACTAAAAGAGCGTGTGTTGTCTCAAGAGAGTGATATGATCATTGCTTCAATCTCCGTCACCTTATTTTAACTGTCAGAGTTGTGATAGTTCGATACCAAGAAATTGATCCTATACTCTTATTCAAAAGAATTAGTATAACATTCTTCAATATTTGAATCCTTCGACATATTGTTGGATAAAAGATTGAGTGTCAAAATATTGAATTTTGGTGCACCTAAATTAATTTGACAGTTTTGGCTAAAACTAAGGTCCTGGGACCTTGAGTTTTTAGATTTGAGTCCTATCATGTACAAATACCACGTGTGGGTTCTTCCCCAAATTATTTTGGGTTTTAGTCCCACAAAATACGATACAATTTAGGCATAAAACATTCGTATCACGTGAATATCCCCCCAAATGCATTTAATGGCTTTGAGAAAGAGTTTGTCTTTTCTCGGAGTGTGATTATGAACGAAGCAGGTACAACCAAAGAATGGGAACTTTTGTTCTGTAAAATAGAAAAATGCATACAATTAATAAGATAATAAATAGTAAGAACAACATCACTCCAAAAATGAGGTAGTTAAGAACGTCAACTCGGTAAAAGAATTAGATCTAACCGCGGTGATGAATATTATGAGAAATACGATGATTCAGGTGAACAATGTCTAAGACCATTTGTGAAATTCTTAGAGGAAAGTGGTATTGCCCTACAATACACTATGTCGGGTTCACCCACTATGAATGTCTGTTGAAAGATGAAATAAAACACTTAAAGACATGGTAAGGGGTACGGTTAGTCATTCTACCTTGCTTGAATTGCTCTAGCGAGAAGTACTAAAGATCGCAGCTTATATAATTAACAAAGTTCCAACTAAATGAACTAAAAAGACCTTTTATGAGCTTTGGATAGGTAAAAAGCTTAGCTTAAAGCATTTGCACATTTGGGGATGTCCAACTAAGGCTGGGCCTTATAGGCTAAATGAAAGGAAATTGGACTCAAGGACTATCGATTGCTATTTCATAGGATACTATGACAGGGCTATGGGTTACAAAGTCTATGATCCCACTACTAAGGCTATTTTTGAGACGATTAATGCTCAGTTCTTAGAGGATGTTAAGTTTGGAGGGGGGGGAGATAATTAAGGGCATTGTTGTCCTTAGATTTAGATTTTAATTTATTGGATAAAATTCAGAAATTTAGTTTTTTTTTTAATTTGAGTTTTTTATTTTTAATGATAATGAATATTTGAGTGAATAAGATGAAACTTTCATGGTAAAAAACTATGATGAGGAAACCAGGATGATGGCGACAATGATGAAGAAATTACTCATAATTTCTTTTTATTTTTTGTGATAAAAATGTTTAATTATTTCATATATATATTTTAGAGTTTATATATTTATAATTTTTAAAGTTTATATATACTTGATAAAAAGATTATATATTTTATAAAAGAATGCCATGCATCACATTTTTATTTACTAAAACATCCACTTGTCTTTCTTAACAATATTAAAATAATTGGACCAAAAACTATAACATGGAATGCATTAGGTATCAAAATAGGCTAAAAAAAGTGTAGGCACCAAAGTGAGAAACGAATATACTTCAAGGGTCAAATCGTAAATTAAGCCTAAAATATATATATAGGGCCAACGCCTGGTGGGACTTAAACCCAAAATAATTTGGGGAAGAATCCACACATGGTATTTATGCACAATAGGGCTAAAATCTAAACACTCATAGTCCCAGGACCTTAGCTTTTGCGAACACTATCAATCTAATTTAGGTGTACCAAAATTCAATATAGGATCAATTTGTTGCTATCGAACTATCACTACTCTGGTAGTTAAAATAAGGTGACAAAGATTGAGGCAATGATCATATCACTCTCTTGAGATGTGATGCGATCACGCCCTGCAATGAGCCCAGCTTGGGCAAGGACCCCATAGTGCTTCCTCAAGGACCAATTACGTGAGCCGGTGCTAAGCAATTCAAGGAAGCAATATCGACTTTAGTTCAACAACTATGGGACGAGATGTTAGCTGGAAACGTTGAGCACAATTGGGCCAGCTCCACGAACTCCCCGTGCAACTTTTTGCAACCTGATCCTAACTCCATTTCAGCTCAATGAGCTCGAACCAGCTCAAATCCAGCTCCATTTAATTTATGCTTTAATATAGCTGCTGGAATAAATTATTTGAATTAGTTAAATTAGTTAAATCAACTCAATTAATTGTTAGTGTCTAATTTGTTTAAATCTGGACAAATTTAATTATGTGTGTTAAATATGTTTTATGCATGTTATTAATATGTCTTAAGTCTATTAAATATGTTCTAATTAGTACAGCTTTTTAATGTGTCCTAGATTTAGATGTTTTAATTATGTCCAAAGTTTAGACAAATTTAATGATGTCTAAATTGTGTCCAGCCGAATTTGATGCTGCTTCCTTTTCTAAAGTGTGTCCAGCTGAATTTAATGCTGCTGATCAAATGTGCCTCAAAGCTGATTTAAATTGACGAATTTAATGCGCAGGTGCATGCTTGGATGGCAATTTAATGGTGTTGATTCTTCTTTCCCAAATGCCTTTTTCGGTCACCACAATGCCATCAATGTTCCGCCCATTTGAGGGAATGCATGAGCATCATATAGATGAAGTTTAGCACCAATTAATGCTTAATTTATCAAAGAGTCGAATTAAAGAAAACCAGCTACTATTTTGAGTGTCTATAGGTGCCTTTTCGTGGAATTAAAAGGCCCTGTCTACTCACAATTATTCGGCCACCCATTCCATTTTCCCAAGTCAACCAATTAGCTCTCCAAGCAATTTTAAAGACGTTCACATTGCTGGAATCCTTTTCACATGATATGGTTGTTCGTTTCAGAGTTTTCTCACCTCATAGGACTGCTCATTAGCGGAACCTAGCTGTTGCCATGCACCATTCAAGTTTTCCAAGTTCATTGCTTAATCTAGAAGCTGCCTCTTGGACTCACATTCAGCTGAATTTAGCTACAGCATTTTAATGGTTTTAATTCAGGACTTTTCTAGCTTATTCTAGCTACATTTACTTAGTCTTTAAGCTTGTTTGCTGACCATTTAGCTAGCTAGTAGATAGGCTATAAATACTTTGCTCTTTCATTGTAAAAAGGACTTTTGATCATTTTGTTAATGAATTACTGTCGAATTTGTGAGGTAACTTTCTCTAAAATTTCGTTCGAGACCCGAAAGACTTATCTAGCTTCTAGTGGCGTTTACCCGAGTCTCTTTTTGAACTTATCACTCTTTTAAACCGAGTGTGGCTTTCATCCTTTATACCTTTGGCTCATACTTATCTAAGTATCGGGTTAAGGTCCAGAAATTACCAATTACAAACACCTTAAGGTCCTATAAGTTTTGGGTCGACACTCGTTATAGTGTTGGTTCTTACTTGATCCTTAAGCCCCATTTTGAACCATTTCTTTCACAAACCAAATTCCGGATCCATTTCATTTTTGACCTAACCTAAACCATTTCATACCCTTATTTGCCATTGACCAAAACCGAATTCCTTCTTTCAATCCTAACCTAAATACATCTTTCTTTCCTATTTCGAGCCCACCTTGATTATTATAAACCAAACTTAGTCTCATCTCGACTAAACTTCTCAATCAAACCATACTTCTTCGTTTAACGATCAGGAACTTAATCAACTCGGATCAATCTACTAAACCAAGATCGTATCATTTGGTATCAGAGCTGGTTAAAATAAGAATTACGGATGCTCGAGTACATCCTGGATTAGGTACGTAAAAAAGGAATTAGAAATTAAAAAAAAGTTGAAAAAAATCAAAATTAAAAAATATATATAATATTTGAAGAAAAAATAGAATTCGAAAAAAAATTGTGATTAAAAAAAAAGGAAATTTTTTCATCTTTGTAAGTCCGATCAATTCTCCATTATTTCTTCATTCTTTCTTACGCCACATTTCTAAAATCGACATTTGTTTCTTTAGCCTACCCAAACAAACAACTAATCCCTTGCAAACCCCTTTGAAACCGACCCCCTAATCTACGATAACGTCATATCGAGCCTATTACGAAATCATGAGAGAAATTTGAATAGAAAAAGGCACAAGCGTGTGAGCGCATTAGAGCAGAGGTAAAAGCCGGAAAGAGCGCAAACACGAGTGTGAGTGACATTTACTTTTTCTTTCCGAGTGAACGTTAGGTTTTGTGGTGAGGATATTTCTTTTCAAACATCATTCATGTCTAGAAGTTCAGAGAGGAATATGGCCGAAAGGAATGAAAGGCAACCTGTTCGCAATGTACCGGATCTTAACATTCAAGTTCTATTGCAAGAAGTGGAGCTCTTATTCGATCGCAAGCTCGAGCTTATTCAAGAAAGGCTTGACCTAGTTGAAGAATGAGGTCGACGAGAGAGAACGCCTCAAAGTCCACGAAGGAACCGCGAAAGGGAACTAGACCCGAGGAAGACTTTGATGTTCCTAGTGATGCCGAAAGTGACCAAGGATCTAATCTAACCGATCGGCGAAGAGGTCAACGAAATTGAGGCCAAAGGGAACGAGGACGAGTCGACGACAATCTCAAGAATATCAAACTCGCCATTCCTCCGTTCCAAGGCAAGTCTGATCCGGAAGCGTACTTGGAGTGGGAGAAGAAGATAGAACTAGTTTTTGACTGCCACAACTACTCCGAGGCCAAAAAGGTGAAGTTAGCAGCGATCGAGTTCTCCGATTACGCCATGATTTGATGGAACCAACTCACCACAAGTCGACGAAGAAATGGCGAGCGACCAATAGCCACTTGGACCGAGATGAAGGCACTAATGCAGAGACGGTTTATTCTATCTTACTACCATCGGGAGCGTTACCAGAAACTCCAAAACCTTTCTCAAGGATCGAGGAGTGTAGAAGATTATTACAAGGAGATGGAAATCGCGATGATTCGTGCCAATGTCCAAGAAGACTGAGAAGTAACGATGGCGCGTTTCTTGGTGGGACTCAACCGCGACATAGCCAACGTAGTAGAATTACAGCATTATGTCGAAGTGGTGGACATGGTGCGAATGGCTATCAAGGTGGAGAAACAATTGAAACGTAAAGGCGCTGTTCGTAGCTATTCTACCGCGACTCCTTCTAAATGGAGCCAAGGTGTTGGAAAAAACGTTCTACCGAGCCGATCCAAAGAAACGACCATGCCCGCAAAGTTGAACAAGCTCGTGGCTGAACCGAGCAAAGGCAAGGCTGTTGAAGGATTCTCTAACCATTTGAGGGACATAAAATGTTTTAAATGCCTTGGAAGAGGGCATATTGCAAGCAAATGGCCGAACCGAAGTACCATAGTGGTGTGCGCGAACGGAGATATTGAATTCGAAGAAAAACTTGAAGATGAACCCGAAGCGACTTTCGACGAGGAAGAAGAAATAGAACAAGTCCCCGAAGGAGAGCTTCTTGTTGTCAAGAGAAGCCTTAGCATTCAAAGTGTGGAAGACGAGCAACAACGAGAAAACATTTTCCATTATCGTTGCCAAGTTCAAGGAAAAATTTGTAGTGTCATCATTGACGGTGGCAGTTGCTTGAACGTGGCAAGCACTCTCATGGTGGAGAAATTAGGCCTACCAACCAACAAGCACCTGAGCCTATACAAACTCCAATGGCTCAATGATGGTGGTGAGCTTAAAGTTACGAAGCAAGTACTCGTCTCCTTCTCCATTGGAAAATACTTTGACGAAGTACTTTGTGATGTTGTCCTAATGCACGCGGACCATTTGTTACTTGGACGCCCGTGGCAATTTGATCGCCGAGTTTTGCATGACGGATATTCAAATAGATATACCTTTAAGCATATAGGAAGGAACGTGACTTTAGCACCGTTGACGCCAAAACAAGTCTATGAAGACCAAATCAAGTTGAAACATTCTGTAGAACAAGCGAGAGAAAAAGAAAAGAGTGAAAACACAAAAGAAAAGAAAAATGAAAAAGATAGAGGAAAAACTACGAAAGAAAATGAAAAGAAAGTGAAAAAAGACAAAGGTGAAAAAGAAAACAAAAGTGAAAAATTGAGTGCATTTGTGAGAGTTAGTGATGTTCGAAAAGCTTTGATGAGGAAACAATCTCTTCTTGTGCTTATGTACAAGGAGAATGTGTTTATTACCAACGACTTACCTGGAAACCTGCCTTCTTCGATTGAGACTCTTTTGCAGGAATATCAAGATGTTTTTCCTGACGAAACTCCGAGTGGGCTACAACCTCTTCATGGGATCGAACATCAGATTGATTTCGTTCCCTGCACTGCCATTCCAAATAGCCCAGCTTATAGAACAAACCTTGAAGAAACTAAAGAGTTACAACGTCAAGTTCAAGAGTTGATGGAAAAGGGCTACATCCGCGAAAGCCTTAGCCCGTGTGCCATACCGGTCTTGCTGGTTCCAAAGAAAGATGGTACATGGCAAATGTGTGTCGACTGTCGAGCCGTGAACAAAATAATCGTTAAGGACCGGTATCCGATGCCTCACCTAGAAGATATGCTTGATGAACTAAATGGTGCCAAGTTATTTACAAAAATTGATTTAAAGAGTGGTTACCACCAAATTCGTATGCGAGAAGACGACGAATGGAAGACGACCTTCAAAACCAAGCATGGCTTGTACGAGTGGTTGGTCATGCCATTTGGCCTAACCAACGCTCTTAGTACATTTATGAGGTTAATGAATTACGTGTTAAGATCCTTCATTGGTAAGATTGTTGTTGTGTATTTTGACGATATCCTCATTTATAGCAAAACTTTGGAAGATCATATCACGCATCTCAGGTCTGTTTTGGAAGTTCTTAGAAAGGAGACTTTATATGCTAATATTAGGAAATGCACTTTTTGTTTTGAAAATGTTGTTTTCTTAGGTTTAAAGATTAAAGCAATCCAAGAGTGGCCGAGACCGACTAGTATAAGCCAAGTCTGAAGTTTCCATGGATTGGAGAGTTTTTATAGGCGATTCGTGCCCAACTTCAGCACCGTAGCCGCACCTTTGACAAATGTGATAAAAAAGAATTCGACCTTTCATTGGACCGAATAGCAAGAAAAAAATAGTTGTTTTACTTACAGAACATCTTACTAATGCACCTTTACTTGCCTTACCTGATTTCACTAAAACATTTGAAATTAAATGTGATGATTCAGGTGTTGGTCTAGGGGCCATGTTGACTCAAGACGGAAGACCTATTGCGTACTTTAATGCGAAACTAAATGGAGCTGCCCTCAATTACCCCGTTTACGACAAAGAGATGTATGCACTAATCTGAACTCTAGAGATGTGGCAACACTATTTATGGCCGAAAGAGTTCGTGATTCCTCTGATCACGAGGCTTTGAAGCACATTAAGGGCCAGCAAAAATTGAATAAACGCCATGCCAAGTGGGTCGAATACCTTGAATCATTTCCTTACGTCATCAAGTACAAAAAGGTAAAGATAATATTGTGGCTGATGCACTATCAAGGAGGTACACTTTACTATCAACCCTTGATTCTAAATTGCTTGGATTTTCCTTGTTGAAAGATTTGTATGCCAATGATGATGACTTTGGTGAGATATTTGCTGCCTGTGAGAATGCCTCTGTTGAGAAATTCTATAGGTACGAAGGCTTTCTTTTCAAGGAAGGAAAACTGTGTATGCCACAAAGTTCCGTTCGAGATCTCCTTGTACTCGAGGTGCACAGCGGCGGACTTATGGGCCATTTTGGAATTAGCAAAACTATGTAGACACTATAAGAGCACTTCTACTGGCCTAAAATGAAGAGAGATGTTGAACGAATTTGTGCACATTGCATAACATGTAAGAGAGCCAAGTCCAAGATTCAACCCCATCGACTGTACACCCAGCTGCCAATACCCGAAGGCCCTTGGATCGACGTCTCAATGGACTTTATCCTCGGATTGTTGTGAACAAAAACGGGGAAGGATTCTATTTTCGTTGTAGTAGATAGGTTTTCTAAAATGTTGCATTTTATTGCCTGTACAACTACTGACAATGCTATTCATATTTCTAATCTTTTCTTTAAGGAAGTCATACGGCTGCATGGAATTTCAAAAAGGATCGTGTCTGATCGTGATACCAAGTTTCTAAGTCACTTTTAGAGATCCTTGTGGGGAAAGCTCGGAACCAAACTTCTATTCTCAACCACTTGTCATCCCTAAACTGACGGCCAAACTGAGGTGGTCCATCGTGTATTATCAACATTACTTAAAGCGATCATCCGGAAAAGATTAAAGTCATGGGTGGAATGTTTGCCGCATATTGAGTTCAACTATAACCGACCAGTTCATTCGGCAACCAAATATTCTCTTTTTGAAATAGTTTATGGTTTTAATCCCCTGACACCATTGGATTTGTTGCCTCTGTCTAACGATCAGCTTATTCATGCAAATGCTAAGAAGAAAGCCAGTATGTGAAGGAACTACATAAGAAGGTGCAAGATAACATTGAGGAGAGAACGAAGATTTATGCGCAAAAGGCCAACAAGGGTCGAAAGCGAGTTGTGTTCGAACCTGGTGATTGGGTCTAGGTTCACATGCAAGGAGCGATTCCCAGCCCAACAGAGGTCTAAATTACTAACCCGAGGCGGTGGACCATTTCAAGTCTTAGAACGCATTAACGAAAATTCCTACAAACTTGATTTGCCAGGTGAGTGTAACATTAGTGTGAGCTTCAACGTTTCTGACTTAAAGCCATTTGACGCAGATTCTGACTTGAGGACAAGTCGTCTTGAAGAGGGGGGATGATGCGATCACGCCCTGTAATTAGCACAGCTCGGGCAAGGAACCCATAGTGCTTCCTCAAGGACCAATTACTCGAGCCCATGCTAAGCAATTCAAAGAAGCGATATCGGCTTTAGTTTAACAATTATGGGACGAGATGTTAGCTGGAAACGTTGAGCACAATTGGGCTAGCTCTACGAACTACCCGTGTAGCTTTTTGCAAGCTGATCCTAATTCCATTTCAGCTCAATGAGCTCGAACCAGCTTAAATCCAGCTCCATTTAATTTATGCTTTAATATAGCTGCTGGAATAAATTATTTGAATTAGTTAAATTAGTTAAATCAGCTCAATTAATTATTAGTGTTTAATTTGTTTAAATCTGGAAAAATTTAATTATGTATGTTAAATATGTTTTATGCATGTTATCAATATGTCTTAAGTCTATTAAATATGTTCTAATTAGTACAACTTTTTAATATGTCCTAGATTCAAACGTTTTAATTATGTCCAAATTTTAGACAAATTTAATGATATCTAAATTGTGTCCAGTCGAATTTAATGTTGCTTTTCTAAAGTGTGTCCACCCGAATTTAATGCTGCTGGTTAAATGTGCCTAAAAAATGCTTGGACGGTAATTTAATAGTGCTGATTCCTCTTTCCCAAATGCCTTTTTCGGTCACCACAATGCCATGTTCCGCCCATTTGAGGGAATGCATAAGTATCATATAGATGAAGTTTAGCACCAATTAATGCTTCATTTATCAAAGAGCCGAATTAAAGAAAACCAGCTACTATTTTCAGTGTCTATAGGTGCCTTTTCGTGGAATTAAAAGGCCCTGTCTGCTCATAATTATTTGACCACCCATTCCATTTTCCAAAGTTAGCCAATAAGCTCTCCAAGAAATTTTAAAGGCGTTCACATTGCTGGAATCCTTGGTACATGATATGGCTGTTCGTTTCAGAGTTTTCTCACCTCAAAAGACTGCTCAAGACCTCTTTAATTGCTGGTAACTTTTCAGCAATAGTTGCACATTGAATGAGCTTATTTAAGCTCATTGGTCGAAACTAGCTGCTGCCATGCACCATTCAAGTTTTCCAAGTTCATTACTTAATCTAGAAGCTACCTCTTGGACTCACATTCAGCTGAATTTAGCTACAGCATTTTAATAGTTTTAATTCTGGAATTTTCTAGCTTATTCTAGCTACATTTACTTAGTCTTTAAGCTTGTTTGCTGAAAATTTAGCTAGCTAGTAGATAAGCTATAAATAATTTTCTCTTTCATTGTAAAAAGGACTTTTGATAATTTTGTTAATGAATTGCTGCCGAATTTGTGAGGTAACTTTCTCTCAAATTTCGTTCGAGACCCAAAAGACTTATCTAGCTTCTAGTGGCATCTATCCGAGTCTCTTTTTGAACTTATCATTTTTTTAAACCGAGTGTGGCATTCATCATTTATACCTTTGGTTCATACTTATCTAAGTATCGGGTCAAGGTCCAGAAATTACCAATTACAAACACCTTAAGGTCCTATAAGTTTTGGGTCGACACTCGTTACAATGTTGGTTCTTACTTGATCCTTAATCCCCATTTTGAACCATTTCTTTGACAAACCAAATTCCGGATCCACTTCATTTTCGACCTAACCTAAACCATTTCATACCCTTATTTGCCATTGACCAAAACCGAATTCCTTCTTTCCATCCTAACCTAAATACATCTTTCTTTCCTATTTCGAGCCCACCTTGATTATCATAAACCAAACTTAGTCTCATCTTGACTAAACTTCTAAATCAAACCATACTTCTTCGTTTAACGATTGGGCACTTAATCGACTCGGATCAATCTACTAAATCGAGATCGCATCATTACTCTGACAGTTAAAATAAGGTGACAAAGATTGAGGCAATGATCATATCACTCTCTTAAGATGACACATGCTTTCCGGTGATAATAACTAATGCAAAATGGTTTTATTACATAAGTCTCTCAAGATAAAACAAACCCAATTATCCATTGTACACCTAAGTAACTTCAACAAGTTAGATACTTATACAGTGAAAATAACTTCAACAACCTTCTTATCCTCTTTCTACATGTGGCATTGGTTGTACCTACTTCGTTCATAATCACACTTTGATAAAAGATAAACTCCTTCTCAAAGCCATTACATGAACCTTTTTGGGGGTATTCACGACATCAAAAAGGATACAAATGTTTTCATGCTACTACTAATAAATACTTTGTTTCTATTGATGTCACATTTTTTGAAGTCTCTCCTTATTTCTCCTATCAAATTCTTGATCAAACGAAAGTTGAAAAAAATTCTTCCACTTCCTAATTTTTCGTTCTTAATATAGAATCTCCTTCAAAACCTCTTTAGGTTTACTCCAGACGATCAACTACATCCTTGTAACATTCCACTTATGGTACAAAGCAAGAATATACCAATTGACTCATCTCCTCAAGTACCATCTTCTCCAGCTTTAGTTGTGCCTCAAACAGATGAACTTTTTGTCCTTCAAAAAGGTATTCATTCCTCTCGTAACTCTTATCCTCTTTATAATTTTTTGAGTTTTTATCACACTTATGTTCTTCCTTCACCTCATTTTTGTCCAATGTGTCCATTCCTAATACTATTAGTGCAACAAAGGTAGAACTAGGAATGTAGAAAACTATGGTAGATGAGATAAATGCTTGTCATGCTAATCATACATGGGATCTTGTTCCTCTACCATCTAAAAAAACTGTTGTCGGTTTTCATGTGTGTATACAGTTAAAAAAAGGTTCTAGTGGCAAGATAGAACGACTGAAGACTAGTTTAGTTGTACAACGGTATACACAAATTCCTGGTATTGGTTATGGAGAGACTTTTTCTCATGATGCTAAAATTACTTCAATTCAATTATTGATTTCTCTTGCTACAGTGCATTGTTGGGATATTCATCCTTGGATATTAAGAATGCATTTCTCCATGGTGATTTAACTGAAAAAGTCTATATGGAGCAACCACTCAGTTTTGTTGCTCATGGGGAGTTTGGTTTGGCATGTCTTGGGTTATGAATTCCACTATTGTGAATGATGCTACATAATACAGAAGTGGTATACCAATGCACCAGCTTTTGATTCTTTATCTATTTGAACTTAGGCTTTTACTTACATCAAAGTATACGAGTCACGCATACATAGCCCATCATCCACTCCTGATTAAGGTATTCCACATTATGAATGTCACAAGTGAATAAATCCATAAATAGATTAAAGATCTATTCGCTTGGGTCCAATCCGATGTCTTGTCACCCGATCAGGTCACATCTCTATCTTTATCTTCTGAGTCATCTGCTCCTATGCCTAAGATAAAGCATCTCCCCAATTGGATTTGATAGACGTTATATTAGTCTTTCATTTGGTTTGCTCATTTTTTATTAGACTAAGGACATGTTTAGGTTTGTCTGCTAATATAAGTTGTATTTCTGTATTAAGATCCAACCTCGTAATACCACTTAGTATTAGTTTAAACATTAAACAATCAATGAGCTAATATTTGTTTCTATTTTGCTTTGCATGAAGAAACCCTATGAGGACATTATACAAAGAATATTAATGTAATTCTTTAATCATTTTATTAACTAATTTGTTCGAAAAAATTACATGCTTACAAACGAATATACTACTTTTAAGGTACCAAACCAAATAGTCTCCCTTAATCAACCAAGCCCACGAAAGTGGGAGATAAAGTAGAGAACGAAAATGATAAAGAGAATGAGGGGACAAGTGATCTCTCCAACTCGTTTCTAGGAGATTTTGTTTCTTTTCAATTTAATTTAAATTTTATTTTATTTTCCTTTATTTTCTTTTTTTTAGAATTTTAATACATTTTTGTTTTCTTTTTCATTTTGTGTTGTAGGTACCTTGCTCGAATTGGATTGTTCGCAAATGTTCATAATGAAACAACGGGCTTGGACAACTTCAATCATTTTCCCATGAAGCTTTAAACAGGGACGTTTCTGAATCTTTTCTTTTAATATCAAACATTGAGGTCTAGTTTAAGGTGGGGGTGTCGTTTAGTTTATTTCATTTGCATGTCTTAGGATTTTTTATGTTCATTTTCCTAGTTATTTGCATAAAAAATTATTTAGTTACATAGGAACCTTAATTTGATGAAACAACAATTTAATTCCTACACCTATCGAGATGATGGAATGAATAAATTTAATTTATGTTGATTGAGTGTAATTGGATTGATGGATGCCTTATATGATCTTTATGCACTGCTCGATATGAGTAAAGTCAAAGACTATTTAGTTCGATTAATCGAGCAATTTGAGGTGGGTGCTTAGGTTGTCATCCACATTCTGTTCAAAGGTAATCGACTTAAATTAGAAAAAAGAAAAAAAAAGAAAGAAAGAAAGGAACTTAATCTTTCATTTTGCTAATTATGTTCCAATCTTATGCTTATTGATTAATTTATGATGAATTGAGAATTTTGGTTTGGTACTACACACTCAATTGAAATTGTAAAGTTTAGGGACTTAATGTCTTTTGACATGTGTTGAAGTTTGGATATATCCTCTTGAGTTTTCCAACAGTGTTTATACATTGCATATCGAAGGAAAGGTTATTTCACATGAGCACGAAGGTCTATTAGTCTCAGTTACACTGAATTGTATGAGTTTTTGTTGTTATTATATCTAATCAACATGTGGGGTTTCGTTAAAGTACATGAATACATATTTGTTGGTTTTTATGGTGCGTGAATGATATTTTGGTTGTTGATTCGATTTAAGGCTCTTTAGGTTGCATTTTAGTTGTTTTTCTTGAGGACAAGAAAATTTTCAAGTGTGGGGGTGTGATAAGTGCATATATTATACACATTTTAGGCCTGAACATTTAGCATTTTGCACAATCCTTAGGTAAAATATTGCATATTAGTTCCGATTGCATGTTTTGAATGTCATTTACATTTATTTACCTTTCTAATGATTTTTCCTTATTTTATGCGCTTTTGAGTAATCAAATTTTGATTTAGTGTTTTTGAACATGAAACAGGTGTATGGAATCTTGAGGCTTGGGTTTTTGAGACCATCGAAAGATTAAATGAAGATTCGATGCAAAAAACAGCCGAAACGAGGAGTTTTGAGCCCTGACACAACAATTTGGCATCTCACGCGTGAGTAGAGGTGCCTTAGTGTGAGAAATGGACTTATGTTGACACCCTTGTGCCGAGAACCCCATGCGCCCTAGCGCCATATTGTGGTGCCCCGCACCAATCAACTTGTTTTGACTCAAAATTCCGTGTTTTGATGAAGTATTAAGAGCACTTTGGTCTTTTATGGGTTTTATGACCTAAATCAAGTTTTTTGTAACCTAACTGAGGTATAAAAGATACTATAAATACTTTATTTTAGAGGGAGTTAAACTTTTGGCCATTTAGAGACTGAATAACTACTTTTGTTTATTTTGCATTCTTTCGATTTTATGGGTTTCTAAACCCTCTTTTCTAGTGACGAATTGCATACTTTTTTTTGTCTTAGTTTACGTTTATGTGATGTGAATGTGTGATCTAGCTTATATGAACCCTGTTGTGGTGAGTTTGTTGGTTAGAATTAGGTCTCTCTTGTTCTTAATGCTGCCAGAAAGTTAAATATTGGGTGCTAAGTTACATGGTTATTTATCGGCTAGTGAAGTAATTTCAAACAAGCTGCCTCTTGGTTACCGAATAGGTAAGGAGAGATTGATTGCTCGGTGCGGAGTCAACAACTAGAACTAATTTACTAAAGATGTCAAAGACACCTTTATGTCGATGATCGAATTCATAAATCAAAAGGAGATCTACATTTGACTAGAGCTTTTCCCCATTGATTTTTCCAAAACTTTTAATTATTTCTTTCTTTAATTCTAGTTTTCAATTTAAATTTAGTTTTGGTTACATAAAAACTCCCCTTTCAATTTACTTTTATTGTTTTTGCTTGAAGAAATAAATTTATTACCGATCTATATAGATACAACCCTACTTGCTGCTTATACTAAGTACTCTTTTTCAAGTAAGTTTTATTTTTGTAGGTCTTGACAACCTACCAAATGGTAAGAAGTACTGTACTCTCAATGAGAGAACTTAAGTTTGAATCATGAAGACAATATGATTATAAAAAGCAACCACAAAGTCCAAAAAATTAATCTTCATAATTCAGTAAACGAAAATAAAAAATATGTGGCAATACAAAAATAATTAGGTTATGATGTTACATCGTCTAGCCAACCACCTTTTACATCCAACAATTGCCCTAATTTATGCAAAACATTACCTAATCAATTAAATCCAATTCAACTAAATTGATTTAATTGTATTTTAGTTTATTTTCATTTTGGTTGAAAAAAATGGATTCAAGTAGATTTAATGCATCAGTTGAATTTGATTATTGAAACCAAATAAACCAACATATTTTTATTAGTAAATATAATTCAAAGTAAAATATTTACAATTAATTGTTTTATCAAACAAAACTAAAATGAAAAAGAAATGTAAGCGGATCAAATGTTTGTTGTAATGCGATAAACGTCAAGCACATCAACTAAGGAAAAATATGTTTTTTACTTATATGGCTTTAGTCATTAAAAAATAATGATTACATCAAATATTAAATAATCTATAACTATATATTAAAATAGTGTCTAAAGTATGCCTTTTTTTTTACATCTATAACTATATATTAAATAATCTATAACTTCAACAACCTTCTTATCCTCTTTCTACATGTGGCATTGGTTGTACCTACTTCGTTCATAATCACATTTCGATAAAAGATAAACTCCTTCTCAAAGCCATTACATGAACCTTTTTGGGGGTATTCACGACATCAAAAAGGATACAAATGTTTTCATGCTACTACTAATAAATACTTTG
Organism: Gossypium raimondii; assembly: GCF_025698545.1. Classification (NCBI taxonomy): domain Eukaryota; kingdom Viridiplantae; phylum Streptophyta; class Magnoliopsida; order Malvales; family Malvaceae; genus Gossypium; species Gossypium raimondii. The sequence goes on from NC_068571.1 coordinate 11,707,035, forward strand.
TTTCTATTGATGTCACATTTTTTGAAGTCTCTCCTTATTTCTCCTATCAAATTCTTGATCAAACGAAAGTTGAAAAAAATTCTTCCACTTCCTAATTTTTCGTTCTTAATATAGAATCTCCTTCAAAACCTCTTTAGGTTTACTCCAGACGATCAACTACATCCTTGTAACATTCCACTTATGGTACAAAGCAAGAATATACCAATTGACTCATCTCCTCAAGTACCATCTTCTCCAGCTTTAGTTGTGCCTCAAACAGATGAACTTTTTGTCCTTCAAAAAGGTATTCATTCCTCTCATAACCCTTATCCTCTTTATAATTTTTTGAGTTTTTATCACACTTATGTTCTTCCTTCACCTCATTTTTGTCCAATGTGTCCATTCCTAATACTATTAGTGCAACAAAGGTAGAACTAGGAATGCAGAAAACTATGGTAGATGAGATAAATGCTTGTCATGCTAATCATACATGGGATCTTGTTCCTCTACCATCTAAAAAAACTGTTGTCGGTTTTCATGTGTGTATACAGTTAAAAAAAGGTTCTAGTGGCAAGATAGAACGACTGAAGACTAGTTTAGTTGTACAACGGTATACACAAATTCCTGGTATTGGTTATGGAGAGACTTTTTCTCATGATGCTAAAATTACTTCAATTCAATTATTGATTTCTCTTGCTACAGTGCATTGTTGGGATATTCATCCTTGGATATTAAGAATGCATTTCTCCATGGTGATTTAACTGAAAAAGTCTATATGGAGCAACCACTCAGTTTTGTTGCTCATGGGGAGTTTGGTTTGGCATGTCTTGGGTTATGAATTCCACTATTGTGAATGATGCTACATAATACAGAAGTGGTATACCAATGCACCAGCTTTTGATTCTTTATCTATTTGAACTTAGGCTTTTACTTACATCAAAGTATACGAGTCACGCATACATAGCCCATCATCCACTCCTGATTAAGGTATTCCACATTATGAATGTCACAAGTGAATAAATCCATAAATAGATTAAAGATCTATTCTGCTTGGGTCCAATCCGATGTACTGTCAGCCCAGTCAGTCACATCTCTATCTTTATCTTCTCGGAGTCATCTGCTCCTATGCCTAAGATAAAGCATCTCCCCAATTGGATTTGATAGACGTTATATTAGTCTTTCATTTGGTTTGCTCATTTTTTATTAGACTAAGGACATGTTTAGGTTTGTCTGCTAATATAAGTTGTATTTCTGTATTAAGATCCAACCTCGTAATACCACTTAGTATTAGTTTAAACATTAAACAATCAATGAGCTAATATTTGTTTCTATTTTGCTTTGCATGAAGAAACCCTATGAGGACATTATACAAAGAATATTAATGTAATTCTTTAATCATTTTATTAACTAATTTGTTCGAAAAAATTACATGCTTACAAACGAATATACTACTTTTAAGGTACCAAACCAAATAGTCTGCCTTAATCAACCAAGCCCACGAAAGTGGGAGATAAAGTAGAGAACGAAAATGATAAAGAAAATGAGGGGACAAGTGATCTCTCCAACTCGTTTCTAGGAGATTTTGTTTCTTTTCAATTTAATTTAAATTTTATTTTATTTTCCTTTATTTTCTTTTTTTTAGAATTTTAATACATTTTTGTTTTCTTTTTCATTTTGTGTTGTAGGTACCTTGCTCGAATTGGATTGTTCGCAAATGTTCATAATGAAACAACGGGCTTGGACAACTTCAATCATTTTCCCACGAAGCTTTAAACAGGGACGTTTCTGAATCTTTTCTTTTAATATCAAACATTGAGGTCTAGTTTAAGGTGGGGGTGTCGTTTAGTTTATTTCATTTGCATGTCTTAGGATTTTTTATGTTCATTTTCCTAGTTATTTGCATAAAAAATTATTTAGTTACATAGGAACCTTAATTTGATGAAACAACAATTTAATTCCTACACCTATCGAGATGATGGAATGAATAAATTTAATTTATGTTGATTGAGTGTAATTGGATTGATGGATGCCTTATATGATCTTTATGCACTGTTCTGATATGAGTAAAGTCAAAGACTATTTAGTTCTGATTAATCGAGCAATTTGAGGTGGGTGCTTAGGTTGTCATCCACATTCCTGTTCAAAGGTAATCGACTTAAATTAGAAAAAAAGAAAAAAAAAAGAAAGAAAGAAAGGGAACTTAATCTTTCATTTTGCGAATTATGTTCCAATCTTATGCTTATTGATTAATTTATGATGAATTGAGAATTTTGGTTTGGTACTACACACTCAATTGAAATTGTAAAGTTTAGGGACTTAATGTCTTTTGACATGTGTTGAAGTTTGGATATATCCTCTTGAGTTTTCCAACAGTGTTTATACATTGCATATCGAAGGAAAGGTTATTTCACATGAGCACGAAGGTCTATTAGTCTCAGTTACACTGAATTGTATGAGTTTTTGTTGTTATTATATCTAATCAACATGTGGGGTTTCGTTAAAGTACATGAATACATATTTGTTGGTTTTTATGGTGCGTGAATGATATTTTGGTTGTTGATTCAATTTAAGGCTCTTTAGGTTGCATTTTAGTTGTTTTTCTTGAGGACAAGAAAATTTTCAAGTGTGGGGGTGTGATAAGTGCATATATTATACACATTTTAGGCCTGAACATTTAGCATTTTGCACAATCCTTAGGTAAAATATTTCATATTAGTTCCGATTGCATGTTTTGAATGTCATTTACATTTATTTACCTTTCTAATGATTTTTCCTTATTTTATGCGCTTTTGAGTAATCAAATTTTGATTTAGTGTTTTTGAACATGAAACAGGTGTATGGAATCTTGAGGCTTGGGTTTTTGAGACCATCGAAAGATTAAATGAAGATTCGATGCAAAAAACAGCCGAAAACGAGGAGTTTTGAGCCCTGACACAACAATTTGGCATCTCACGCGTGAGTAGAGGTGCCTTAGTGCGAGAAATGGACTTATGTTGACACCCTTGTGCCGAGAACCCCATGCGCCCTAGCGCCATATTGTGGTGCCCCGCACCAATCAACTTGTTTTGACTCAAAATTCCGTGTTTTGATGATGTATTAAGAGCACTTTGGTCTTTTATGGGTTTTATGACCTAAATCAAGTTTTTTGTAACCTAATTGAGGTATAAAAGATACTATAAATACTTTATTTTAGAGGGAGTTAAACTTTTGGCCATTTAGAGACTGAATAACTACTTTTGTTTATTTTGCATTCTTTCGATTTTATGGGTTTCTAAACCCTCTTTTCTAGTGACGAATTGCATACTTTTTTTTGTCTTAGTTTACGTTTATGTGATGTGAATGTGTGATCTAGCTTATATGAACCCTGTTGTGGTGAGTTTGTTGGTTAGAATTAGGTCTCTCTTGTTCTTAATGCTGCCAGAAAGTTAAATATTGGGTGCTAAGTTACATGGTTATTTATCGGCTAGTGAAGTAATTTCAAACAAGCTGCCTCTTGGTTACCGAATAGGTAAGGAGAGATTGATTGCTCGGTGCGGAGTCAACAACTAGAACTAATTTACTAAAGATGTCAAAGACACCTTTATGTTGATGATCGAATTCATAAATCAAAAGGAGATCTACATTTGACTAGAGCTTTTCCCCATTGATTTTTCCAAAACTTTTAATTATTTCTTTCTTTAATTCTAGTTTTCAATTTAAATTTAGTTTTTGGTTACATAAAAACTCCCCTTTCAATTTACTTTTATTGTTTTTGCTTGAAGAAATAAATTTATTACCAATCTATATAGATACAACCCTACTTGCTGCTTATACTAAGTACTCTTTTTCAAGTAAGTTTTATTTTTGTAGGTCTTGACAACCTACCAAATGGTAAGAAGTACTGTACTCTCAATGAGAGAACTTAAGTTTGAATCATGAAGACAATATGATTATAAAAAGCAACCACAAAGTCCAAAAAAATTAATCTTCATAATTCGTAAAACGAAAATAAAAAATATGTGGCAATACAAAAAATAATTAGGTTATGATGTTACATCGTCTAGCCAACCAGCCTTTTACATCCAACAATTGCCCTAATTTATGCAAAACATTACCTAATCAATTAAATCCAATTCAACTAAATTGATTTAATTGTATTTTAGTTTATTTTCATTTTGGTTGAAAAAATGGATTCAAGTAGATTTAATGCATCAGTTGAATTTGATTATTGAAACCAAATAAACCAACATATTTTTATTAGTAAATATAATTCAAAGTAAAATATTTACAATTAATTGTTTTATCAAACAAAACTAAAATGAAAAAGAAATGTAAGCGGATCAAATGTTTGTTGTAATGCAGACAACGTCAAGCCTGTCAACTAAGGAAAAATATGTTTTTTACTTATATGGCTTTAGTCATTAAAAAAATAATGATTACATCAAATATTAAATAATCTATAACTATATATTAAAATAGTGTCTAAAGTATGCCTTTTTTTACATCTGTCTTCAGATAAAGGCTCTCTCTTTTAATATATTTTTAAAATAATGGTATAATTTTAGTTTTAATCCTTAAAATATACTAAAAATTTATATATATACCTCATGCTGACACGTGGCACACCCACTTGACTTCTGTTTTTTATTTTCATTTTATAACAATAATTAATTTTTCATTTTATAACAATAATTAATTTTCAATTTTGGTCTTTCTAATATGTTTAAAATTGAGATTTAATTTTTCATATTCCAAAAGGTTACTTAGTCGGCAAGTGAAATTGTAAAAGCTTCTCTCAATTGGGTTCAAGCATTATGAGTTAATTCACAATAGATACCAGAAGAACACTCTGAATTCTGGCGGTCGAGCGACTTTTGATGAAACGTGGGTTCATTTATTCATTGATGGGCACAGTGGCTAGATCCACGGGAAATATATCAACTGGTAGGGTATTATGTTACTAGTCTAGAAATTAGATCTTGGGTTCAATTGATATCTAGGTAAATGCACATCTTTTGAGGCTGAACTTTGGAGTATTCTAGATGGACTACTCATTATGCTCAGCAAGGGTTATAAACGGGCCATGATTTAGACAGATAAATTGGATGTGGTTCAAGCCTTGACTGATAATGGGTTGGAGGATTCAAGTATCACTGTACTTAGAAGGGTCCAACGAATTATGAGGTCAGTAGGACAGTGGCGAATTAGGTATATACCCAGAGAAGATAACACAATTGCAGATCAATTGGCTAAGCTAAGTTTAGCGTGGCAATCAAGCTTACAAGTCTTTGATAATGCTTTCAATGCAGTTTTAGAGGCGCTAGAATAAGACAAAGTGCATGTTTCTTTTAAGAAATATAATTTGATGTAATTTGTTTTTATTTTCATAAAAAAAATTGAGATTTAATCTATATAATTTAATTTTTAACATAATTTGGTCTTTATATTTTTATAATGTTATTTATTAGTTTAAATAGTTAATATAGTTAACTTTTCAATTAAAATGTTATGTGGTTGTATACAATTTTTGAAAGTAGATTTTTAAATTCGAAAAGTAGAGGGATTAAATTCTTGAAAATAAAAGTAGGAGGGCTAAATTTAAAATTTACAAAGTGTAGAGACTTAAAGTCATGGTTGTTTGAATCGAACCGGATTAGCTAGGGCATCGATCCGGAGAGAGGCATCAGACCAGTTGAGCCAAGAACTGGTACGAACTGATTGAACCGGGCTAAAAATGGATTGAGTTAATTCTTTTTTATGATTTATTTGATCAAATCGTACAAATCAGTGACATGACCTATTTGACCACCAATTCAGTTTTAAAAATCTTGCTTAAAGTACATTTTAAAATTCAAATATTTACTCTATAATTTAACAAAAAATAATAATAATTAACCCTGAAACATAATAAATCCATAGCAGTAAATATCAATTTAACAACACTATCTACAAATATGGCACAAGTTTATATCATAACTTTGACACGTGTAGGGATATATATGTACATATATATTAAAATAGAAAAACGAAACAATAATGAAAAGGAAGAAAGTGAAAGGCATAAGTTAGAGGGCTCGTGTGGTGTTTATTCAAATGAAATCAATTAGTGAGAAAATATCTATTGCCTTTTAGATTTGGTGTAAATGATTAATCAAAACAAGTCATACTTACATTTTCTCCATTTGCTTTTACGAATTATGTTAGTTAATTGTACTTATAAGCGAAATAAATGAATAAAAACTAAAACAACAGCAGCAACGTGCAAAGGAACAAACAAGTCATTATCAATTAATGCAATTGGGTCCATTAGTGCCCTCATATTGACACCACTCCTTTCCTCTACAACCCCAATGGCCCTTGCCTTTTCATCATGATTTCTGCTATTTTCCATGTCTAATTAGTAGGAGGATGTCATTTATATATATATATGAGTTTATTTCTATTGTTTTTACTCCATCTAATTTTTTAATTTAATCAGGCATAATTATTTTATTCATAGTAAGGTTTCACTGATGACGGATAAAATAATATCTCTATTTCTATATCTAAATCTATATATATTTATACTATACTTAAAATCTTTACTTGAGTTGGTGTCTCGAGTTTATCTAACATTAATTTAGTAGACAAATTTAATTTAAAAAATTAATTTTTTCATACAAAATAAATTATATTATTTTTAAGGTATTTTTTTTTGGGTAGAATATAAAGCATAAGCAATTAACTAAAATTATAAAGCCTCAACATATTCTATTTTTGAATGTAGCGTATGTTGGATATCCTTTTTCAATATGTGTTTCATATTCTGTGGCAGGTCATCAAGAACAACTAACTGCTTCATCTTACCTCCTGCCTCCTTAGTTATGCAATCAGCAACCTTGTTGCTATCTCTCAAAATATGTCGGCATTTCACCTCCCACCTCTTATAGAACCATTCGCGAATCATTCTAACTTCGGCTATATTACTAACGTCAACTAGTCCATTGCGCAGAGTATCAATTAGTAGAGCATTATCACTTTCAATCTTTACCTTTTGAAAACCCCATGATCAAGCTAATTTCAATCCTTTCAACATTGACAATGACTCGATTTGAAAAATGTCTACCATCTCATAACCATTTCGAAACCCACCATCCAACATCCAGTTGGACCTCTTATTACTCCACCAATAACAGCCCTTAATTTACTTATCGACATCGACCCATCCACATTAATTTTGACCCATTCAGTACATTAATTTTCAAAGTATTATTAATTTTTATATTTTCATAAAATAAAATCAATAACAAATTGATACATAATAAAATTTAAACTTAAATTACTATAATTTTTAAACACTCAACTTTATTATTTAACTAAATCCTCATATAAATATATATTTTTTTGTCTATCATGCCTCACATAAATATTTAATAAATATTTTTTTACATAAATTATAATCTAATATATATTGAAAAGGTGGGAATTGAGGAATTATTTGTACGATCATTTTAACTTTGACTAATGAATTTGGAATTGATAACAAAATGTTGGCATTTGATGCAGGTTTGAGCTGTTCATAAATTCGGCTGCTTTAATTTACCTAAATAATATAAAAAAATTAAATATTAAAATAGATTGTTAGTTGGATTATATATGAAAATAGTATATTTTTTTGGGTTGTGCCTATCTGACAGGCGCAATCACTTTTTTTTATATTAAAATATTATTTTTACTTTAAATAAAATATTATTATTTTATTTTTATTAGAAATATTTAAATATATATACATGTTAAAATACAGTCAACGGGTCAAAAATACCTGAGACCAGCTGCACTTGTCAGATAGGCGCCACTGGTGGCGCCTGACAGGTAGGCGCCACTTAGAGCTGTCCATGGGCCGGGCCCGGGAAAAAAATTCGGCCCGACTCTTAGGCCCGAGCTCGACCCGGCCCGAAATATGGGCCTGAAATTTTGCCCAGGCCCGGCCCGGGAAAAAAATAATAAGCCCGAGCCCGGCCCGGCCAGATTTTTAATAAACACAAAAAAATATTTTAAAAATAAAAAATAATAAAAAAATATTTTTAAAGTATTTTAAAATTAAAAAATAAAAATAAAAAATATATATTTATTATATTCGGGCCGGGCTGGGCCCGGGCCAAAAAGTTAAGCCCGAGCCCGGCCAATTTTTTAAACGGGCCTTGTTTTTTTGCCCAAGCCCATATTTCGGGCCTATATTTTTACCCGAACCCTCCCATATTTCGGGCGGGCCGTCGGGCCCATGGACAGGTCTAGCGCCACTGCCTCCCACCTGCGCCTCTCTGCCCCGTACAAAAATATTTTTTGTTATTAATTATTATTTATAAATTGTTTATGTTTAGTGTTTATGGTTTTGGGTTAATATTTTATATGAATATATTTTTTTGTTTTTATAATTATTTTAAAATTAATTTGTTAGTAATTTAGGATTATGTTATAAATTGTTGTGTTTGTAATTATTTTAAAATTAATTTATTAGTAATTTAGGATTCATTATAAATTGTTGTGTTTAGTTTAGTATTTGATGAGTTTTTAGTAATGTAAAATTATTTAGTTAAATATTTTGTTAGTAATTTATTATAAATTGTTGTGTTTTGTGAGTTTTTAGTAATGTAATTTAAAAAAAAAATAATTTTATAGTTATTTTGTTCAACCAGTTGCGCCTGTCAGATAGGTTGTGAGTTTTTAGTATTTATAGTTATTTTGTTCAACCAGTCGCGCCTGTCAGATAGGCTCCACCAGTCGCGCCTACCAGATAAGTGCCACCTACCCCATACCATTTTCGTATCTCTACACGGGTCATATACTGATCTGAGGAAAAAATATAAGCAGTGGCGCCTATGAAAAAGACGCCATCAATAAAATAATATTTAAAAAAAACAAAAAATATTTTAATATAAAAAAAGTAGTCGCACCTGTCAGATAGGCGCGACCCAAAAAAAATACTATTTCGTATATAATCTAGCTAACAACCTATTTCAATATTTAATTTTTTTAAGTTATTTAGGTAAATTAACCACTGGTGAGGTTGCAACTTGAAAATTTTTTTTAGGTAAATTATAAAAATAGTCATCTAATTATAGTGTGTTTCTGTTTTGGTCACTTAAGTTAAAATTTTTATTTTAGTCACTAACATTATTGAAATTTAATATTTAAGTGATTCAGTTAAATCTCTAGCGGCGGTCTTTTTTATTGGCATAATAGCAAAGTTATCCTCAAATATTTACTGATTCTATTAATTTAGTCACAATTCTAAGAAATCAACAAATTTACTCCTCGGTTGTTACATATTTTATCAATTTAATTTTACTTAATAATTCAAAAACAAAAATTAAAAAACTCTAAAAATATATTTAAAAGTGTTATAAAATAAAAGAGAGAGAATAAAGAACAAAGAGAATGGGAGAGCAAAGGAGAACGTATTTTATTGATCAATCGTAATATTTACAAAGCTTCTCCAAAGTCTCTATTTATAGGCATAATATTTATAGGCATAAGAAGTATAAATGAAGTAGAGATCTACTTCTAATTACTATTAGAATTTAAAGTACATCGAAACTTATCTTGATCTTAATGGACATCCACTTAATAAGATATTCATAACACCCCCTTGCATGTCCATTTGTAGATAATATGTATCATTAAAACCTTACTAAGATAAAAACCCTGTGGAAAAAAAAATTAGTGAAGGAAAAAGAGTTCACATATCTATAATATGTATAATATGTTGCCTCATTAAAAACCTTACAAGGAAAACTCAATGGGACAAAACCTCGGTTAAGGGAAAAAAAGTACAACGCATATATATTCCCCCTCATGAAAACATCACATACTTTATCATATTTTATGTATTCAATCTTGAATACTAGCTTTTAAAATGACCATTTGAACATATTTGCTAAGCATTTATATCAACATTCTTTTGAAAGTTATGAGTGAGGGAAAATTTTGGGGGATATAAATTTTGATCTCTTCAGGAGTTTCAACAATTATCATAGCAAACTTTAATCATGATTCTTCTATAAATACACAAATAAATATTTTGGATCATTTTATAATCCTCCTTCAACTACTATTCACTATGTCAAATTTACCACATATTTTCAAATTATTTCAATTCATATAAATGAACAATTTCCCAAAAATTTCAATATGCTTCTAGCATTCTAAATCCTTCAAGGATTTTAATATAAAATTTACGATATAGTGATTCATAAAGGTTGTGACAACAACCATTAGACATAAATTAAATCTTTTATGAACTATCAATTTAATAATATATCTAAAGGTTATTGCATCCACCACAAAAGAATATTATATCTTTTCATATCAATGCTAGGGCTTTGATAATACTCTAAAATGACATACTTTTATGTGCTAATTGCATATATATTTTGAGTATGATTCTACTAATTTGTGCTTTTATGGTTTTTATCTTGTAGGGACTAAATTGAAGGCAAAAGGAAATTTGGGGGCAAAAAGAATCAATTTAAAAATAAAATAGACCAGCATGTGAAATAGGAAAGAAATGGTGACAAAAATACAAAGTGTGAAAGACTTGGGGGCAAAAATTCAAAAAAGAGATTTATAAACATAAGACTCCATTTAAATTTGAATTTTATTAGGATTATTGTTAGGATTATTTAGATTTAATTTCAACTTTTATCTTTATTTATCTTTTAGAGTTTAAATAGGAACAAACTAAGTTTTCTATGTACTATAAATAGGGGATGGAGTGACACAAATTTGCATTCATCTTTTCTATAAAAATTCGGTCTCCCTAAAGCTCTTAGCTTTTTTCCTTTTATTATTCAATAAAATTTTATTTGATTAAACTTATTTCTTTTTTCTCGAAAAGCATGAGCTACTAAACTCATCTAGACAAAGGTTTTCGAGATTCCATAAAAAAGGTTCATGAGGCTTAGAATCGACACCTTGCCTTCTCAATGAGTATTTATTGTTTCTCCGCATTACGGGACTGACGCTTCCGCCCATAGCCTTCCAAAAGTGATTTTTCCATCTTGTGCAAATGCGGCCGCTTTGTATGTTTTGGGAAGGTTGCACAGTCGGTTTGTTAGCTTACTGTGTTAGTGGTTGTCGAGCCTAAGAGATAAAATGGCGTGGCATTCGCCATTGAGAAATGATGATTTAGTGTAAGACAACCCCACAAAAGTGACAGTTGGCTAGAGTCAGGTTCCTCTAAATCGTAAATCTAAAATCTAAGTGGAGTTAGTGGTCGTAGGTGTCCTCTTCCACTATAACTGGCTTATTTTGTCATGAGAATGATCACCTAAAAGCCTAGGATTGAACTCAAGGAGGATCGAGATAACTGGAGGCTGGTACCCCTCAAATCGAAGAACCCCTTCTCTCTATTCTGTTTAGTTTTACAATTACAATTTCATTTTATAAAATCTCAATTCGTCCATATTTTTAATTTTGTCTTTTTTATTTTTTTCAGGTACACCATTTTTCTTGGGCACAACTGTGCCCGGGATCTCGAGGAACAAGAAGTTGTACAAATCTAGTCTCTAAAGATTTGACCCTACTTCCGTTATACTATTCTTTTTGTTATTTTATAGGGATAAATTATTTTTTGTGCTTCCAACGACACACCAAATTTTGGCGCCGTTGCTGGGGATTGATAACGTTCTAATCTTGTTTCTTTCTTTCTTATGACTAGATATGCTCTAAGAATTCTTGTGTTTGATTGAGAAATAGAAAAGATTGCGAGAGCTAATTGTAAGGAAACAAAGCTACGTAAAAAGCAGTCGGAGGTGGTAGGGACTCAGAGAACCCATCGTCAGAAATAGAAACAGGTGATGAAGTTAAGTCTAGGGTTAATGAAAACCCTACTGAAAGACTAGAAAATGAAAGAATAAGAGTCATCCACCAGAAGAAATGCTTAATGCTAGGGTTAACGAAAACCCGAATCTAGCACATCAACCTATGGCTCAATCGATTCAGCAATTGACCAAAGCTCTTGCAGAACAACTGTCGTTATGCATTGCGTATCCTACTATGGATACTAATTTTGAACTGAAGTCAGGATTAATCCAGTTACTGCTGACTTTTCACGGATTACAAAATGAAAATTCACATAAACATCTAAAAAAGTTTCATATGGTTTGTCTTAGTATGAAACCTCAAGGCGTAACTGAGGATCAAATCAAATTGGGTGCTTTCCCTTTCTCCCTAGCAGATTCTATTAGGGAATGATTGTTTTACCTACCTCCTGGATCTATTATAACTTGGACTGATATTTCCCATTTGTTTCTTAAAAGGTTTTTTCCAGCATCACGTGCAGCTGAGTTAAGAAGGGAGATTGTTGGGATAAGGCAAAAAGATGTGGAGTCTCTTTACGACTATAGGGAGCAATTCAAGAAATTGTGTGCAAGTTTCCCACAACATGAGATAACAGAACAATCTCTGCTCCAATACTTCTATAAGGGCTTAAATCCCATAGAGATGAATATGGTGGATGCTGTCAGTGGAGGAACATTAGTCAACATGACTCCCCAACAGGCAAAGGACTTGATTTCCACGATGGCTGCAAATACTCAGCAATCCCGAGCCAATCCTGAACCCACCAAAGGGGTTCACCAGCTAAGTATTTCAGCTTTAGAAGATAAATTTGATCGACTTACTAATATCATGAATTCTCTTTTTGCAGTAAAAATAGGACTAACCCGATTGTGCAAAATTTGTGCAACACCCAAACATACAACTGATGCATGCCCTAGTTTGTGTGATGATACTATGGCCCATTTAGATGTTGTGGGGAACTTTCTTAGACTGCCCCAAAGGCGATATAACCCATATGCAAATACATATAACCCAGAATGGAAAGACTATCCTAACTTGAGTTATGGGGCAAACCTGCAGTATAACCAGCCATACCAAAATAGTTTTCCACAACAGCCGCGAGATTCAGGTACCTCTTTAAAAACCATGGTTAATAAATTAGCAGCTAATATGCTTGATTTGCAACAGAAAACTGAGATGTCTATAAGATAATTGACCACATCGATTAAGAAAATGAACTCACAAAGAAAGCTGCTGTCACAAATGGAACCTAACCCAAGACAACATGCAAATGCAGTGACGTTGTGAAGTGGAAAAGTACTGGAACCAAATCCTGGTAGGAATCTTGATCAAGATTCTGCCCAGAAAAAGCAAAAGAACGATGAACAGGTCCGAACGAAAACTCCACTGCCCATAATTCAACCTCCGTTTCTAGGACGATTGAACCAATATCGAAGAGGTAAGGAGGAAAATGAGATCCTCGAAACATTCAGAAAGGTCGAGATCAACATACCATTGTTGGATACCATCAAACAAATTCTGCTATATGCCAAGTTCTTGAAAGTTTTCAAGAGAGCATTTAATAAAATTGTTCTGTCTTTTATTAAATAAACTACTAAATTTAAATAGAGAAAAGAGTCATAACCTAATTGGGGAAATACTTCCCTTATTCTAATAAACTACTAAAAGATAAAATAAAATATTCCTAGAATACCTCAAATGATTTATTCTAAGATTTATCTACCTAAATAACTTTAAAATATATCCCAAAATATATGGGTTTCACATATTTCAACACCCTCAAGTTGGTGCATATATATCAATCATGCCCAACTTGGTTACAAGAAAATCAAAGCTTGTCTTAGAGAGCCCTTTGGTGAGCATGTCAGCAATTTGTTGTTTTGAAGGAACAAACAACATGCACACTTGGCCTTCTTTAATTTCTCATTGATAAAGTGTCTATCAATCTCAACATGTTTAGTTCTATCATGCTGGACTGGGTTGTGAGCAATACTAATGGCAGCTTTGCTATCACAGTACAACTTCATTGGTAAAGTTATTGGTTTCCTTAGCTCTTCCATAATTTCTTTTAACCACATCATTTCACAAATTCCTTGAGCCATTGATCTAAACTCAGCCTCTGCACTACTTCTTGCTATAACATTTTGTTTTTTGCTTCGCTAATTCACAAGGTTTCGCTAAACAAATGTACAGTATCCTAATGTGGATCTTCTATCTGTTATTAAGCCTGCCCAGTCTACATTTGTATAAGCTTCAATTCCTCTTTGTTCGGATTTCTTGAAGAAGAAGTCCTTTCCAAGTGAACTCTTCAAGTATATCAGAATCCAAAACATTGCTTCTTCATGTTCCTCTATTGGGGAGTGCATAAATTGACTTACTAAGCTCACTACAAAAGCTATGTCTGGCCTTATATGTGATAAGTAAATTAACTTACCGACTAATCTTTGGTGCTGCCCTTTATCAACTAATCGACCTTTATTTCTAAATTTTACATTTGAATAGATTGGTGTGTCAGCTGGGTGGCAACCACTCATCCCAGCCTATTTTAAAAGATCAATTATATATTTTTTCTAAGAGATGACAAGACTCTTCTTTGATTGAGCAACTTCCATTCCAAGAAAGTATTTCAAAGGACCCAAGTCTTTGATCTCAAACTCCAATGCTAAATGCTTTTTGAGACACCTTATTTCATCTAAATCATCTTCTGTAAGAACGATATCATCGACATAAACTATAATTACTACTATTCTACCTCTTTGTGAGTATCGATAAAACATTGTGTGATCAGCTTGCCCTTGTGAGTAACCTTGTTTTTTAACAACTTGATTGAACTGTTCAAACCAAGCTTGAGGAGACTGCTTTAGACCATACAAAGGTTTCTTGAGCTTACATAATCGAGTTCTAAATTTTTCTTCAAAACATGGAGGAGGATTCATGTAAAATTTTTCTTCAAGTTTCCCATTTAGGAAAGCATTTTTCATATCTAGCTACTGTAAGGACCAATCAAGATTAATAGCAATTGATAAAAGAACTCTAACAGAATTTAATTTGGCTGCTGGAGTAAATGTTTCAAGATAATCTATCCTGTATGTTTGAGTGTACCCTTTAGCCACTAGTCGGGTTTTGTATCTATCTAAAGATCTATCCGGTCTGAATTTGGTTGTGAACACCCATTTACAGCCTATAGTTTTTCCCTACAGGTAATTCCACTGTTTCTTATGTACCTATTTTTTCAAGAGCGCGCATCTCCTCTAAAATAGCTTCCTCCCACTCAGGAACTTGTAAAGTAGCTTTCACATTTTTAGGTATGTTCACAGTATCGAGACACGTAACAAAGGTTGAGAATGTCGAAGACAAGGCTTTATAGGACACAAAGTTAGACATGGGATACGTGACAACATTTCTAACTCCTTTTCTTTTAGCAATTAAAATATCTAAATCAGAAAATTCATTGGTTGGATTATGAGCTTTACCTGGACTTTTGACAAGATCTTGCGGGTCGGATTCTTGGTGATGAATCTGGTGGATTCCACTTTCTTGATTTTGATTTCTTATTGAGTAAATAATTAACTCCTTTGTTTATTCTTTATTCTCATGATCAGACTCTACACCGTCATACTCTTTTTCATTAACAACATTAACATCATTAATTTCTGTGTTAATCATAAATTCACCTTTCCTATTATTAGAATCCCTATGTTGTATATTCCTAGTGTTTTCTTGATCAATTATAGAATCTTCCTTACTATAATTCCCTCCCTAAAGATTAGAATCAAAGTAAGATTGTGTTTCAACAAATGTGACATCCATGGTAATAATAATCTTCCTATTAATTGGATCATAACATTTGTAACCCTTTTTATTAGAAGCATAGCCAACAAAGACGCATTTTTTTTTGCTCAAGGATCTAGTTTACCTTGGTTGTGAAGATGAACAAAAACACTACACTTAAAAACTCGGAGGGATAAATCTGTGATCAATTTAGAGTAAGGAAAGTTATCTTTAAAGAGACTGAAAGGAGTTTTATAGTTTAGAGTTTTACTAGACATTCTATTAATAAGATATGCAGCTGTTAACAAGGCTTCACCCCAAAGATAATGTGGTACCTGACTAGTGAACAACAAGGCTCTAGTTACTTCCAAAAGATGTCGGTTTTTTCTTTTTGCAACCCCATTTTGTTGCGATGTATTTGTACAAGAGCTTTGGTGGACTATACCATGTTTGGTTAAGAAAACACTTAATTGGTCACTAAAAAATTCCCCACCATTGTCACTCCGAAGTACTTCTATTTTTACACCAAATTGTGTTTCACCATAGCATAAAAAGATTGAAACACATTTTAAACTTCAGACTTATCTTTTAATAAAAATACCCAACAAATACGAGTATGATCATTAATAAATGTGACAAACCAACGTTTTCCTGAAAAAGTTGAGACTCTCGAAGGTCCCCAAACATCACTATGAATTAACAAAAAAGGTTTGGAAGCTTTATATTTTTGAGGTGGGAAGAATGACCGATGATGTTTAGCCAATTCACAAAATCCACAGTGATATGAAGAAGGACTTTATTTTTAAATAGATTAGGTAACAAATATCTTAAATAGTAAAAATTAGGATGTCCAAGCCTATAATGCAAAATCATAACCTTATCAAAACTAGAAGCAGAATTTAAACATAAAGTAGTTGGTTGACTTAGATGGTCGTCGTCAAGAAAGTAAATTCCACCAAATTCTTTAGCATTGCTAATCATCCTCCTCGAGACTATGTCCTAAAATTTACACATAGAGGAGTCAAATATAACATGACAATTCAAGGACTAAGATAATTTACTGACCGATATGAGATTACAAGCTAGATTTGGCACATGTAAAACATCATGTAAAACCAAAGAAGGCGAAATTTTAACAGTGCCTTTCTCGGCTATTGCCGAGAACAACCCATCTGCTACTTTGATATTTTTTGTTTCCTACAGAAAGTGTGTAAGTTGAAAAAAGAAAATGACTACTAGTCATGTGATCACTAGCTCTAGAACCAACGATCCTCGTGTTTGTTTTACAAAGCTTGACACTGAAAAAATAGAAAAATCAATACCTGATTGGGCAAAGGAGGAAGAAGGATTATTGAATGAGTTAGGAAGATAAGAATTCATCCGAAATTGTGGTGATTGAAAAAGCTTGTGTAGATGCTCTAGTTCTTCCTTAGTGAATGAAGATCCTTCTAGAGAACTTTGGCCCTCATATTTTTCATTAGTTGTTTCAATGGTAAAACTTTCTTCCTCTATTTGATTGTTGGATCTATTATCTCCAATGAAGGCTGTTTTAACCATGATGCTACTAGAGATAACCTAGCTCTGATACCATGAAAGTTTTCAAGAGAGCATTTAATAAAACTGTTCTATCTTTTATTAAGTAAACAACTGAATTTAAATAGAGAAAAGAGTCATAACCTAATTAGGAAAATAATTCCCTTATTCTAATAAATTATTAAAAGATAAAATAAAATATTCCTAAAATATCTCAAATGATTTATTCTAAGATTTATCTACCTAAATAACTTTAAAATATATCCGAAAACATATGGGTTTCACATATTTCAATAGTTTTTTACGGAGCTTTGCACCAACAGGCAAAAATTAACTGGAAATTAAAGAGTAAGAGTTGGTGAAAATGTATCTGCGGTATTGCAGCGGAAGATGTCGACAAAATGTAAAGACAAGGGCATGTTTGCAATACCATGCAAAATAGGCCACTTAGGAATTAAAAAAAGCTATGTGTGATTTAGGAGCCTCCATAAATGTAATGCCTTTTTCTATTTATGAATCATTTAGCGTGGATTTTTTGATGAAAACAGGTGTTATCATTCAATTAGTAGACAGGCCTATTATGCATCCTAAAGGAGTTCTTGAGGATGTATTAGTGAAAGCCAATAGACTTATCTTTCCTGTGAACTTTTATGTGATCAAATGGGAAGAGGATAACGCTCCTCGGTCTCAGACATCTTGTTGGGGAAATATTGCCTTAGTACTGCAAATACTAAGATTGACGTGCGTAGCGAAACCCTCACGATGGAGTTTGACAGCGAGATAGTGAAGTTTAATGTTTATGAAGCTATTAGTCACCTGAGTGAAATTTTGAACGTAAACCGTGCCGACATAATTGACTCATTAGTAGAAGAAACTTTTGAGTCACCTTATAAAGATAAACTTGAAACATTGTTTGATGATAATTTCGATTCAAGATCTATTTATGAATCTATTAATGAATTATTGGCTCCTATAAACACTAAAATTTTACCTTCATTTGTGCAGGCACTAGATCTGAAATTAAAACCACTTCTTGAGGATCTCAAACGGGCATTTTTGGAGAATGATGAGACCATTGTCGACTTAGAAGGGATTAACCCATTGACATGCACACATAATATTTTTTTGGAGGAAAATACGAAACCGAAGCAAGAGGCGCAAGGACGATTGAACCCAAATATGGTAGATGTGGTAAAAAAGAAGAATTTCCAAGCCCATACGATCAAAAGAATTCAGCTGGAACAACCCCAAGACTAGTTAGGGTGTCAAGCTAACGACGTTAAACAAGCGTTTGTTGGGAGGCAACCCAATTTTATTTTTATTTATATATATTTTTTATTTTATTTTTTTATTTTTATTTTCTTGCATGTTAATAAATTTTATTATTTTTTCTTATATCCAAGAAAAACGGTGAGAAGAAAAATTAAAATTGAAACGACATCTTGAAGGAATGTGTATGTTTTAGGAAAACCCTATATTCTACCCTAACACAGGTAGGAATCGTGCATCCCTGCTTTAAACTCACCCAAACCTATGCCCAAACACCCACCTTATAGCCATACATCCTTTCCCTTACACTTTCAAACCCTAATTTTTCACCCATATTCACCCAAAACTCCCTCAAGTCACTGTTAGTCCTCTCTCTCACCCCCACCGACACTTTTCAAATCACCATGGCTAGAAATAGGAGCCAAACCACAACCTTCCCCTCATTCCTCTCCTTTACGCGACACCAAACCTTCCCCTCCTTGCAGCTATGCTTGAACGACAGTGACTATATGGGGTGGTTTTCTAAACCCTTTTACTTTCACCTATTTGTTTCTTCTTCTTCTTCTTCTTCTTTTTCCTTCTTCTTGCTATGTAATCGGGGTGGGGTGTTTGGTTGTCATCCCTCTTCGCGTCAAAAGGTTCAATATATTCTGAAGAAAAGAACAAACAAAAAAAGTAAAAAGTAAAAAAATATTTAAGAATAATAAATTGCATTTGGGGACTAAGGGTGGAAACAAATAGGGTGTCTTGGTAAGTTTAGTAAATTACTTAATTTTCATGAAACAATCCAAGTCGATTTAATTTTTGTGTGTTTAAGCTGGAATGTTTTTTTAGTTTTACTAAAAACAAGCTAAAGGTTCTCTTTATTTTTATATGCATTATGCCTAATTTTTATAAAACTTTGGAGTGATACTTCTTTCACGGTAAAATCTAAATTACACAATGAATAAGAACCATACTTGAGGACAAGCATGGGCTAAGTAGGGGGAATATGATAATACTTTCAAATGATATACTTTTATGCGTTAATTGCATATATATATTTTGAGTAAGATTCTACTAAATTGTGCTTTTTATGGTTTTTTTATCTTGTAGGGACTAAATTGAAAGAAAAAGGAAATTTGAGGACAAAAAGCGTTAATTTAAAAATAAAATGGGCCAGCATGCGAAATAGGAAAGAAGTGGTGCCAAAGATACAAAGTGTGAAAGACTTGGGGGCAAAAATTCAAAAAAGAGATTTATAAACATAAGACTCCATTTAAATTTAAATTTTATTAGGATTATTATTTAGATTTAATTTCAACTTTTATTTTTATTTATCTTTTAGAGTTTAAATAGGAACAAACTAGGTTTTCTTTGTACTATAAATAGGGGATAGAGTGACAACAATTTGCACTCATCTTTTTTATAAAAACTCGGTCTCCCTAAAGCTCTTAGCTTTGGTTCCTTTTATTATTCAATAAAATTTCATTTGATTAAACTTATTTCTTTTTTCCAAAAAAACATGAGCCACTAAACTCATCTAGCTAAAAGTTGCCGAGATTCCACAAAAAAGGTTTATGAGGCTTAGAATCCGCACCTAGCCTTCTCAACGAGTTTTTATCGTTTCTCCGCATTACGAGACTGACGCTTCCGTCCATGTCTTTCTAAAAGTGATCTTTTCATCTTGTGCAAAGGCGGCCGTTTTGTATGTTTTGGGAAGGTTGCACAATCGGTTCGTTAGCTTACTACGTTAGTGGTTGTCGAGCCCAAAAGACAAAATGGCGTGGCATTCGCCATTGAGAAATGATGATCTAGTGTAAGACAGTCCCACAAAAGTGACGGTTGGCTAGAGTCAGGTTCTTCTAAATCGTAAGTCTAAAATCTAAGTGGAGCTAGTGGTCATAGGTGTCCTCTTCCACTATAACTGGCTTATTTTGTCATGAGAATGATCACCTAAAAGCCTAGGATTGAACCCAAGGAGGATCGAGATAACTGGAGGCTGGAACCCCTCAAATCGAAGAACCCCTTCTCTCTATTTTGTTTAGTTTTACAATTTCAATTTTAATTTATACAATCTCAATTCGTCCATATTTTTAATTCTGTCTTTTTTTATTTTTTTCAGTACGCCGTTTTTCTTGGGCACAACTGTGCCCAGGATCTCGAGGAACAAGAAGTTGTGCAAATCTAGTCCCTAAAGATTTGACCCTACTTCCCTTATACTATTCTTTTCGTTATTTTATAGGGATAAATTATTTTTTGTGCTTCCAACGGCACACGAAGCTTAGCGAAAAGCTTCATATTTTTATTCTGCTTTTGCAAAACTACATTATTTGTATCCTCACTGGCTTTATACCTTTAGATATTTGGGCTACAGGATCAAAAACTCCACGAATTTAATTGTACTTTAGTTGCATATTTCTATTTTGAACAATCTATTCCATACCTATATTTCTCAATAGACTTATTTAAGATCCTCCTTTTAATTCATTATTTCCACAATAATATTGCATGCAAAAACATTGTCGAGCACTTTTATTATCGGTTCGACATTTTCTCAAATTGACATAACTTATTGAGATATCTTATTTTCACTATTTTAATCTTCAGTTTCGGGTACTTGAATCTCTTCTTGAGTTTTACTTATTAGTTATGTCTCGGGTTTCATCTAGAACCCCTGCCTCCATTATATGACCATTTTGAATGTTTACTCCTTTTATTTTATGAGGATTTTTATCTTTGGAACCGACCAGTCTTCCACGCTTCAGGCGTGGATTACTTTCTTTTGCATTAATAGTTTTCCCTATTGGGACATCAATTTGTATTGGAGCATTTTTAGTTGATATGTGAGATTTAATGAATTTGATAGTGGATTTATAAAATGAATAATCTGTTGAACTTCTAGTTCACATTGCTTTTTACGAGGATCTTAGACATTGATAATTTATTTTAAGTACTTTATTAATCCAACTTTTTATTCTCTCCCCCTAATATTTGGAAAACTAACAACTCATGTCATAACTAAATCTTGAATTAATGGCTCAAAAATATTTAATAATATAAGGAGACTCATATAAATATGCATTCTCAATCTTTTATGATGACCCATCTTTGTGCATTATGGTGGAGCAATTGGAACATATATTGCACATCCAAAAATTCTAATATGGCAAATATTTGGCTCTTGACCAAAAATCAATTGTAATGGGAAGTATTTATAATTTATTGGCTTGACGCATACAACATGTAATCAATACAATCTCATGATGAAATAGGAAGTTTTGTTCTCATAAGTAATGGTTTAGCTATTAGTTGGAGGCATTTGATAAACGATTCAGCTAAATCATTTTGTGTGAACATGAGCTACATAATGTTCAACTTTTATCCCTATTGACATACAATAATTATTGAATGCTTGGGATATAAACTCACCAACATTAGCAAGATGAACTGTTTTAATTGCATGATCTGAAATTAATTATTTAAATAAGCAATCTTGCAAACAACAGGTTGCAAGTTGATAACACATATGTGATTATTTTTTAGATGCGTCTACCAAAATCATATAATATCAGAACAATCCACATGGTGGATGAATGAACCCATATTCGTTTCAGAAATGCAAGACATTAAATATCAACTTTAGCTAGTGAGTTTCTAATAATCAATTTTCATTGAAAACAAGCAACAAATGAGAATTCTTTAAATTAAAGAATCTTCTGGTTCTTTAATAAATGTCCATATGAATTCTCAATTAATTTTGGCATCATATATGATCCAAGATGGTCTAACTGGTCACA
The DNA here is from genome assembly GCF_025698545.1 of Gossypium raimondii. Lineage (NCBI taxonomy): Eukaryota > Viridiplantae > Streptophyta > Magnoliopsida > Malvales > Malvaceae > Gossypium > Gossypium raimondii. The sequence goes on from NC_068571.1 coordinate 11,729,186, forward strand.
CCAAGTAGTAAATAAATTTGTATCACTAAACTTCTGGTTTACTTTAACATGCATTTCAATTGTACTAATAATGTCAATATAAATTGTGACAAATCGATACTTGTAACACCCCAAACCTGGCTTGGACGTTATGGCTGAATCTGGCGATGTCACATGATATTGCGTTTCAAACCATATTATTGCTAAAATCATTTTTCGTTTAGAACTAATCATTATCTTTCATAAATTCTCAAATCATGATTCATTTCCAAAACGCTATACTTTGCGGAAGCTTTTAAAATAGTTTGTGTGTGCATGGTATTTTGATAAAACATTTATCTCTTTTGAAAACTCGAGTTTTACCTACTTCTAGCAGATATAACCAAAAAATAGTATAAAATCCAAATTTTAGGTAAAAATCCATATAGGCCATTATTACAGAAAAATACCCCAAAATAAAACTTAAAATTGTAAATAAGTATCAAATAGCAAAAAGGAGTCGTGTGGCCACCGCTGAGTCCTCTGTCGCATCGATCCACCTATGTTTGGAGATTACTTGTACATATTAAACAGAAGGGGTGAGTTTACGTAAACTCGGAGTGTAATCCCCATGCAAAAAAACAACCAATAACAGATAATCTCAGTTTGGGCCTAAGCTCTTTTTAGTATCAGTATCAGTATCAGTTTAGGCCTAAGCCCATTTCAGTATTAGTAAGCATTAGGGCCTTAGCCCATGACAGTACAGTAACAGTGACTTTTATGCAATTATAAAATCCTACCCAACCAGCATCTACAGTCTATCTTCGTCCAGCCCAACATTCCATGTAGGGATATAACTAACCCACCCAACCTTACACTCTAAATAGTACCGAATACGACACTAGTTAGTAGTTGCAGCTGAGCTTCCAGTAAGTTAAGCTTTAAGCATTTCAGTACACTTCCACCAATTAATATCAATCCCCAACCCAATGCAATTCATCATACAGTCATGTCATGGTATCATGTATAATCAGTATAATGTATATATCATGCTCAACATACAAACATACATATCTATCTCATATAGGCATATAACAATCTTTCAATCATTTCAGTCAATTACGTGTCATGGTAACCTTACCGACCCTACAGTGGTTCATAGTCGACTTGGGCGACCCGTACACCTTAGCAGTCAAACAGTGAAAATGGGCCCATAGGCCCATGTTGCATTCCCATGTAGGCCCACACGCTCATGTGGCCCACACGGCCCAAAATGTCCTTGGCCCAATAAATTCAAAACATATGTGTAGTTCACCCATGTGGGCCCACATGCCCATGAGGCCCACATGGCCCAACTCGGCTCAGCCCATGAATCGCACATGGTTAGCCTCATCGATCACACGTCCGTGTTCGGTTACAGGGCCTACCACATATCGCTCCCGTGCACGTGCGGCGTAGCTAGTCCCATTATTCAGCTTTTTGCCGACTAGCATTTTTAGTGACGTGATTACACACCTGAAACGTTTTTTATGCTAACGCCACCACGATCACTCTAGCACCCTAAAACGTCAACTAGAGTTTAGAACAGATTTAATCACAAACGAAAAGCGGTAGTCAAATAGACAAAATCAACGGTTATACAAAAACTCTTTTACCCTTAACACTTCAACGATCCAACTACAAATCAATGCTATAACAGCCCCAGTCCACCTAATTCCTTGCTGTCAAAGAAGAAAGTAACCCTCTAATTAGTTACTTTTAATCGATAATTAATCAAAATTTGGTGAGGTATACCAAACTATAATCATAATAGAAACCTTACCTTCGGTTAATCAACAGAGATCCTAAACACTTAAATCGTTGAAGACCACTATTTAGCCTCTTGATTAACACCTAAAACCAACCGAAACCCCTCTTAATCAATTAATAAGCAAAAGAATCGATAGTCTAAAAATAGTTCCAAGCTTACCAACCATGCACAACATAACGATATGCAATCTCGAACAATAGAATAGAAAAACGCAAGTGAAAGAGGAAAAAAATACCAATTAAAATTTCGGCAGCAACAATGAGGAGTTGAGGGAGGAAAAATGACAGAAAATAGGGAAGAAAAGAAAAAGAAAATGGTGGAGCAAAAAGAAAAGAGGAAAAAAAACTATGCCAAATGACCGAAATTGTGAGAAAGAGAAGTGAGAGCTGAAATTATCAGTCCACCAAATTCGGATAACTCCACAATTCATATTTTCCTCCTAAAATAACTCCAACACTCCAATCCCATATTTTCCTTTGATGTAAAAGCTAGTCAGAGAGCAAAAATTATCCCCTTTGCCCATGCAGGGACTCGAACTCCAGACCTCTTGCAACATTAACACTCCACTTAACCACTAGACCAGTTGGCCCATTTTGACATATTTCACCAATATTTATTTATAAGCCTACTATTTAGAGATAGAGGTTTGTTCAATTAAAAATTTTTTTTTCCTAAGTCAAGGCTTGAACCCAATACTTCCTAGACACTCCTAGAACACATAATGTAATAGCCCGATTTTAGGCCTAGTTGGAACAGCGGTTTCTGGACCAAAAATTTGACAAGGAAAATTTTATTTTTATTATATTTTTATGGTCTACAATTTCATGGAATGATTTCATGAAAATTTCGTTCAAAAATTTCGACGTTTGGGCACTCAATTTAGCTAAAAGGACTAAATTGTAAAAAGTGAAAAAGTTGAGTTCTACATGTTAGAAGTGTCCAATTGTTATGAAACTTTAAATTGGAGGTCCTTAAATGGTAATTAGACCATTGGTTAACATTTTGGATAAAAATGGATAAGAGATAGGTGAAATAGGAAATTTTTAAGTTGGGGGCATTTTGGTCATTTAGTAATTAAAAGAATTAAAAAGGCTAAAATAGCCAAAAATTTGTCCATCTTCTCCATGGTGAACGAAATCTGCAAGGGGGAAGCCATATTTAGGGTTTTCAAGCTTCCAATCTCCAAAGTAAGTGATTCCAAGCCCCGTTTTTAATGTTTTTTTTACGTTTTTAGAGTCCTAGTAACTTGATTTAGCTTCTTCTAGCAATAATTTAACCTAGGGTTCATATTTGGAAAAATACTCATAGGTGAAATGTGTTTATTTTGATGTTTTATGGTAGAATATGAAGCTTAAAATTATGTTAAATAACTTTTGTTAGCCAATTTTAAGTGAAAACGATTAAATTAACATAATCGGTAAAAATACCTAATGTTCATAAGTAAGTGTTAGAGTGAGAATTTGATGCTTCCATAGAAGGGAAAAATGTTCAGCATGTCATAAAACATAATAAAAAGAAATAAAGTTTAATTTCTGAGCTTAGGGGAAAAATCGTAATTTTGTGGAACTTTAGGGGCAAAATGTAATTTTTCCAAAATGTGATTTTTGGACTGGATTGAATAATGTGAGTGTTAAATAAGTTAAATGTGTTATTATAAGTCAAGAAATACAAGGAATTGACTTTGATTAGTGAAAAAGAAAAAATGAGAAAAAGTGAGAAATTTCCCGATTGAACATTAGGAATAAAAAGTGATACGAATAAAGTGACAGAAATGATCACATGTGTGGCATGGACTGTGTGTAGGCCACTATGTGAAAGTGAAAGTGATGGTCACATGTGTAGTACTATGTGCAGGGTACTATGTCTACCAGAATGATAGGTTGCATGTGTAGTACTATGTGCAGGCTACTATGTGTACCGTATAGCTTCGATCACGTGTGTAGTACTATGTGCAGGCTACTACGTGTACCGGATAGTGATGGTCACATGTGTAGTACTATGTACAGGCTACTATGTGAACCGGTATCATTAATTATAAGGTGGTTGCTATGTGCTGATCCCACCGGATATTATTGATTACAAAGGGTGGTTGCTGTGTGCTAAATCCACCGTGTATCTGTTATTGTTCCGAAGTGTTCATCGGGAAATTGACTAAGTGAAAATACATGAGATCATGCAACGATTAAGTGTGATTGAATGATGAATATATGTGTGGAATTGAATTGCGTAATGATTGAAAGTGAAAAAGTGAAATTATGAAAAGTAAAATTAGCAACAAAACAGTTTTGGACAAGAATAATAGTGTGATTTTGAAAATCACCAAAATGGTAGAAATTTAATTAGAGAGTTAATAAGATATGAAATAAAAGCTTAATGAGTCTATTTTTACATAAAAAATAGAGCAAGAAAAATAGTTATATATTTTGAGATATTTGAATTTTAGTGAGGTAGGGTCGGATTTATTTGAAATCCCTGCTCGACTTTAGAAAATAATTAAAATTTTAAAAATAATTATGAGTTATAATTTATATTCTTAGAATCTTTTATGAGTTTATTTTCAAAGGAAACAAACAAAAATATCATTTGAATTCTGTACAATGAGATAATTCATTTTTAGTGAAGAGAGGTCAGAGATGTTGAACAGTGAAACATGGGTGACATTAAAGAATAAACTGTACTAATTGGCTAAGCCAAAAATTATGAAATATTTATGGTAAGAAGATATGTGAGTTTAGTTTCAGGGAAAATTAACGGAACTTAATTTGGAGTTCTGTAGCTCTGGAGAAAAATAATGTAGTGACTATAACTCGACTAGACAACTTTGAATTTAAATATAAGTGAATAGTGAAATTATGTATGATGCTATTTAAGCATGTTATATACATAAAGGATGTGGGATGGAGAGGAGGAGGAGGACAATAAAGTATATGAATGAATTGTGTATAATTGGTTAAATGTCTGATTATAATCGATAAATGTTGAAATAGGAGTGATGCTTATATTGGTGTGTTATTGGTCATGGTAAGCTCATTAGAGAAAATAAAGTTTCATAGCATATGCGTGTGGTATATTTGGCATGAAATGATGTCATGAGTGGCTCATGAATTAACTCATGTTGGTAAGTTGATGCATAATTATAGTATTCAAATATATACATATTTGTAATATTTTGCTATGTGATTCAGAAAAAGGGGAACAAATAGCATACTGAAAATTCGGCCATGATGCTAGGTTATGTTAAAGCAGTGTTTTATGGTATATCTTAAGTAATGGAATGTTATGAATTTTGAGATTAATTTGATAGTCAAATAAATGACAAATGAATTGATTGTGTATTCGTAATTTTGAAATATGCTTAGTATATGAAACGTAATAATATATGCTTGAATAAACTTTAAGTATTCGAATGACATGGATTTGATGGTGATAAGATTCGAACATTGAATTCATGAAGCACAGGTGATGTATTATTGTTGTGTGATAACTTGGTTCGAGAAATTGGTTAGGTAAATGGTAAGTGAAAGCATTTATGGATATAGAAGAAAATTTGGAGTGAATATGAAATTTAGCTCAATTAAATGATTTCATCAATTAAACATTGTGTATACCAGAATGTGTTAGTGAATTACATATTCGTAAATTGACATTCGAGGTTCAGTTAGTGATATATGAAAATAACATGAAAAGATTTATGATTGTGATTAATATTGATTCTGACTTAAAGTGGATTCTTCAATATTGGATTGATTTAACGGATATATTAAGCATATGAATGGGTATGTATTGAGCCACGTAAACCCTAACTAGCGACTCGAGGATAATAATTTGAAAGTTTTAAATTTGGATGAAATTTTATAACTCGGTTTAGTATGTTTATAAGTGTATTTATTTTGCTAATGCATCGTACCTTATTCCAGCGTAGAATACGGGTAAGGGGTGTTACAATGTGACATTACCAGATTCGGCTCTAATGTTTAGGTCGGGTTTGGGGTGTTACACATAACCACTGAAGTAGACATATATTTGTGTCACAAACACACAAAAATAGATGTATATAGGATTTTTAAGGTGTTACAACTCTACCCGCTAAAAGAAAATTTCGACCTCGAAATTTTACCTATCAAAACAGATGAGGATACTGTTGTCGCATCGCATCCTTAGGCTCCCACATGGCCTCCTCAGAGCTATGATTACGCCGAAAAACTTTAACAAATGGGATAGATTTTCTTCTTAGAACCTTTACATCTCGCTCCAATATCTGAACTGGCTCCTCCTCAAAAGTTAGATCTGGTCTAACCTCAATGTCCTCTACTAGAATAATATGTGTGTGATCAGAGCAGTAGCGCCTCAACATAGACACGTGAAACACGTTGTGAATCTGATCCAATTCCGGAGGTAATTCCAACTGGTAAGCAACTGGTCCTACTCGCTTAAGCACACGGTGAGACCTTGCGACCAAATCTCAGTACCTTCTTCCACGGTGAGACCTTGAGAAAAACGAAGTCCCCCACTGAAAACTCAATCTCTCTACGCTTCAGGTCGGCGTAGGGCTTCTGCCTATCAGATGCCGCTCTCAGTTGGTCTAGAATCCACCTAACTTTATCCTCGGTATCAGAAACTAGCTCAAGACCAAGGACACGCTGCTCGCCCAACTCAGTCCAACATAAAGGTGTGTGACACCTACGACCATATAATGCCTTGTAGGGTGCCATCTGAATGCTAGACTGATAGCTGTTGTTATACGCAAATTCTGCTAGCGGCAGGTAATCCTCCCAACTGCCTCGGAAGTCAATCACACAACTTCTCAACATATCCTCCAATATCTAAATCACCCTTTCTGACTGACCATCAGTCTGAGGATGGAACGCAGTAATGAAGTCCAATCTTGTACCCAGAGCTTCATGTAACTTCTTCTAGAATCGAGACGTGAAGCGAAGATCCCTATAAGATATTATTGAAATTGGTACCCATGCAGTCTCACTATCTCAGACACATACAGTTTAGCCAGCTTCTACAGAAAGTAGTCGGTATGAACCGATATGAAATGGGTAGATTTGGTCAATCGATCCACGATGACCTATACTGAATTCTTCTTGGTAGGTGTGAGGGGTAACCCACTAATGAAGTCTATAGTCATTCTCTCCGACTTCTAAAGCGGAATCTTGACTAGCTGCAACAATCTCGAAGGTAACTAATGTTCAGCCTTAACCTGCTGGCATGTCAGACACTTAGCCACAAATTCGGTAACCTCTTGCTTAAAACCTGGCCACCAGTATAACTCAAGAAGGTCATGGTACATCTTATTTCTGCCCGAATTCATAGCATAAGGGCTACTAGGCAACTCTCTCAGAATAGGCTGCCTCAATTCAGTATATTTTGGTACACAGATTCTTCCATGAAAACAGAGCACCCCTTCGCTATTCAGTCTAAAACCTTCAGTATTCCCACTCTCAACCTGTTGAAAACGAAAACCCAACCTATCATCCTCTATCTGTTTACTCTTAATTTGCTCTATCCATGTTGGTTTAACTTGAAGTTTGGCCAGCAGACTACCATCATCAAATAAACTGAGGCGAGCAAACATCACCATCAGGTCAGCCATAGCTTTACGGCTCAGTGCGTCGGCCACCATATTAGCTTTACCAGGTTGATATTCAATAGTGCATTCGTAGTCTTTAATTAGCTCAATCCATCTACGCTACCTAAGATTCAGCTCCTTCCGAGTGAGGAGGTAGTTGAGGCTCCACACTTCTCACCATACAAGTAATGCCTCCAGATTTTTAGTGCGAATCCCACTTGACCAACTCCAAGTCATGCGTCAGATAATTCACCTCATGAGTCTTAAGCTGATGAGACACGTACGCTACCACCTTACCCTCTTGCATTAACACACATCCTAAACTAACATGTGATGCGTCGCTGTAAATAGTAAACTCCTTTTCAGACTCTGGTTGTATTAGAACAGGGGCCTCCGTTAGTACAGTCTTGAGCTTTTCAAAGCTCTCTTGTTGCGCGTCACTCCAGTTAAACGTCACACCCTTACGTAGCAGCTTAGTCAAGGGTGCAGCAATCAGAGAAAACCCCTCCACAAATCATCGATAATCCCATGTCAATCCCAGAAAACTACGGATCTTAGATACAGTCTTAGGCTGCTTCTAATCCAAGACAGCCTCAATCTTTCGAGGATCGAATCTAGTCCCCTCAGTAGAAACACATGTCCCAAAAATGTTACTTCACGAAACCAGAACTCACATTTACTGAATTTGGAGTACAGTTGTTTCTGTCGCAGAATCTGTAGAACCACTCTGAGGTGTTCATCGTGTTCATCCTCAGTTTTTGAATACACCAGTATATCATTAATAAATACCACTACGAACTGATCTAGATAGGGCTGGAACACTCGGTTCATCAGATCCATAAAAGCTGCTGGTGCATTCGCTAGCTCAAATGGCATTACTAGGAACTCGTAATGACTGTATCGAGTCCTAAATGCTGTCTTGTATACATCAATCTCCTTAACCCTCAACTGATGATATCCTGATCAAATATCAATCTTGGAGAAAATTGAAGCCCTTCGGAACTGGTCAAAAGATCACTTATCCTCGGTAGGGGGTACTTATTATTGATGGTCAGCTTATTCAATTTACGTTAGTCAATACACATACGCATGGATCCATCCTTCTTTTTCACAAACAATACTGGTGCTCCCCGCGGAGACACATTAGGACAGATGAACCCATGATCTAGTAACTCTTGAATCTGGGTCTTAAGCTCCACAAGCTCTTTTGGTGCCATTCTATAAGGGGCGATGGAAACTGGAGCTGTACCAGGAAGGATCTCAATCCTAAAATCTACTTCACGATTTGGAGGTAACCCCGGTAGCTCTTCAAGAAAAAACATCCGAAAAGTCCTTAACCGTCCTGATACCCTTAACTGAAGAATCCCTAGAATCTGAAACACAAATGTAAGCTAGATATGCCTCATATCCCTTACGAACCAACTTTTTAGCCCTCAATGCAGAAATCACGCTCGATAAGTAGTTCTGACGTTCCCCAATTACGACTACCTCTCTATCCTCCTCAGTTCTCAGTACAACCCTTTTCATGGCACAATCTAAGCTTACTCGATGTTTAACCAACCAATCAATTCCCAATATCAGATCAAATTACCTAAAATCCAGTTCCATCAGATTAGCCAAAAAGATAGCTCTTTGAACCTCTAGAGGAACATCTCTAAATAGTTTGTTAACCCTTATTGACTTCCCCAACGGACTTAGTATAGTGACCTCACTCGTAGTGCTCTCAGGCAGTATACCCAAGTTTTCAAATACGGTACAATCTATATAAAAGTGAGTGGATCCTATATTTATCAGTGCAGTATATGATGCATTATAAATAAAGAACATACCCGCAATGATGTCCGAAGCATCTCCATCCTCTCGGCGACGAGCAGCATAAAATAGAGCCAGCTGCCTTGCCTCAGTATGTCCAGTACCTCTGCTTGGTACTCTCTGACCACGGCCCAAACCATTACCACCTCTGGTCTGACCCCGACCTCTCAGTGGTTGATGAACTACTCTTGGTGGCTTGTAGTATTATTACCTCGAGCTTGCATCTGATCGGACCTCCATGGACACTCTCTAATACGGTGCTCTAGAGAACCACACCTCAAACATGCCCTAGTTTTTTTCCAACCTTCGCCCTGATGGCGTCTACCACAGGCCGTACACCACGGCTGTCCAGTAGCAGCAATAGGAGCCACAAATCTGACCGGCCCATCAACTCTGGCTTTTTTCTTAGGCCTCTGAACAGAACTTGAGGGCTTTGAATCCCTCTTATTCCTACCTCTCTCTCTGTCACTGGTCTGGCACTCAGTGCGTTTTACTTCCTCGGTGATCTTCGTCTTATCAACCTGGAGACGATCCTCGAAGCGAACACATCGCTTGTACTTAGTCGCCATCATACCACACGCATAGTGGCTCAATCATAAAAACTCAGCCTCATACTCGACCATTGATCTATCCTCCTGAGTCAAATTCAAGAACTCTCTCCAACGGGCATCCACATAGCTAGCCCCCCCATATTTACCTTGGAAAGTGGTCTTAAAGAACTCCCAGTTCTATCAATGGGTTGAGTGCCCTCCTTAACAGTAAGCCACCACTGATACGCCTCATCACGTAGCAGCGATACTGCTCCATTTAACTTCTGCTCAGGAGTGCAGTCCAGGTCGTCCATAATCTTCTCTATGGCCTCAATCCAGTATTCTGCCACATTAGGGGCAACTCCAGCAATACCCCTGAAAAGCTCAGCTCCATTACACCGGAGTCGTTCCGTAACCGACCCGTGGCCTCCAACTCCAGTATTGGGCCCAGCAACCCTCTCTAGAATTCTTAACATGGCTTGGGATACTACGTTGTCCCCAGCCGCTTGATCATGAGACTCAGTCTCAGTCACAGGTGAAGCTGGTGTCTCACTTGTATCCAAATTAGGCAAGTTGCCAGAAGATGAGGACCCAGCTCGAGCACCTCTACCGCCTCTACCACGGCCTCTTGTTCCCCGTTCGCGAGTATCTCTTGTGCTCATTGTCTATTCACGTTAATCTATATTTACAATTTTATGCATCAGTTTACAATTCTAGTGTTTATTAATAGAAATTTTATGTAAATAGTATCAAAAGTGTAACGTTTGTTTTTGTACGATGCGGTGTCTATCAGTGTTTACCGATTTTACTACGGTATCAGTATACACTAACCTGAGTGTTTTCCGTACAACCTACTTATAGTAGTCTCAGTTTGTACTATCTATAGTAGTTTCAGTATCAAATTAGTTTCAGTTTAAAACTCATAAAGGCTTCAGAGAACTTACAAGATCGGCTCCGGAGACTTGGTGTACCACACATTCAATAAAAATGTTTCAAATCATTTAGAAATTAGTGCTTTAAAACCAAAATTTTAAAACCCAAATCTACAGCCGAGTTTTGCAACCTGGCTCTGATACCACTAAATGTAATACTTCAAAATCGGCTTGGACGTTATGGCTGTGTAGCACCCTTAACCCGTATCTGTTACCGAGTTAGGGTTATGAGGCATTACCGAACAAATCACAGCTCATAACAGGCATTTATTACAATTCATGTTTCGTAAATTAACCACATCAATACATTTATCCCATTCAAAATTTGGAGCTTAAAACTCCTAAATTCATCTCATTTGCTTTTATTTATAAAACTTATACCATACAAATTATACTACTATGCAATATCACACAGCATATAAACCCAACATATTCGGCCTAAACAACCTCAACAAGTGGACAAGTATGAAATTTTAATCATCATAGTCTTACACTCGATTTACCTAATTAATATAAACCAAATTATAACACGTACTACAAATCATAGTATACTTCATTTACAAATTCCATAATCAAGCCATACCATATATATAACCATTACAGTAAGGCCAAATTTACCACTTCACTCATCATGAGGTTATGCGCATATATCCACAATATTTTGAGCAAACTTCAATCACTCATATTGAAACATATCATACCCTCATGAACCTATTCATAGTAAACCAACCTTAAGTGATTACATTACTAGTTTATACATTTATTTTCACTACTGACTATCCGAATTTGCATACACATTATATACTAACTCCCAAACTATCTCCAAGATAATTATACCTCAAATTATAACACCAAATCATACATTTTTTATTACAATTTTATGCAAGAGACCATGCTATTTTGAACAATTTCGAATATATATAATACTTTAAGTACACCTAAATCACATACTTAAAACTTTCGTACACATAGCCAATCCCTTAACCACATATTCAATCATCACAATTAACCTCTAAAATAAATCATGTCAATTTCATCATGAACTATACCTAAAATTCATTTATCTAAACCTATATAATATATGCATGCTTATCTATTACATATCTATCATTACTACATTACTAAACTAAATTATACAACTATCCACCATTCAAAAATTATTTTCACATCTCATACATATACATATACCAATAACCTACTTTCATAATAGGTTCAAACTCCGCCATAATGCACAAGCTTAACATTATAACTAATCTATATAATCAAATACCACACATATATAAATACCATGAAATATATTTTCATAATATACTATTACCATAACCGAACACATAAGTATAAATATCAAGATTAAGCCATTTTCGCATGGCTAATTATATATACACACTTTATGACTAAACAAGATAAATACTAGCCTATACATGACATATGTTTAAAATTTTAAAATTTTAAAATACCGAGGTAGAGATCGATAGTGTGACGGACTTCCTTAACGACTCTCGAACTTGTAACAAGATTCCAAAATCTATAAAACAATAATGAATGAACAAGCACACAGTAAGCTTAAATAGCTTAATAAGTTGTAAGCACATAATTTTCAAAGAACTAATAAAAATTACACCAGTAGGCCGAATTATACTATTCATGTACACATACATATATAATCATTTTTATACGATTAATACATCTTTTCATGTTATATATATACTATCTACCTTTACTTTCAATTTCGTATAACTTAAACATACCTGAATTGTTTAACTCAAACTCACATTCAGTTTTAACATATGATTTCCCCTTATACCTTCCGGATTCAGAGAAATGATACTCGATCGGCTCAAAAAACTCATACAATGCCAACGTCCCAGATGTGATCTTACATCTAATCAAACAACGATGCCACTGTCCCAGGCAGGGTCTTACACGTAATCATATACGACGTCAATCTCCCAGACATGGTCTTACACATAAATCTCAAACCGAGGCCAACGCCCTAGACGTGGTCTTACACGATGTAACTTTTCAGCATTTCTTTAGTTCGTATGACTTTCAAATGTCATAAATCAATCAATTAAAAACTCGTAATTAATCATCATTTGTCAAATACAATTCGACACCATAGGGTACACATACACATTTAGATTCAGCTATACATAAAATAAATACAGTAAATTTAAATTTAATAATTTACTTACGAACTTACCTCGGATGAAGACAAGCGGACAGAATCGACTACTCGACCACTTTCGACTTCCACCGTTCTAATTTCGTTTTCTTTTGTTCTTGATCTAAATAAATTCAAATTTAGCTATTTAATAACACATTTCATTCAAATTTATTCCAAAAATAAAAAATGGGCAAATTGCAATTTAACCCCTAATATTTCACATTTTTCACAATTTAGTCCCTATTTCACAAAACACAAAATATTCAAAATTTGACAACATCATAGCTTGACCGAATATTCCTTTAGCTCATATAGGCCCACATATTTCATTTGTTTCACATTTTAGCCCCTCAATTTCTCATTTTCATAATTAATCCCTAATTTGAATTTTTATCAAAAATTACTTAACAAAATTTAATAATCTATCAACAAATATTTATTTTTCATCATTAAGCAACAAAAAAATCAAGCTATCATCAATGGCAACTCACAAATTCATCAACCAATTCAAAAATTAGTACACGGGCTAGCTAGAATACGAAGCAACGATATCAAAAACGTAAAAAATTATCAAATATCGAACAACATACCAAATTTTTGGCTCCAAAGTGCTGAATACTTGAAAGCTCAAGAGCTTATTTTCCTTTCTCAACTTTCGGCCAAATAAAATGAACATGCATGGCCTCTTTTTTATGTTTGATTTTATTTAATTTAATGTTATTAACCTTTTTACTATTTTAACCTAAATAAAGCAATAATTTAAGTCATTTAAATCATGGACATAAATGTCCACCAACTTTATAATGGCACAATAACCTTTTAAGGACTTCCCATAAATCAAATCATAACAAATTAGCATATTAACAATGAGAATGCCACTTTTACTTTTTATGCGATTTAACCCTTTTCACAAATTAAGCACACAAACGAATAAATTAAATCACAAAAATTTCACACATATCAATTCACATACTATAAACACAAAAAATAATATTAAAATATTTTTTGACTCGAATTTGTTGTCTCGAAACCACTGTCTAACTAGAATCTAAACCAGGCTATTACAGGCTGAATCTGGCGATGTCACATGATAGTGCATTTGAAAACCGTATCATTGCTAAAATAATTTTTCGTTTAGAACTAATCATTATCTTTCATAAATTCTCAAATTGTGATTCATTTCCAAAACGCTATACTTTGTGGAAGCTTTTAAAATAGTTTGCGTATGCGTGGTATTTTGATAAAATATTCATCTCTTTTGAAAACCCGAGTTTTACCTTCTTCTAGTAGATATAACCAAAAAACAGTATAACATCCAAATTTTAGGTAAAAATCTATAGAGGCCATTATTACAGAAAAATACCCCAAAATAAAACTTAAAATCGTAAATAAGTATCAAATAGAAAAAAGGAGTCGTGTGGCTACCGCTGAGTCCTCCACCGCATCGATTCGCCTATGTCTGGAGATTACCTATACAGATTAAACAGAAGGGGTGAGTTTACGTAAACTCAATGTGTAATCCCCATGCAAACAAACAGCCAATAACAAATAATCTCAGTTTGGGCCTAAGCCCTTTTCAGTATCAGTATCAGTTTAGGCCTAAGCCCATTTTAGTATCAGTAAGCATTAGGGCCTTAGCCTATCACAGTACAGTAACAGTGACAGTTATGCAATTATAAAATCCTACCCAACCAGCCTCTACACACCATCTCCGTCCAACCCTACACTCCATGTGGGGATATAATTAACCCACACAACCTTACACTCCAAATAGTACCGAATGCGGCACTAGGCAGTAGTTGCAGCTGAGCTGCCAGTAAGTGAGGCTTGACGCCTTTCAACACACTTCCTCCAATCAATATCAATCCCCAACCCAATGCAATGCATCATACAGTCATGTCATGGTATCATGTATAATCAGTATAATGTATATAGCATGCTCAACATACAGATATACATATTTATCTCATATAGGCATATAACAATCTTTCAATCATTTCAATCAATTAGGGGTCTAGGTAACCTTACCAACCCTACAATAAGTTCACAGTTGACTTGGGTGACCTGTGCAGCCTTAGCAGTCAAACAATGAAAATAGACCCACAGGCCCATGTTGCATGCCCATGTAGGCCCACATTCTCATGTGGCCCACACGACCCAAAATGTCCTTGGCCCAATAATTTCCAAACGCATGTGTGGTTCACCCGTGTTGGCCCACGCGCGCATGAGTCCCACATGGCCCAACTCGGCCTGGCCGATGAATCGCACATGGCCAGCCTCATGGATCACACATCCGTGTTCGGTTACACGGCCTACCACATGAGCGGTCCCCCGTACGTGTGGCGTAGGTGGTCCCATTATTCAATTTTTTGTCGACTAGTGTTTTCAGTGATGTGATTACACACCTGAAACGTTTTTGATGCTAACGCCACCACTATCACTCCATCACCCTAAAACGTCAACTAGAGTTTAGAACAGATTTAATCACAATTGAAAAGCGGTAGTCAAATAGACAACATCAACGATTATACAAAAACTCACTTACCCTCAACACTTCAACGATCCAACTACAAATCAATGCTATAACAGCCCCAGTTCACCCAATTCCTTACTATCAAAACAGAAAGTAACCATCTAATCAGTTACTTTTAATCGATAATTAATCAAAATTCGGTGAGGTATACCAAACTATAATCATAAAAAAAACCTTACCTTTGGTTAATCAACAGAGATCCTAAACATTTAAATCGTTGAAGACCACTGTTCAGCCTCTCGATTAACACCTAAAACCAACTGAAACTCCTCTTAATCAATTAATAAGCAAAAGAATTAATAGTCTAAAATAGTTCCAAGCTTACCAACCATGCACAACACAACGATATGCAATCTCGAACAATAGACTAGAAAAACGCAAGTGAAAGAGGAAGAAAGAATACCAATTGAAATTTCGACAGCAACAATGGGGAGTTGAGGGAGGAAAAACGACAGAAAATTGGGAAGAAAAGAAAAGAAAAACGGTGGAGCAAAAAGAAAAAAGGAAAAAAAAATATGCCAAATGACCGAAATTGGTAGAAAGAGAAGTGAGAGCTAAAATTATCAGTCCACCAAATTAGGATAACTCCACAGTCCCATATTTTCCTTCTAAAATCACTCCAACACTCCAATCCCATATTTTCCTCCTAAAATCACTCCAACACCCCCCACCTCGCCACTACTACTCAGAAACCTAGTCAAAACAACCTCTTGCTGAAAAAAAGAGCAAAAATTATTCCCTTTTCCCATGTAGGGACTCGAACTCCAGACCTCTTGCAACATTAGCACTCCACTTAACCACTAGACCAGCAGGCCCATTCTGACATGTACTTTGTCATTCCTTTTACTTTGTATCCACATATAAATACTATTGCGACATTTATTACTGGAAATGTCTAAGTCAATGTGAAGTTTATAATGCCACTAAGTCAACAAAATATAATTTTCGAACAATTATATGCAATATTCACTTCAGGGAACATGCCAAAATCTTGAAATATCCAACAAAAAAAATTTATTAGTAGCAAACTTTAAGAGTGACTCTTATTTTCTAGGTGTACAATAGGTACATAACCAAAGACTTTTCATACATAAGTTTTCTTTCTTCCAAGTTCTCATAGGTAATATTTTTCACGTAATTTTAATTGAGAACTTATTCTGAATACTGTCGAGTTTACTCATAGTTTTAAAAAAAAACTTGCAACTTCAGGTATATCCAATCATAATGAGCTTTAGAATTACTATATTCTGCTGCTCATAAGTAGATATTTCACAATCAAATATTTTGCTTTCAATCCCTTAATAGGGATGATGAAAAAAGAATATCACAAATATAGTCACAGTCAATTCAATTTAATAACATGAGTAATCGATAATTCAATCCTCTTTTGATTCATATGAAATATAATTTTTTCCTCATTCACAATCTCCATATGAGATCCATTACGAATATCTTTTAAAAGCAATGGATTAACCATCACAAGATATCAATATATTAGCTCTTCTAGAGCTTTCGACTAATTTTGTACTACCAAATATTGAAATAATAGTGGTTTTTATTTTCTTTTGTGCTTGCAATCACTTCAGGGAATGCAATAGATTTACTAGGACGAACTTATAATTGTCCCAATAGATTCTTTATTTTATAATCACCATCGCAAACATGCGTAGATTTCAAATCAAAATCTATCTATTCATGTTGTCATGATTAGTCTCCAATTATAATAAACATGATAAAATAAATAAATCATAGTAAAATATACCTGAGATCTGAGTGGTTAATTTAATGATTACCCATAGTGCACAAGCCTTAATTGAAGACTGAAATTGCAATAGCTCTAGAAGGCAATTGACAACAACTTGAGCAGTAGATTTGGACTGATCGTATTATAAAGTAAAAAGAATCGTGCTGATAACTTGTTATAAAATAAAAGGCAGAGAATAAAGAACAAAGAGAATGGGAGAGCAAAGAGAGAGAGCGTATTTTATTGATCAATCGGAATATTTACAAAGCTTCTCCAAAATATCTATTTATAGGCATAAGAAGTATAAATGAAGTAGAGATCAACTTTTAATTACTATTAGAATTTAAAGTATATCAAAACTTATCTTGATCTTAATGGACATTCACTTAATAAGATATTCATAACAAAAAAATCATTTTCAATAAAAATACATATAATTTTATAAAAATTCATACAAAATTATAAATAAATGATTACCTTTTTTATTTTTTTAAACATGAAATTTATTTATTAAAATAAGTAATAAATTTAATTATACATCTAGCATTACTCCTTAATACTAGTCAAATTTGTTGAGCATTGGGCACTGCCTTCGCCCACAACCATTGGCATCAATAACCCTTCAAATTTCTTAATTTTCGCATCCTCCACCATCGTGGCATCGAACTAGGGAGTGGCTTGTAGAGCTATTGGCATGGCCTTCCACCTACTAGGTCTCCAAGACTCCATCCTCACCTATATATCCCCAATCATACTCGCCCTCAAGCACAACCTCAAATGGAACAAACCCATTCTGGACAACAACCTCAAGGTGTAGTTTTTTACCCAACTTTAAAATCAGTTGTCCTTAATGTTGAAAAAAAGGTTAATGGTTTTCCCCTTAAATGGTTTTATTTGTAATATTATTATTATGTTATTTATACAATTATTATTTTAATAAATAAAATTCATTTTAGAAAATGAGAACAATAGATATTCATTTATTTATAAATATTTTTATAATTTTGTATGTATTTTATAGACAATAAAATTTTAAATTATTTTTATTTTTATTTTAAGAATTAAGATTGAATTGACAAAAATATGCAATGTTGAGGGATAAATTTATTCAAGTTTTAGATTTAAGACTAAATGATAGAGTTTGTAAACATTGGAGAGCTAAATTTATTATTATGCTAATAAAAATGCCATCAAAATATTAAAATTAAATAATGTTAGTGAATAAAATAGATATTTTTAAACATGGATGACCAAAACATAAATACACTAATAATTGGGTGACTTTTTATAATTTACCCAAAATTTAAAAATTCTTACTAAAACCTTATGGATTGGGTTCAGGTAAACTTTAATACCCATTTTACTATTTCAAAATAAAAATATAAAAAATATTTAAATATTAATACTTATATATTTTATTTAAATATTAACTTTTTACTATCCATTTGCCTGCACATAAACGAAGGAAACTTTTGTTAAGTTACTCTTTTGAGTGTCTGCTTCAACTTTTTTTTTATCTATTAATATTGTGATTTTAAAATATTTAAACCACAATTTGATTTTTAAATTATACTTTTTCTATTGGTAATTAATTTTTTTGTCACAAGTGGTATCTAAATTTTTTTTAAGTTGATACATTTACTAATCAAATTGTTAAGTCTATTTTCTTTAAAAGCTTAACCTACAAATTAGTACCTAAATTATACCATTTTTCTTAATTTGGCACCTAAACATTTTTTGGTCACAAGTGGTACCTAAACTAATTTTCGCTACCCATTTTACACCAAAATGTTATATCTGTTAAAAAAAATTTAGCCAATAATAGGGGTCTTATCATATAAAAATAAAAAGATAAGTTTTTAATTCTTTTCTTTTCTTTTTACATTATTTCTCAATCTCTTTATTTTTTTTCTAATTTTCCCTTTCTTCTTCTTTTATGCCATCAGTGCTCGAAATTCACCATCCTAAAGTCGAGACGTTGGAGATTATTTCTGTTTTCAAACTTCACTGCCTGGTTGCTTGACATGACTTGATCGAAAAAGTTCTTTTGTTGATCAAACCTAGTGTTTTCAAAATTGGACTAGTCAGATAGGGAATCAACCAAGGTACTGGTCTAAAAATAGAGTTTGAAACGATTGACTTGAAAATCAATACAAATCGGTTGGACTAAGTTAAAAACAATGGTTGAACCAAATTTCTCAATTTTTTAAATATTTTATATTTATGATTTTTGTAATAATTTATTTGATTGTTTCAGATGAACCAATGAAATCGAGAACTGATGCCTTGACTGGTTTGACCATTGGTATAATTTTGAAAACCTTTGTAATGACCCGATTTTCAATGGTGTCGAAAAAGGCGGTTTCGGGACCCTGTTTTCATAAGTCAAACCCGTAAATATTTAATAACTACAGAGTTATTATATAGATGAATTGAAATTTGGATAATCAATTTAGCCAAAATTGTGATTAAATAAGGGCCTAGGGACTAAATTGTAAAGTCCAATCGCTACAGATTTTTAAATAGAAAATGGCTTGAGGGCTTAAATTGTAATTAATCAAAGGTCCAAAAAAGTAATTAGACAATGTTTAGTTATGAAGTAGTGGTTGGTATAGTTAATAGCTAATTAATTAAGCAAATGTTAGTTTAATTTGCATAAACCATGATTAATTAACCTAATTAAACTTAAAACTAAGTATAAAAAGAAAATTTTGAGTGGATGGAGAATAAATGTATCTTCTCCATCCATCCAAAGAAATAAAATGGAATAAGACCACCATTTTTGCGCCTTCAAGCCTTTAATCAACAAATTGGTTAGTACAATTAAGTAATCGACGAATAGTTCAAAAATTTCGGTTCGTATTTCTATGATTCGAGAACAATTAATTTTTTGCATGTGTATGTAATTTTGCAATATATGGTATTCAAGGTGAGTTATTGAAGTTTACTTGGATAGAATTTGTAAAACCCCAAACCCGACCTAGACGTTAAGGTCAGATTGTGGAGGTTACACTATACGTGAAAGCACAAACACTTAATTTTCTAGAGAAAATTCACTTCCACTTAAAGAAAATCCAACTTCTTGAAAACGAACCAATTTATTATATTTTTTTGAAACTCGTGAGTACGTTGAAGAAAGTCCTATTTGTAAATTTACCAAAACATATTTAACTTGCCTCATTTGTGAGATAAATCATCTTAGAAAATTTCAATTAATTTTGCAGCGGAAAACCTTATAGCATATCGATTTTAAATTTATGGTTCACTTTTAGTTATATTAAGTTAAGCATCACTAAAAGTTAAAAACTTTAGCGAAATACATACAAAATAATCCTAACGTTCCAAAAAAAACTTAAAATGTCTGAAAGTCCATAAAACCAAAGAAAGTCCTAAACGTCCATATTAAACAAAAGAAAGTCCATAATACTTAAGTCAAAAACATGAAATTCGAGATCCAGAGTCACCGTCAAATCCTAAGTAGGAGGATCACCTGAAATAAAGCAAGGAAAAGGCATGAGCTTAAAGCTCAGTGTGTGATTTGGCCCATAATTTCCATACAAGTAAATATAAACATCAAATTTGCTCATAGCATATCAAAATTCAAATCAAAGTATATTTTATCATATCATAATGTATTGTAATATATTATATCATATCGTATCATGTCCTACCCCTATCCACTACACACCATCTCTGTCCAGTCAATAACACCATATAGGATTATAAGAGTCCATCCAACCATTCAAACCAATATGCGGCAGTGTGCCACTCATATATCTGCAACAGAGCTGCCATACATAAATTTGCAATCTAGCCGCCATAATTGTAGTATAAACTGCCACATAGCACTTCCTTCATTATATCATATCCCACCCCCCAAAACATATGCATATCTTAATCAAATATCATACATACATATATCATATATCATATGGCATGCATACACACATACTTTCATATAGATTACACCTAGCATATGGTTTAATTGTAACATATCCTATTTATCATACCTCCTAAGCTTATCCATATATTATTACACACTAAAACAAACGCTTTTTTGGCCCTATGCAATGCTTTCAGACCCAAATTTTGAGTCCCTTAAATAGCCCCTAATCGAGCCCCAAAATTGGCCAAATGGGCCTACATGATCCAAAAAGCTAGCCTGTGCTGTCCACACGACCTACCACACGGTTTGCCAAAATCTCACATGGTTGTGTGTTGTCGCATGTGAACTAATATGTGATTTTTCCAAGTATACACGTCGAATCAAGTAATAAAGTGGTGAGTGAGTATCGTTTCCACGAGGATTAAATTGAGGCACAAAAGTGGTCAAGTTATTATAATAAAATGTGATTAATGCTATAATAAAGCTATGGTAAGTATGCAGTGACAATTAAAGGAATAATGATGTGTGCACTATGTGGAATTAATGAATACTTGAAAATGTTATGGCAAAATGAGAGTAGAAATGTAATGGCAATTATGAGAATTACTATGGGAATATTATATAAACGATCAAGTAAATAACTAAGAATGATACGGTAAAGATACGACGACAAAGAATAAATGATATATGATGTTGATTTGGAAGGTCGAGATTACTAAGAATCTACTCTTACTATCAATAATGCCTCGGTAAAATCATACTCAGTTTACTGCTTAGAAGAGTTCTAAAATGGTCGTCTTCTTTTGTGAGCATAAACCTCAACTTACCTTGCCCATGTCTATGGGATTTTAATATGGTAGCATGTATTGTTTACCTTCTATATGAACGCTACTCTATGTCTAGAGTCTACTACAAGTATTTGTTGAGTACTTGCTTATATCATTCAACCACAGTCTAACAAATCTAACCTTTTCAGAATTAAATTAGTTTAAGGGTATGCTGCACAGTCGACTATGTCTAGGGATTGCTCACATACATTTTAAAGAATAACACAATTGAATGAAACAGTAAAATAGTTCAGATCTATGCTTCAACCATCAAAAAAATAAAAGTTTCATCATGGAATTCCAACCCGATGAGATTTAACTCATGGGTTGGCACATAAAATTCAAAACAACATCCAACACCATTTTCATCATTCAATTCACGGAAGAACAAAGTAAGAAATACGAAAGACTTTGGGAAGACAACTTTTGCGTGTCAAGTTCACACTCCTTTAGCACAGTGTCCTGCAATGGTGAGAGTGACTGCTTTCGTCTTCATCTTCCCGTCATTGCTCAACTGCTACCCTCTATTCTTGCCTAAGGATTCCTCCCTCTTGTTCTGCTCCTAGGGTTTCCTCCTTTGCGCTTCTTTTTAAATTGATTTTTTTTCTTTTTCAAGATAATTCCCACAGCCCAAAATTTATCTTCTCCTCTTTTCTAGGCAGATTTATCTAGTACAAGTAGAGTTAGGTTGAAACTGATATGTGCTGAATGCTGACTGGACACCTTCCCAACATTGCCACGACATACGAGTTGGCAATCTGACCACCCTTTTCCCCCGACAAAACTTCACTAATTTATTTCTTGTTCCTCATCCTGCACCTCCCAATACCACAAAACACAACCTTTTCACGAGTAATTAAAAGCACCTAATATTTAAACGCAACCAAAGTTCTACTGTATTGCTAAAAATACTAACGAAATGTCCTAAAATGCAACTAGATGTACTTAAGTACAAACAATTAACTAGGTCAAAAGGCATAAAATATAACTCTCTTCAAGAGTTAACATGTGCCACACATGACCTACCCACACGGCCTGTTTAAACACACACGACCGTGTGGCGACACACAGTTAGTCACACGGCCTGCACACATGGTCGTGTGACGCTGGGCAATTTTGAAAACTAGCCCAGTTTCGTGATTTAATAGAGTCTTAATCGAGTTTTGGGTTTGATTTCGCACACCTAATTACGTAATTGATTAACCACACTATTGGGAACTCAAGAATCCTAAAATTTACCTATAAAACATACGAATTAACCACAAAAAATATTCCTCCAAAATAACGTATAATTACTAAAAATTGGAGCCTCCAAATCGAAAACGAATGCTTACCACTCAAAGAATAGCACCAAAATAAGACCTACTGTAACACCACTAACCCCTCTCCATCATTGAATTAGGGTCACTAGCATTACTAACAAATCAAAAAAATTAATTACATCATAAGCAATGGTGCAAGCTAACTATTATCATTTATTACACAGGGGCAGATCATGACAATCTAATACTTTCATACTAAAGTCTTATACAATCGAATAATGAATCATGCTATGCAATGCTAAACTTGGTCTTCCACTGTGTACACTCTTAACAATATTTATCCCCTCTTGAAAGCTAGAAGTTGGATACATAACAAGACTATTTCAATTATTAGCATCAGAGTATTAGACCATACTCTGACTACTACCTTTGATTATATTAGTAGAATGATCTACTTCACTTAGCTTAGGTTTGCTATATCATTCTAAATCAGAGTGAAAATTACTAGTACAATCCTTAATACGAGTCTACGGGACCCTAAAAATAGTCTATAAATAGATAGGGACTAATTTGAAACAATTCTAAAAGTTTAGGGCAACTCTAAAAAATACCAAAAATAGGGGTCACACGGCCGTGTGGCAAGCCGTGTGGAATGCCCAAGACCGTGTGACTTTCGAAGTTAGGACACACGGCCTTGTCCCAGCCTCTGTCTCTGCCCGTGTGACTCACTGACTTGGGTCACACGGCCATGTCACAGACCGTGTGCTAGACCGTATGGCTCTTGACATGAGCGTGTGACTATCCTACACACTCGTGTACCTGGACCATGTACCTCTCGAATTAATCTCACAAGGTCGTGTGGAAATTGCTCCTATACTACTTTACAACATGTTCAGGGCATACGCCTGTGTGTGTTTCCAGTGTGTGACACATAGCCAGTGTGACGGGCCAAGTCCTAGGCCGCGTATACCTAAATGTACCTTAAAACTCGAGTTTACCAAATTGTGGTTACTTGAACACTAAGCAACCAATTCACCAGTCATTTAACCTATTCAAAATAGAATTAAACATGCTCAAAACAAGCCAAAATAACCATTTTAAGTGCCTAACCAATGTACCCTCATTGGTACCACATTTTATATCTTCAAACATATTAACAAATCACCAATCATTCAGAACTTCATTCATACCGAAATTGCCAAAGTTGAACTAACCTTTAGCTACTTAGGCTACCAAGATTTAAGCTAAAACATATATCAACACGTTAAGCTAGGCTATCATGCCAAAACATAGCCTCAACCACAACCATATATACAAATAGCCACAAAATATTATCACACTATCAACAACATCAACCAAAAGATCTCCTAGGTACATGCCATTACAAATTTAAACATCACCACACTTGAGTCCGGGATTTCTTGTTGGATGCTGAGTTGACAGTAAGCTGAATTGTACCTAACCTATGTACGAAAAACAAAATCGTACACGGAGTATAACTCGATGGTATTTCTATAATACAATTTAAAATTAATATGAGTAATTGAAATGTAAGAATGCAACAAGTAATGTTATGAACATATGTTTCAATTCAATAATATAATTTTGCTCATTCTTTATTCACATCCACTAGATTCCACATGTTCTAGTACATGATTATAGAAACACAAACCGTATACTCTTAACTACTTGATGCCGACCTTGTCTTTCCCCTTTTTACTCGAGGATTTTGGAATGATGTTTGTTACGGGATAAAATAATTTAAATAAATTAATAACATACCACTCAATTCACAAGAATTTCAAATTTTCTATTATATTTTGTTTATTACTCAATTTAGTCCTTAAACTGAGACTAATTTTAATCTCCACATTTAACTTTATATTTTTATACTAATTTCACTCTAAGCTAAATTTAGCTCCCTATTTTCAATTCTACCCTTTAATTTCAAATTTATTACAATTTTATCCTGTTACTAAAATTAACAATTAATACTACAATTTAATCCTTTTCTACTTCTAACTTAAAAATCTATCAATTTAACCCCTAGTACTTAAACTATTCAACAATGAAAACATCTAAAATATTAAATAGTACTAAAAATTATAACATGGGTCGGTTAGCTCTAAGTACCGGGAGTCCAAAAACATAAAAATTAGAAAAAAATGGACTAAATTGACTAACCAATTGAAGTTGGAAAGTTAGAAACCCTTAATGTTGTTGGTTGCTTCTTCTCTTCTTTCTTTCTTTTCTTTTAATTTGCATGCCTTCATTCTATTCCTTCCCACTTTCTTATTTCTTTTATTTTATTTTTATTTAATTTGTC
Source organism: Gossypium raimondii (assembly GCF_025698545.1). Lineage (NCBI taxonomy): Eukaryota > Viridiplantae > Streptophyta > Magnoliopsida > Malvales > Malvaceae > Gossypium > Gossypium raimondii. The sequence goes on from NC_068571.1 coordinate 11,754,551, forward strand.
ATCATTATTACTATTATTATTAACATCACTATTACATGCATACTATTTAACCCATGACTAGCCGCATATACATAACCATTTATTGAATGGTATAATTGCTACTTTAGTCCATTTTATTTATTTCAATCTATGATCTAACTTTTAACCCTTATGCGATTTAGTCCCTGTATCTTAATAACTCTTAATTCAAGAAAATTGCTTACTTAAAATGTAGTTTGCCTCTAATATGACTCCGTAAATATTTTTATTAAATATTTACGGGTCCATTTTGTAGAAACGAAGTCCCAGAAATACACTTTCTGACACCTCTAACTATCGGGTCGTTACACCTACTCCATTGGAAGATGTTGATCTTCGATTCCTTCTCTTAACCAAAACAAAAAAAATATTTGTCACAACCAAGAATGAAAGTAAATACTAGCAAAACCCCTACCTTGAAACGAAGAACGATTTACAACCCAAATACCAGAAAATTGATATGACATTACTTACACGTGCTCGAATTACATCCCAACAATCGACTCCACATAATATTTTCCACTAAAGTACGAGACAGAAACAAACAAGAACAAGGCACAAGAAAGAAAGAGGGAAAAATGAAAAAGAACAAAAGAAAATAAAGAAGCAAAACAACCAAAGAGAAGGAAAGAAACATGAAAGTGAGAGAAAAGTTAGACGGGTGAAAATGGTGACGGAAAATAGGGATTATGGGATTTATTTTTTAAAAAATAAAATATATCCAAACACCTTATTTCAAAAGAATTCTAACCCTTTAACTCTACTAAAGTTCAAATTGAATATACTCTTGCGCAACCCATGAATCGAACATAGGACCAATAAGTAAACTGAAACCTTACCACTGAACCACTATGCTCATCATTGTCACAACCCAACAAAGAAAACCATTTAAGCCATAAGGCTCGAGCTTAACATAAAGCCAAAATTTAATAGAAAAATCTAAAATAAGGGAATCGAACTTAGGACCCTAAGCATACTTTCAAGGACTTAACCACCTTACCAAATCAAATTACTTAACACTCATACACAATTAAAAGTTCAAGAATTTGGGGCGTTAACCCTCCCCTCCTAAAAGATTCGACCTCAAAATTTATCCAGCTAAAAAGATGAGGATACTACTGATGCATCAAGTTCTCAAGCTCCCAAGTGGCTTCCTTAGAACCATTATTTCGCCAAAGCACCTTAACTAAAAGAATGGTCTTTCTTTTCAAAACTTTAACCTCATGATCCGAAATCTGTATTGGTACTCCTCAAAAAACAAATCTGGGCTTAACTTAATCTCCCCCACTAGAACCACGTGTGAAGGATTAGATCGGTATCATCTCAACATAGACACGTGAAATACGTTATGAATGCGTTTCCACTCCGAAAGTAACTCAAGCTGATAAACAACTAGCTCAACTCGCCTCAAAACCCAATATGAGCCAATGAATTAAGGGCTTAACTTGCCATTACGACCAAACCTCGGAACTTTCTTTCAAAAAGACACCTTAAAGAAGACACGGTCCCACACCTCATATTCAATATCTCGTCTCTTAAGGTCCGCTTAAGAATTCTGTCTATCAGAAGTAGCCTTAAGTCTATCTCAAATCAAATGGACATTAACCTCAGCCTTAGCCACTAACTCAGGGCCCAAAACTTTCCTCTCACCCAAATCAGTCCAACAAAGTGGGGTGTGACGTTTCCTACCACACAGACCCTCATAAGGCGCCATCTGAGTGCTAGACTGAAAGCTATTATTATAAGCAAATTCAGCCAAAGGTAGAAACTCCTCCCAACTACCCCGAAAATCAATCACACAACTCCAAAAGATATCCTCAAAAATCTAAATTACTCTATCGGATTGACCATCAGTTTGAGGATGAAATGCTATACTAAAATCCAATTGTGTACCCAAAGCCTCATGTAACTCCTGCCAAAAATGTGAAGTAAAACGAGGATCTCGATCTAAAATAATAGACACTCGAACCCCATGAAGTCTAGCAATCTTAGAAACATAAAGTTTAGCCAACTCCTACAAGGAGTAATCGGTCCTAACCGGAATGAAGTGAGTAGACTTAGTTAACCGATCCAAAATAACCTAGACCGAATCCTTCTTCGTGGGTGTCAACAGCAAGCCACTAACCAAATCTATAGTTACCCGTTCTCATTTCCATAATGGGATCTTAACGGGTTGAAGCAGTCTAGAAAGAAGTTGGTGCTCAACTTTAACTTGCTGACACGTCAAGCAATGGGACACAAAATCGGTTACCTCACGTTTTAGCCCAGGCCACCAATACAAGTCATGGAGATCACGATACATTTTATTACCGCCGGGATGCATAGCACAAGAGCTACTATATATTTCCCGCATAATAGACTATCTTAGATCTACATCCTTGGGCTTATAGATACTACCTTAAAAACTCAAAATACCATTATCATTATATCCAAAGTCTGAAGTCTTACCCTCATTCATCTACTGAACCCAACAAATCAAAAACTCATCCAAAAGCTGTTTACTTTTGATCTCATCCATCCAAGATGGCTTAAGCTGTAACTCGACCAGAATCCCACCATCTTCAAAGGCGAGCAAACATCACCCTTAAAGCAGTCGTAGATCTTCGACTAAGAGTATCGACTAGCATATTAGCATTACTAGGATGATACTCAATCGAACAATCATAATCCTTAAGCAACTTGATCCAACAACGCTAAGATTCAACTCCTTCTAAGTGAGGAGGTACTTAAGACTCTGATGATCGGTGTAGATAATACATCTCTCACCATATAAATATTGCCTCCAAACCTTTAGTGCAAAAACAACCGCAGCAAGCTTGAGGTCATGAGTTAGATAATTACCCTCATGCTGTTTAAGTTGTCTAGATGCATAAGCAACTACTTTACCCTCTTGCACCAATACACAACCCAAACCAGTATGTGACACATCATTATAAACAACGAACTCCTTTCCAGGTTCAGGTTGAATCAAAATAGGTGCCTGATTCAAAACTGATTTGAGCTTCTCAAAGCTTGATTGCTACTCAATATCCCAAAAAAATGGAGCATTCTTACGTAGCAGCTTAGTCAAAAGTGTTACTATCAAAGAAAATCCTTAACAAATATCTGATAGTATCCCGCCAAACCAGGAAACTCTGAAGCTTAGTCACATTTCTACACTATTTCTAATCCAAAATAGCCACTATCTTCTTAGGATCCAGTCGGATACTCTTAGCAGAAACCACATGCCCCAAAAACATAACCTCACCTAACCAGAACACACATTTACTTAATTTAGCATACAATTCCTTTTCACAAAGAATATGAAGAACAGTTCAAAGATTCTTATCACGCTCATCTTCGGTCTTAGAATATACCAAAATGTTATCGATAAACACTACGACGAACTGGTCCAAATATGACTAAAAACTCAGTTCATGAGATCCATGAATGCTGCTGAAGCATTAGTCAAACCAAAGGGCATGACAAGGAACTTGTAATGTTCGTAACAAGTCCTAAAGATAGTCTTATGCGTATCGATCTCCTTAACGTTCAATTGGATATGCCCAGAATGAAGATCAATTTTGGAAAACACAAAAGCGCATGAAATTGATCAAATAGGTCATCAATCCTCGAAAATGGGTACTTATTATTTATCGTCAATTTTTTCAACAGATAATAATCCACAAAAATCCTCAAAAAACCATCCTCTTTTTTAACAAAGAGAACCAGTGTTCCCTACGGGAACATATTAGGCTGAATGAACCCTCTGTCCAAAAGTTCTTGAAGCTGCAACTTAAGTTCCTTTAGCTCCTTTGATACTATCCGATATGGAGCAATGGACACCAGAGCTGTCCCTGGTAATAACTTAATTCCAAACTCAACCTCTCTATCTAGAGGTAATCCTGACAACTTCTTAGGAAAGTCATCTGAAAAATCCCTAACAGTGAGAATCTCTTCCACAGTTGAACCCACACTACTTGTATCATGCACATATGTCAAATATACATCACAACCCTTACAGATTAGTTTTTTAGCTACCAATGTAGAGATCACATTAGATAGATAATCTCGACGCTCGCCAACCATCACAACCTCCATATCATCTCTAACCTTAAAGTTTACTCTCCTCGACTCACAATCCAATCCACCTTGATGCTCCACCAATCAATCCATACAAAAAATTAAGCCGAACTCCCAAAACGGTAACACATCTGATCGATGCTCTCTGACCATGCTGTAACGACCCAATAGTTAGGGTGTCAAAAAATAAAGTTCGGGACCCTGTTTTCGTAAAACCAACCTGTAAATATCTTTATTTAATATTTTACAAGATTAGTTTAGTAGTGAATTAGATTTTGATTAAGTGAATTTTCTAAAATTAAGAGTTGTTAATGTATTAGGACTAAATCGTGTATAGGTTAAAAGTTGATTTATAGATTGAAACAAATTAAAAAGGAGTAAAATGGTACATCTACCTTGTAGAGTGGATGACATTAAGGAAATATATATACATTATATATGTAAAATTATATATATATGTTATATGTTTTATTAATAATTAAATGAATTTAATTTCTGTATAATGATAAAATAATAATGGTTATTATAATAAAAACAAAAAGAACAGATGTTAACATGCAAACTAATTAGAAAAGAAATAAAAGAAAGAGAGAAGAAGTTGCAGCAAACCTAGGGGCTTTAAGGTTCAAATTCAATTTGGTTAGTGCAATTCTTTTCTTGTAATTTTTATATATTTGGAATCCCGGTTCTTAAAGCTACCCGACCCATATTGAAATTTTTAGTATTGATTAAGATTTTAGATGTTGCTATTATTGAATAGTTTAAGTATTAAATACTAAATAGTGAAGTTAATTCTTGATTTTGAGTTTTAGGGACTAAATTGTGAAAATTTTGAAATTTAATGATATAATTTAAAATAGGAGTTAAATTTAGTTTAAAGTGAAATGAGTATGAAAATATAGAGTTAATTATGAATATTAAAATTAGTGTCGGTTTAGGGAATAAATTGAAATTTAAGCAAATATTGTGTAAAATTGAAATATTTAATGTGGAATTGAATTATGTAGTATTAATGTATTTTAATTGTCTTAATTCTGTAGCTAATGTCATACCAGAATCCTTGACCAAAAAGGGGAAGGATAAAATCGATGTCAAATAGCTTGGAATCCACAGTTTGTGTTTCTATAATCCGAACCTAGTTGTAAATTACTGTATTTTGAATTATTGCATATGGTAAGTAGTTGAGGTGAGTACTTTAGTACTTTGAGATTGAATTGAAATTACAGTTGATTGAAATGGAGTGATTTGGTATATATATTATGAACGTATTGAATATATGAGTTTGAAATGAATATGTGTTTAAATGTGATAATATGCAAATATGAGAATTGAACATTGGATGTATTTGTAAGAGAAATTGAACCTGATTAACTGTTTTGGGCTAAGTCGGATTTAGACGGCATGCCATAGGATAGGAAGAGCTCAGGGATTTCTTTGAATTCGAGTTGATGAGGCATTGGGTGCCAATTTGCTCTGGTTTAATTGATGAGAAACTAAGTGTCAATTTATATAGCACTGGGCACAGTTATTACTTCGGATTTATCCGATGAGGCACTGGATGCCAAACGGTGTGTTGGTTGGATCCTTGTATCCGTCTAAGTCCGAGTCATGTTAATAGGGGTAATTAAATAATAAAGTTTTATAATTGATATTGAAATGGCAAAGTATGTGAATTGGAAATGAGAAAGTGGATTGAAAATTGAAATGTGAAATATGGTGTGTTCATAAATGAAATATATGAGTGATGCACTCATGGATTGAATATGAATTGGTTTGTACCATTATGTAAATGAATTGTTGAATGATCTATGAAAGCTATTTATATAGCACGTGATGTGAATTGAGATATTTTTAAAACCAAATCAAGTATGAAAAAAATGTGAAAATTGAGTACAATATGAAATGATGTAGTAAATTGCATGAAATTGATATGATGATATCTTGTAGTTGTATGCTTAGATACTGATGTAATTGTATGATTCAATTTAAGCATTCATGTATCAGTATGTGTTTAAATGTTCAGATTATAGAAATATCACTGAGTTTTACTCAGCATGAGGTTTTATTTTCCATGCGCAAGTTAGGTACTTCTCTTTTGATCATCGACTCAGCATCCAACAACAATCCTGATCTCAAGTGTGGTGATGTTTAATTTTGTAATGGCATGTACCTAGGATTTCTTGGTTGTTAGTTATTTTGTGAATAGGATGTAAATTGAGTTATAAGTATAATGATGATTTTGGTATATAACTATATGTTTGTGGTTGAGGCCATAAGTTTGGCATGTGCGTGTGAACTCTAAACTTGATGTCTTAGGTAGCTAGATGTTAGGCTAAATTGAGTGATTTTTAGCATGCTTAAAATCTTGATTTGAATGATGCATTGTTGATATGTTTTGATGCTATAAAGTGTGGTACCAATTAGGGTACATTGGTTAGGCACCTAAAATGGTTGATTTGGCATGTTTTAAGTATCTTTGATCGTATTTTGAATAGGTTAAATGATTGGTTTTGGAGTTGCTTAATACCCAAGCAAGTAGGAAATGGTAAACTTTTTGTTTAAGGTAGATTTTGGGTCTACATGTGCAGACACACGGGCATGTACCTTGGCCATGTGAGATACCCGGCTTGGCTACCCGCTTGTGTTTGTCTGTAGAGTGCTTAGGGTGCAAGTCAAGTATCACATGGCCTAGTACACGGGTGTGTAGGGCTCTTTCAAGAGTTACACATCCTAGCATACGGGCCTGTGACGGCCATGTGACCTTAGTCAATGAGTTACATGGGCAGAGACACGGACTGAGACACGGTCGTGTGTCTCTAATTCGAATGTTACATGGGCAACGACACAGACTGGGACACGACCGTGTGTCCCTATTTCAATAGTTGCACGGTCTGAGACACAGACGTGTGTCTCAGCCGTGTGAGGTACACGGCCTGGCCATACGGCCATGTGATCCCTGTTTTCAATTTTTTGTGAATTTTTCCTAGATTTTTTAAAAGATTTCAAAGTGGTCCTGATTTGTTTCTAAAGTATATCTTGGGCCTCGTGGGATCGATTTAGAGATGATATGTGTATGTATGTATGGTTGAAGTTCTATTTATGATGTTGAACGAAATTAATTATATATTTTTTAATTGTTCAGTAATGCTCGTAACCCTAATCTGTGACGGAGAGGGGTTAGGGGTGTTACTCACGCCCACCACCATTACCCCCTCTCATTTGACCACGAACCCCTAGCAGGTTGCTGATCAACCCTCTGAAGCAGAATCTGGCCCAGAATCGGCACCACACCAGAAGCAATCCCAAGTCCTCCTCCAACACTCACTTGGATGGCGCCTATTACAATGCCCCCAAATATGAACCTACTCAGCTCTATTAACCTATTCAACTCTAATAGTTGGCTCTGCCTGTGGAGGTTTTTCATACCTGGCCCTTTTCATGGGTCGTTGAGAAGAACTAAAAGGACTCGGATCCATCTTATTCTTGTTCTAATTTTTCTCTCTCTTGTCACACTCAATGAGCTTAACCTCCTCAACAATATTTGCCTTGCCCACCAAGGCCTTAAAAATTCACTGCCTCTAGGGAGCTATCAAATCCTTGAGGTCATACCTCAAGCCCTCCTCAAAGTGTACACTTTTATCATAATTAGTAGCAACCAGCCCTTGAGCATACCTACTTAATCTCAAAAACTTGGCCTCATACTCGGCCACTGATCTATCCCCCTTAGTTAATCTTATAAACTCGCATCTATGGGCCTCAATGTAGCTCACCCCCACACACTTATTCTGGAAAGCACTCCTGAATAAATCCCAAGTTAACTGATCAAGCTGAGTACCCTTCTTAACCGTCAATCACCACTGGTACGCCTCATCATGAAGCAAAGATACTGAAGCCCTCAGTTTCTACTGGGGGTGCAGTCTAAATCGTTCATTATCCACTATGTGGTAATCAACCAATACTCAGGCACAGTCGGGGCAACACCAGCAATGCCTCTAAACACCTCAACTCCATTGGATCAAAGTCACTCAATAATCGACCTTTGACTCCCTGATCTAATATGGGTCCCAGTGACCCTCTCTAAAACCCTCAATATTGCCTAGGACAGTGCGTCATCCCTGACAGTCTCAGCCGCAGACCCAGTCTCAGCAGTCGGAGTTCCTATAGTCTCACTTGTATCTAATTGGGGCATATTGCCTATCGAAGAAGGCTCAGCTCAAGCCCCCCGACGACGACCACCGTCCCAAGGGTACCACGTCCATGAGAGCCACGAGTGCTCATTGTCTTATCTACATTTTCAAAATTGTATGAATCATTTTAAATTTTAAACCTTAATATTAAAGTTTTATCGGTATACTTATCAGTTTATAGAAAGTGTTTTACTACATTACAGTCTCTAAAGGTCATTACTTATTATAAAGTATCACATGCAAAGTTCCTCTGAAGCATAACTAAAGTTTAGAGTTCTTATTTGGATCGGCACCGGAGTCTCGATTTCATTTACCCAAAAATTCGAAGATTATTTCAAAAAAATTCAAGTTAAAACAAACAATTATTTCTTAAAGTATTTTGGACCTAAAAATACACAGTCAAGTTTTGTAATCTGGCTCTAATACCATCAAATGTAACACCCTAAACCCGACCTAGACGTTATGGTCAGATTGTGGAGGTTACATCATACGTAAAAACACAAACACTTAATTTTTGAGAGAAAATTCACTTCCACTTAAAGAAAATCCAACTTCTTGAAAATGAATCAATTTATTATAATTTTTTGAAATCCGTTAGAACGTTGAAGAAAGTCATATTTTTAAATTTACCAAAACATATTTAACTTACTTGCCTTATTGGTGAGCTAAAACATCTTAGAAATTTTCAATTAATTTTGCAACAAAAAACCTTATAGAATATCGATTTTAAAATTGTGGTTCACTTTTATTTATCTTAAGCAAAACGTCATTAAAAGTTAAAAACTTTAGTGAAATAAATATCAAATAATCCTAACGTTCCAAACATCACTTTTATTATTGTAATATCCTATAGCTCGGGTCTGGCGACTGGACCGGGTATAGGATGTTACATTATCAAACCACCTTAAGGAAGTTGATTTGGTGACTAAGACCTCTAGTCAACCCATGCTACTATTTTTTCAAACATGTCATAATTAAATAAACCAAACTCATCCCAATTGAAACCTATATAAGGCCCAAAATGATGGCCCAAGTAAATAAAAATAGATTTGTTATAATGGTACATGGAACGAGTGACAGCAGCTTCCCCAACAAATAGGATTTTACAGTAGTTTCTCTTTTTTTTTTTCTTTTCTATTTCACAAGCTTGTTTATATATTTGTTTGTACGTGGATAGACTAGGATTTAGATAGACATTTTTTTCCATGGTTTCTTAGATATAACTTTTAAGGTGGGATTGGACTAGACCTGTTCATGGTTCGAGCTACCCATATAGGCCCAAAGGATCGCCCAAAATTTGAGAGGGTTTGGGTAAAAAATTAGGCCTAAAAAATGGGCTTAACAAAAAAATTAGCCCCAATGAAAATATGGGTGGGGCTTGAGCTTGAACATTCAAGGTCCGTAATACTTTATATTATGTTATTTTTGTATATCATGTAATTTCTAACACATTAAAAAAAAGAAACATATACTAAATATATAATACTAATCTAATGTAAACATTAAAATAATGTTGATAAGTGATAAAAGTAACATATTTTAATCCCGTTTTTAATGTGTTTTTGGATGACTATTCATGCAAATTAGTGAACTTTATGCTCCTAATCCTTTACAATCATGTTTCTATACTTATGAGAGCATTTAAGAGCAAAAGGAGCGAAAATCGAGTGAAAATAAAAAAAAAATAGAACAGATTTCAGGTGTCACACGGGCTAGGTCTTCCCACACGGGCTGGACACATGGCCATGTGCCAGACTGTGTCGATTTCATGACTCACATCCCAAAACATGGAAAAACACAATTTTAGGCTTTCTAGGCATTCTAAAGTCTATAAATACCAAATAGAAGAAGAGAATATGTAGCCATCAGAGAATATTGAAGAAAACAACTTGAAGAACACCATTAGAGCCAACTCTGAAGCGGATTTCTATCAAGATTGAATACCACCTTTTAATTTCTCTTGAAGTTTTTATGAGTTTTTTTATTTCTTGTGGTTATTCTGACTTTGAGATGTTTTTATTCACAATTATGAACTAATTCCCTAGATACCTAGGGATGATGAACCCTATGATGAATTATATTATTTGATTTATGTTTTACGCGATAAATAATTTATTCTTATTCTCAGTTATGTGTGCTTATCTCTTATTTTAATAATTTTGAGTTATTAATTCATGTTTAAGGTGCTTAAATCAGAGGAGGAAAAGTGTTTAAGAGTAGATCTAACATAATTGAGTGGAGTTGCATGCAATCCTAGAAATAGGATAACATAAATCTACCAGATTAGAGTCAAATCTAATAGGGGAATCCACAAATCAAGTTAATGCAACAATATGGGTTTTAATTAAAAAGAAATTTTAATTAATCAACCTAGAGTCAGCTGCTCTTACTCTCGAAAGAGATATAGCATAATTTAGGGATTTCTATGGATCAAGATACCAAGTGAATAAATCGTTTAAATCAAATTCATAATAATAGATGAAGTCTAGGTGGATTCTTTCCTAGGTATTGTTTCTCTCATTAGTTATTATTCGATTATTTTCCTGACTCATTCTCTGTTGAGTTCTTTAGTTAGATTAATTTAGTAAATCTTAGTTTAAAACAATCACTCGAATTTGTCGGCTAAATAATAGGAAAACTGTAATTAGTAATAATTTTATTCCTCATGTATATGATATCTTTACTCAACGTAGCTATACTATTTATCGATAAGTGCACTTGCCTTTGTCGTATTTTTAGTTAGTTTCGGGAAAACACACATCAAGTTTTTGGCATCGTTGCTGGGGAACTAAAATATTAGGAAAATTTTATTTCTATTAAATTAGCCATTTTTTTATATTTTTTAATTTAATTTTTACATTTTAATTTTTCTTTTGTTTGCTTTTGGCAGGTCCTTTTGGTTTATGACTAGAGGAAACTCGTCGGGACCATTGCTTTTTGACAGTGAGATTGAAAGTACTACTCACAAAAATCATAGAGAGTTTAAAAAAGCTAGGCAAAATCAATAGAGTATAGTAGACGATCACGAGGAAAAAAATACTACTATGGAGATCGGTTATAACAAAAAATAATCAGCAAGTAATTGAGCAACCTGCCCCTCGAACTATGTATGATTATGCCAAGCCCACTTTTATTGGGGCTGAATCGAGTATTGTGAGACCGACTATTGCTGAAAACAATTTCAAACTGAAGTCGAATACTATTCAGATGGTACAACAATATATTCAGTTTGATAGTTTCCAAGATGAAGACCCAAATACTTATTTGGCCAATTTCTTAGAGATTTGCGACACTTTCAAGATTAATGGCGCCACTGATGACGTCATTCGCTTACGGTTGGTCCCTTTCTCGTTGAGGAACAAAGTAAAAAAATGGTTAAACTTTTTACCACGAAGTTCCTTCACTACATGTGCTCAAATGACCGAGAAATTTATGTTGAAGTACTTCCCACTGGCTAAAATAGCCAAGTTGAGGAATGACATCTCTGCTTTTGTTCAGATCGATCTAGAAACATTATATGATGCATGGGAGAAATACAATGATCTATTGAGACGGTGCCCTTACCATGTGTTACCTTTGTGGTTACAAGTTCAAACATTCTACAATGGTTTGAATCCCACAGTAAGGCAGTTAATTGATGCAGCAGCTTGTGGAACACTGAATAACAAAACACCCGAGGTAGCTTATGAATTTATTGAGGAGATAGCACTGAATAATTATCAGTGGCAAGTCACGAGGACAAAGCTGATGAAAGCAGTCGATGCTTTTAATCTAGATGCCGTCACCATGTTATCAATCCAAATAGAAGCATTGAATAAGAAAATTGACTGTTTATATTTTTCTACACAGGTGAATCCGATGATGCAATGCGATACAAATAGAGGTAGAATGAATAATTCATAATGTTTACCCTTCGGTCTTAGCATAGAGAATGAGCAAGTCAACTATATGGGTAACAATTCTAGACCTCAAAATAACTATTATAGTAATAACTATAAGCAAGTTGGAGGAACCATCCCAATTTTTCTTAGGGTGGCTAAGGAAATCAACGAGCACAACCCCCTATCGGGCTTTCAACAACCTTATCAACATGAGAAGAAACTGAACCTTGAGTAGATGTTAAAAAAATTTATCTCAGTGTTAGAAACTTGTTTCCAAAACACTAAGGCAACACTGAAAAATTAGCAATCATTAATTCAAGGACTCAAAAATTAAATAGGATAGCTTGCTAAATTAATCTCGGAAAGACCACAAGGTAGTTTGCCTAGCAATACTGAAACTAACCCAAGGGAGCAGCTTCATGCATTTACTGTTCGAGATGAAGAAGGGGTAGTTGAACCTAAACAGAAATCGAGGAAAGAATATGTAGTTAATAATGATAAGGTTGAGGGAGGTAAGAAAGAGGAAAAACCAGTTGTCAAAGAATAAAAACCTCGAGTTCCATATCCAAAAGTGTTGAAGAAAGACCACACGAATAAACCATTTGGTAAATTTATCAAGCTCTTAAAAAAATTACACATTAACTTACCGTTTGTTGAAGCTCTTTCGCAGATGCCAAATTGCATCAAATTCTTAAAGGAGCTGTTAACAAACAAGAGGAAGCTAGACGACTCGTCGACTATGGAGTTTAACTTAGTGTGCTCTGGCATTCTCCAAAATAAACTACCCAACAAACTTAAGGATCTAGGAAGTTTTACTATTCTTTACCTCTTTGGTAGTTTAAATATTAAAAATTCTTTAACTGATTTAGAGGTTAGTATTAATGTCATGCCTTATAAAATGTTTAAACAACTTGGTCTTTGGAAACCCAAACACACTAGGATAAGTATTAAATTAGCGGATAGAACTATTAGATATCCTAAGGGTATTATTGAGTATGTACTCGTGAAAATTGATAAATTCATATTTCTCGTTGACTTTGTTGTGTTAGACATGGATGAGGATAGTAAAGTACCTTTGATCTTAGGTCAACCCCTTTTAGCCACTGCTAGAACTATTATCGATGTTGGTACGGGTGAACTTGTCATTTGTGTATGTGACGAAAAGATTACTCTTCAAGCACATGATTCTGTGAGAGTCTCTAGTGAGCGAGATGATTTTAAATGCTCTGTTAATGTTAGTAACCATGTGGCTCAATGTTCTTTGCAGGAAATCCCTCGTGAAAACGTGTTAGAGTCATGTTTCATTCAAGGTAATAGAAACCAAACAACATATAAAGAGCAAATGGTGCAACTCGATGAACTAGATGAATGGCGAATGCATGCTAATGAGAAACCGAAAAAACACGATTAAGAGACAAAGCGACGCAAAATGAGCATGTGATAAGAACGAAACAATTTAAGGTTGGGGACAAAGTACTACTAGACAAATTAGATCCACGAATCTCCTCTTCGGAGCTTGAGTCAAACCGATCGAACCCATTTATAGTATTGAACATCTTCTCATACAGTATAGTCGAGGTAACATATTCTGAGTTTGACACATTTAAGGTAATAGTACTCAACTCAGACCTTATCTTGGTATTAACATTGATAACAAGAAAGAGGAGTTTCAATTCCGAGAACCACCCTCACCATGCGTATACAAGGTAAGTCGAGCTTAGACTCTAAATAAACACTTCTCGGGAGGCAACCCGCGTGTTTACATTTTTTAATTCTTTTAATTTTATTGCATGTTAATTCAAAATTAATTAAATTAAAAAATATATATTAAAAAATGTGGTTTTGAACCACACAACCTGGACACACGGGTGTGTCTTAGGCCATGTTCATAGTAGGGTATTCTACAGAGAGTTACATGGTGTGAAGACATGGTCGTGTAGGCCATACGGCCTGAACACACGGGCGTGTCCTAGGTCATGTGAGTCGTGGGGCTTAATTTTTCCAAATTCGATTGTTACACGGCCTGAGGGGGTCTAAATGGCTTGGCGACAGGGCCGTGTGGCTCACACGAGCTGGACACACGGGCATGTCTTAGGCTATGTGTATACTAGAGTTAATTTTTCAATCTTAATTTTGAGACAGTGAGTTACATGGGTCATAGACATACTCAAGTGTGAAACATGACCTGTCACACAGGCGTGGGAGAAGTGAAGGATGATCACACATGGCCTGGACACACGGGTATATCAAAGGCCGTGTGAAGATTGGGTTTAAATTTTGAATTACACATGGGCCTAAACACAACTGTGTCCCCCTTTAAAACCTTAAACCCCATTTTGTTTCTGTCTTTTTCCAATCCCAAAGCCCCCATACCACTGTTCTGCTTTTACCCACGTTGACGCTTCCATTCCGACCACCATCATCCTTGCCCCCTTTTTCTCTCACTCCGCTTCGCACCAACCCCGGTCACTTTCCCACTCGCGATTTACCTCCTTTTCCCTTTCTTCCTCATCCAACACCCAACCCTTCCCCCTTGCCGAACCACCGCGACCAACCCCTCCCTATCACCATCGACCACTACCTGCTCCTCTCCCCTTTTGTCGCGTCTGTTCCTTGCACCCCTCCTCGTGCTCACCACCCCCGTTATAACTTCAGTCACCGCTCCTCTGTAGGTTTCCTCCCCATTTACCCAATTTATCTATTTATTATTTATTATTTATTATTTTACTTTTATTCTGATTTATTTTATTTTTTCTTTCATTTATTTTATTTTTAGTATTTATTCTTCTTATTATTTATCTTATTTTGTTTTCTTATTTTATTTAGCTTGATTATTAATTTTTTTTGTCATTTCTCTTTTGCTCATTTTTAATTTATTTTTATTATTATTGCTAGCATTCAACTGAGCTTATTCTTCTTATTTTTCTTACTATTGTTTTTCTTCTTCTTATGATTAGTTTGCATGCTTAGTAGATTGAGCAACTAGTTTTTGCATGATTGGCTTTAGTACATATTGTTTTAGGCGTAGATTTTGTATTTAGGTAGCTTGATTTTGATGTTGGTCATGTGAGGATTATTAGTGACGTATGACCTCTCAGTTTTCTTAATTGGTGATACTTATTTTATTACCTTTCTAATATTGGGATATTTGATTTTTTTAGGCACACCATGACAAACACATGCGGCAAATCTAACGTCGTTGTCCCCGCTTCGAAAAAGTGAAAGACTCTAAGCTCGACCTCATCGCCGAGCCGTTCCACCAATGTACGCCATCCGTGTCTACGATTTTCACAGGGTCCTCAAGAGGACCTTTATTAGCATTTCCAACAATAACCACTAAGATTAGACTGATGTATCGATTGGGCAACTTTGGGCCAGATTCATTTAGCTGATAGAGTCTGCGCATTGATCGCTACAGCTCCTTAGGACCGTTTATTCTCCATTATTGAGCCCACCTACTCGGAGTTTACCCTTGAGTTTTGTTCGACATTCCTCTTATAGTACGTGATGTCAAGCCATAATGAGCCACGCACTATCTCTTTCAGATTTAACAGTACGATGTGTCATCTGCGCATCCTAAACTTTGGACCTGTCTTAGGACTCTCTACTGAGGAGTTCATGAGTGCCAAGGGATTCCTCACTTTATACTGGTACATCCAGTACTTGCTATCTTTATGCTAGACAGAGCTGACTGCCAGCATGACCCCCTATGACCCGAGTCGATCGAAGGCGACTTCACCACCTCCAACTTTGCACTATATCCATGCCATATTAGCTCACACATTGACCGGTCAGAGGGAGAGCACCAAGGTCATCGATACATTCGACGCTTATTTTTTATGGAACATGGCAACGGGGCACATCATTGACCCTGCTTACTTCATCGCCTTTACTTGTTGCCATCAGACAGAGCGTAATAGGAAGGGTCCTATCTGCTTAGGCCTTTATGTGACTGGCCTCGCAATGACATTTCGACCTCCTCGACACTCTATAGTAGTCCTCCTCATTTGCACTAGTTGGACAGATGACCCCGCAGGGGTTATCGACTATGAGTCATATGAGGATGATCGAACAACTGTGTGGAGTGGATCCTCCTCGATACTGATTATCTCATTTTGACCCTCAGGAAGAGCATGAGAACTTCATTGATGATGTCTCTTTCCACCACAAGGATCCACCTCATCATCCACCTTCAAGTCACCCTACCGTTGCTGCTACCTTCGCAGACCTTTCCAAGTGATTCACCCAGTTCGAGCAGCACCATTTTGAGTGATTGGACAACATTGATACGACTTTGCAACAGATCTATCTGTATCTCCACATTTCTTACACTGCGCCTGCGCCTCTCGATCCCAACACATTTCACGATGATGATCGTTGATCTATTTTATTTATATGATTTCTTTATTTTCTTTTAGTCTTATTTTTCTCTTTAATTTTCTTTTAATTTTAAGTTCTTTGGTTTTTATTTTCTTAGAATTCTTTCAAACTATGTCTTTATTTTTATTTTAATGGTTATTTTTATTTGAGTTTGTAACCTCTGAATCTTTTTCATTATTTGTATTTGTTTTCTTATTAGTTTGCTCGGCACCATGCACTACATTTAATTTTTCCTACAATTTCGGGTTTCACTATTTTGACGATTTCATCTATATTCAGGATAGTTTCAGTTTTCTCCCTCTCTTAAGATTTTCTACTTATTTTATGCTTATTTTTGTTTGTACATTGAGGACAATGTACATCTTAAGTGTGGGAGGTTATTTATATAACTAATAGAAAATATCTTAATTTTGTTGTGTTTAAGTAATTTTCTCATACTTTTATTAGAGTTAATTGATTTCGATTTGGGATTTTTATTGATGTTTTTTTGGAATAATTTGTAGATATTTGTGCATTGGTTGATTTAAACTTTAAGGCATGAGAGAGTCAAGCATGATAAGTTGTTTTTCAAAAATTAAATATTTTAGGTTGTTTTCCTGAATTGAGGTATTATCTTAAAGTTTTAAATTTGCAAGTCTGACATCAAAACATGATTTTTTGTGAGACATTGAGCCTATAGAACATACATTTTTTATGCTCATGTTATTATTGGTTATGAGTGTGTCAACACGATTTGTTATTTTAAAACTTGCTTCGATTATACATATCAAGACCACACCTTTGATTTGATATACTGAGATGATAAAGGCATTTAGGTTTTAACCCACTTAACATTTAAAAGGCCTACCTATTGAATTAACCCTTAGTGAACCCCATTGAGCCTAACACACCTTTTCTTGATTAACCCGTTAATGTTAACTGATAACCCATATTTTCATTTTGACTCTTTCCCATTTTATTGACTACCTTCTTGTCGAGATTTGATTTGGTTAGTTGCTTAACTTTGTTCCTTTGTTTGTGTTGTTGAATCTAATCTTATTCTTAATTTAAAAAATAAAAAAATTATTTAATTTTTTTGTTGATTAAGCTTGAATAATTAGTTGCATATTTTGATTGAGAAGCTCGTTCCTTTTCTTGTTTAGTCTTAATTGATGCACTTTCTTTTAATTTAGCATTTGATTATTTTTTCTAGTTTGGTAATTTATCAACTCGATCTCGATTATAACCAGCTTTTCTGGCATTTTTTCATACCCTTAACCTAAGCCCCATTACAACCTCTTAAAGACCTCTTGATTTGTATGGCATATCATTTTATAGTGGTGGAGATTTGATTTTCAAGTAAGCCTATGGTAATGACATTTCTTGTTCAACTGTTGGGTGCATATTTCTTGAACCTTAAACACTTTGAGTGCTTTGAGTGAATCTTTAGTGAGGATGATTCTTCTTGATTTTGAATTAAAAGTAATTACTTAAATAAGAGGAGATATCTATGTTTTTGTGCTTTAAAATTTAAGCTTAGATTGTTTGAATCTTTAGTGCCCTTTTAGTTGAATTGCCATTGCATGATTGTTTGCGAATTATTTCGAGACATTATTGATGAAAATAACAAATTAAGAAAGGTTAACTTTAATGTGGGTTGAGAATTTTGCTTGAGGACAAGCAAACGCTTAAGTGTGGGGATATTTGATAAGTGATAAAAGTAACATATTTTAATCTCATTCTTAATGCGTTTTTGGATGATTATTCATGCAAATTGGTGAATTTATTCTTCTAATCCTTTAAATTCATGTTTCTATACTTAGAAGAGCATTTGAGAGCAAAAGGAGTGGAAAACGAGCGAAAATTAGACAAATAGAGTAGATTTCAGGAGCCACAAAGGTTGGGCCTTCCCACACGGGCTGGACACACGACCGTGTGAGCCACACAGGTTAGACACACGGCCATGTGCCAAACCGTGTCGATTTCGTGACCCGCATCCCAAACATGGGAAAAACTCAATTTTTAGGCTTTCTAGGCATTCTAAAGTCTATAAATACCAAATAGAATAAGAGAATAAGGAGCCATCAGAGAATATTGAAGAAAACAACTTGAAGAACACCATTAGAGCCAACTCTGAAGCTGATTTCCATCAAGATTAAATACCTCCTTTTAGTTTCTTTTGAAGTTTTTATGAGTTTCTTTATTTCTTATGGTTATTCTGACTTTGAAATGTTTTTATTCACAATTATGAACTAATTCCCTAGATACCTAGGGATGATGAACCCTATGCTGAATTCTATTATTTGATTTCTGTTTTACACGACAAATACTTGATTCTTGTTCTTAGTTATGTGTGTTTATCTCTTTTTTTAATATTTCTGGGTTATTAATTCACGTTTAATGTGCTTAAATCAAAGGAGGAAAAGTCTCTGTTTAAGAATAGATCTAGCGTAATTGAGTGAAGTTGCATGCAATCCTAGAAATAGAATGACATAAATCTACCAGATTAGAATCAAATCTAATAGGGAATCCATAGATCGAGTTAATGCGACAATAGGGGTTTTAATTAGAAAGAAATTTCAATTAATCAACCTAAACTCAGTTGCTCTTACTCTCAAAAGAGATATCAGCATAATTTAAGGATTTCTACGGATCAAGATACCAAGTGAATAAATCGTTTAAATTAGATTCATAATAATATATGAAGTCTAGGTGAATTCTTTCTTGGGTATTGTTTCTCTTATTGGTTATTATTCGATTATTTTCCTAACTCATTCTTTCTTTGAGTTCTTTAGTTAGATTAATTTAGTAAATCTTAGTTTAAAACAATTTGTCGACTAAATAATAGGAAAATGATAATTACTAATACTTTTAGTCTTCGTGGATACAATATCTTTACTCATCGTAGCTATATTATTTATCGATAAATGTACTTACCTTTGTCGTATTTTTAGTTAGTTTCGGAAAATACACATCAAGTGTGTTTGAGTAACTATTATAATCTGTAAGTTTTTTGAAATAAGTGTAATTAAAACATCCGAATTACATTGTTTAATTCTTATAGAAGTTGAGAATTTTTTAAGGAATTACATGAGTAATTAAGCATAATAATTGTTGATTGAGCATTTACTCAATTGGCATGGGCATTGTTGTCAATGTAGAAGGATATGGATTCGAGTGTGCTGAAGCGCATTATCCTCTTATTTATGGATTGGAGAGGGGCTATGGGTAATTCTAAATATTGTGTCAAAAAGAGCAGATATGGCCAATAATGAGATTATTCGAAAAAAAATATGCATAATAATTTTTAATTTTTCTTAATTTTTATTTTCTAAGATAAAATTACATAGTGTGAGATAAAACGTCTAAGAAAATAATAATAATTTTATAATTACAAATATAATTATTTACGTCCAAATTCACCTAACATAAAAAGACATCGTGGATGACGAGATTCTGCTTTGAGCCCAACAAATAAAATGAAGGAAGTAAATATTTTTTCTTGAAATAAATAAAACTCCTTAATTTATTATCCACAATTGTAAGTGGAAGGCTTTAACCTAAGTACGTTAGCAAATGTAAATTAATTAATAACGTGCTTCTCACTCTTACTCAAATCCGCACCACTCACCAATTAATTAACCAATTTATATTGCATGAAAATTTTAGACTATATAAAATAACATATATTCATATTTTTAAATACAAAAAATAACTTTATAATCTTTTCTCAATTTTCTTAAATTTACTTGAATTTTTTAAACGAGCTTTTAAATTAATCAAAATTGGCTAATGAATGATAACAAGGAAATAAAATGTCAAAACTTTTTTTTAAGAGAAAAGAAAAAGGTGGTGCAAAAAGGAAGAAACGATGAAGGTGTCAGCCGATGATGGCCTTAAGCTTATCCTTCATCAACTAATTATTTATACAAAAATAAGTCTTCGTCTTATAAATAATTATTAAAAAGGTGAAAACAAAGTTAATAAATTATAGCCTTAGGAATTGTAATAATAAATGTTGATAATGACGGTTGAACAATCGCAAAATAATAAGAACATAAAGATTTTACGTGGAAACTCTTTAAGGAAAAAATCACGGGTAGAGGAGAAAAAATTTACTAATGTTGAAAAACGAATGATACAAGAGGAGTTTCGATAACGTTTGTTTAAGGGTTGAAAAACCCTGTTCTATACAGATTCAGCTTGTGTTAACAAGAGGAAGAATTTGAGTCAAACAATTTCTAACAAGATTGAATTTTATCAAATATAAACAGATACAAATTACCATTTTAATTGTATGTTATAGCTATTAGCTGTTGTTACTTTTTTTTCTCTAAGTGATATTCGATACCGATAAATTATTTATGTTTATTGAGAAGGTAATAAAATGTCGACAAGTTTGTATACAAAGAAAGTGAAGTTTAAATCTATTATCAACATGAATCATAGGAGCTATGACTCCACTTTTGCTAAATATTTTAATATTTTGAACCTTAGACATTCTATCGTTGTTGCTTCGTATTATTAGTTTAAAATCTAATTTAATAAATAAAATTATTATTTAATATTTAAGTATTTTTATAATACAATATATTTTGAAAACGATAAATCAAATATATATTATTTTGAACTTATCCAACTTTATTTATAAACACTTTTATTATGAAAACAACTATTAATGTTGCACCTCAAAGTTAATGGTTGGATAACTCGTGCGTGACATCTCATTTGATGGAATCTTAATATTTAAATTAGAGATAACAAAATTCAAATTGTTTGGTAGGTTATGAATCGATTCGTTTTAAATGGAGTGGATTTTTTGTTTGAAAAATGGATGTAAAGTGGGATAGGTAGATTTTTTCTTTTAGAGCAGTTATGGTACCCGTTCTACTATATAAAATTACCATTTTATTTTTGTATGTATAAACTATTAAAAAGAAAAAAATGTAATAATGTAATATAGAAAAAAGATCATATATTTTATGTTTAAATATTTTTTGAAGAATTATGTTTAAATATTTACTTGATTTTAAAAAAATTGGAAATATTAAAGATAAGTAACAGAAATTAAATTGAAGTGAAGCAGGGTGGGGTGGGGCAAGGCGGAAAAGGATGCATCCAATATCCATGGAGGTGGTAGTGATTTTTAAAATTATACATCTATAATTGAGCGGGGCGGTTAATAGAGTAGAGCGTACTAATTGTGAAGAGGTAGTGGATTTAGCAATATCTACCCCACTCCTCTGTATTATCATCCCTAAAATGCGATTAAAACTCTATTTAAGAATATTATATTTTAATATTTAAGTACTTGTGTTGAGAGTCCTTCTAAATTGTAACATGTAAGCTTTGATTGTATTAAAAATTTTGCAATATTTGTTGGTCCAAATGATAAAAAATTTGATGTTATTTAAGTTTTGAGTTTAAATTTTGTGGATGAAAATGATAACGTTGCGACGAAAACTTATCTCTCGAAGCAAAGTTCAACTCCAAAACTTAATCAAGATGCTTATGACAAGCAAATATTTCATGGATAATTTTTTTATTGTCACCCATCAAGATGGTTATTTTTATTCTTTAACGATAAATGATTGTTATTTTAACAAATAAAACTACAATATTAAGATTCAATCTGACAAACATAAATCTTTATTGTCTATAGAAAAAGAAATAAAACCTACCCATAGCTTAATCACACAATTCTTCTTTAAGGGAGTTGAAGTTTCATATTCGAATTTTGTTGCTAATTTCATCAAATTTCTTTAATAAGGAAAATTATTTGATATATTGGTGGATTTTTTTATTTTGTAAATAAGATTAAGATTTTGTTATATGTCATATTTTTTTAAATGTAAAACTTATTGACACATAATAAAATCGTAATTTTGCTTGTGGAATGAAAAATGTTATAGTTAGTATATCAAATAATTGTCTAAAATTAATACTTAAAAAATTAACATTCACCATCAAAAGGTATTTTTATAGAATTATCAATGAGATGACACATATTATTTTTGTACTTTATAAAAGTTGTCTTGAATCTTTGTACTTTAGTTTGGTCATTTTAGTCTTTATACTTTTTCAAATTGTAAATTTTCAGTTCTCACTAAACAATAACTATTAATATAATTAAGCTCTAGTACTTTCAAAATTTGATGCGCCAAATATATTATTATATGTGTATTTTCATGTCAGCTTGTTATTTTCACATATTAGTTACTAATATTCAGTTAATGGGCTGACGACTGTCATTTACGTCAAGACTAAAATTAATCAAATTAAAAAATAATTATAATTTTTACCAATAAGACATAGATCAATATTTAGCTACAAAATTGTAAATGAATAATGGCTTAAAACATGAATTCCAACCCAATGATTTTTCACATGTCATATGGTGGGTATTATGGACGCCATTCAACTAAAACTTGTTGCCTTAGGCAACCTGAGTGGGGTGCATAAATGGTTCAAGTGACACTGTCTAAATTTGTAATTTGATTTTATAGATAGGAACCCGAAAAAAAAATTCCTTTATAATGAATGAATAAATAAAAGGGAAATTTTAAAAAAAAATGGGGTTTTCTTTTGCATGAGTTGACAGGCTGAGCAATAAGATGGTAGTGAGGTGCACTAGGCAACCATGCGCGCTTGTTAGCAAAGGGTCCACACTATGACTATCATGCTCCTGAATTGTTTTTCCTTTCCTTTTTTTTTTTTTTGGTGAGAAAAAGATTCTTACAAAACTAAGTTACTGAATTGAAAAATAAATTACAAAGATTCTTCTTTTTATCAGCTTTGATGAGTGCTAAGACTTCTTTTAGGGGCGTTTCAATTAGTTGAAGATCTTCCTTTTCTCCAAAGGCCAATTTGGCTATAAGATCAGCATTTTGATTTTGCTCCTTGGGAATGTAGCGTAAGAGCCAACTGCTTTCTTGGATAGGATGCGATGTATCCTTCTAATTAGAGCAGAGTGTGAGGTTTTCAAGGCACTTCCGTGAATAGCTTTAACTGCCTCCAAGCTATCAGATTGAATTACCACCTTGGCACGCCTCTTCGCTAGATGAGTTTTAGGCCGTCAAGAAAACCCCAAAGTTCTGCATCAAGGATCGAGCAATTACCTAGGTACTTGTTAACCTAGGATCCATTCTCCATTTTAGTCGCGCAACACTCCCCTTGCAGCTGCAGCCCCTGAGTCCACTCGAACTACACCGTCTGTGTTAAGGTAAGTCCACTCTCCTACCAATGGTTCTCCACGGGTCATTTCGATTTCAAGGTTCGCAGCCTGTCTACTTGCCAAGGAGAAATGCTTGGCCCAAGATGCCGAGGTTTTAATTATCTCCTCTGCGCTCCACGATTTTCCTTAAAAAATGAAGAAATTATGATTCTTCCATATGCGCCAAGCCAATAGTCCAAAGAGACACGCCCAGTTAGCTTCTGCACCGTGGGAACTTGGGTTAACTTGTTAATTAAGAGACAACCATTCGTGCAAAGTGTTTGAATTGCCTAACCTTTGAAAAAACATTACTATAAATGAAATTTGTGGATGTCATTGTTTGGCCATTTTGTAATCAAAAGTTGTTGGACCAGTTCAATCAAAGTACTCTTCCGTGCATAACCCAAATCCTCTTTTTCTAGGGAAATCTCATTTTTATATATTATTACATCTATTTATAATATCAAATAAGCGAAAATAGATTTTTTTTTATCCAACCATTGAATTTTAGAGTAGATATTCCTTCGGAGGCTTTACCTCAATTCTGACCTCAACATAATTATGTTCAAACCGTGATTTAAATCAAATAAAACTCGAATTTAGAATTTCAAAATTTCTAAAATCTCAATTTATTGTTAAGCTACTCCCTGTATAAGTTATCAAAGTAATAAACATTACAAATTATTGAACAATTATTTATTAGCCTTGAACCCAATTTGAAATGCATTATAGGACTGAGAAAGGGATATGGTAAGTGATTTTGAGAGGTAAACAAAATATGCATAAATTTGGATGTAATATAAATAATTATAGTTGATTGAGTATTAATTTAATCGTGTAATATTTTTTAATTTTAATTTTTAAAATTTAAGAATTGTATAAAAATAATTATAAATTATTTAAATATGATTAATATAAATAATATGACATGCTTAATATATTTATTGTATATTTATAATTTTGACACATAATTAACATAGAAATAATTCTAGCACAACGTGTACACAAATCAATAAGTTAGGTTTGGCATTGCGGTATTGGTATCAACTTCTACATCAACAATTTTTAAACTTACTAATAAGTACTTTTTATAATCTATTTTTTTTTTATATTTGCTCTAACTGAATTTGAAATAATTAAAACTTACAAAATAATTACAAATCAAAACTATTAAACCAATATGTAACTTTCAGTATAACAACAATTTTATGCTAACAAATTTCTTGAATTTGATCGATTGGAGTCTTTGTCCTTAAAATTATGAAATTTGAATAGTATGAAAATTATTTAAATTCTCTAAAACTTAAAATAAGGAAACATGATTTGGATCTGAAATTGAATGGAAGCTAAAATTCGATGTACCTACCTGTAAAGCTTACAAAAGCAAGTACAATTGACAAAATGACATGGTTATCAAAGTCTTCAACAAGCTTATTTCCAACTTTTTACTGTCAATCCCCACTAAGAAATTATAAAAATAATAACTCAAACTAATTGAGAGAAACTAATGAAAAGAAAGGAAAAAATTGATTAAGAAAGGTTTTATCTCGTTTTAGTTACATGGTATGTATATCTATATTATAGTTAACTTTTGATAAAATCAATTTTAACTCAAAAAATCTAGAAGAATAACCACATATGATGGGATTTAAATTTAGGGAACAATTAATTTTAAAGGCTTCATTTTACCCGTTTCAATTAAAACCATATTTATTTCTTATATTAATTTTTATTTATACATAATTATTTTCACTTGCATCATGAGTTTATCATAATCTACTATTACTATAGGCTATGTGTTTAACATGAAAATATTATTTGATTTATGTATTTTAAATATATAATTATATGTGTTAAGAGGATAAAATTTTAAAAAAAATGTGTTAGGAACTTCGGATATAAGGGGAGATTGTCGTTAACGCTTCACTTTCGGATTTAGATATCAGTAACAGGAAGAGATTGATCCTAAGGGAGGCAAGAAATGCATGGGAAGTCGAAAAAAAGCTGGGGTTTAGCGTTAAAGGTAACGAGCGGGAAGTTGTTGATGAAATAATGAGGTTAGAAGTTTTCTAGTGTTGTGTGCCAAATGGAAGGGTGGGTGTCGTTCTAACCCAAGCAGGTTAGTTCTTGAGCGGTTTGTGGTTTTCTTTCACTGTTTCAAAGTCACATTTACCATCCTTCTTCTTCAAACTCTCTTTATTGCCATCAAAGTAAGGAGGAACCTTTCACTGTCTGATCTTTTGAAAATGATTTATGTTTGGATAAGGATAAGTGGTGGATAATTCAAAATTCGACATTTCTACATAGGTAGGGGATGAATAATTTCGTTGGATGGTCGAGAATGGTAAATCGGTACTTTTTTTAGAGGATATTTGGTGTGGTTGCTGTCCTTTGAATGAGGAGTTTCCTCAATTGTTTCGTGTAGCTAAAGTGAAAATTTATGTGGTTGAAGCTTTGGATTGGAATAATGGTTTTTGTGAGGTTTATTGGGATAATATTTTTGCTAGGCCTTTACTGGATCGGGAGGAAGCATTTTGAGCAATTTGAAGTCATTGGTGGGTAGTATGGTGTCCGACCTTGAACTGGAGGATCATTTAATGTGGATTCATGATAGAGCCGGGCAGTTCACAATAAAGAAGTTATATTCTTTACTGATTAATGAAGGGATGGGAGTTAATGGTTTCCCTTTCGACAGAACATAGATCTGAAGATTCCCCCAAGAGTTCAGATTTTCTTGTGGATTATGGCTATTGAACATATTTCAACTAAGGATTTCCTGATTAGATGGGATGTGTGATTGGATCTGACAAAATATGATTGTCCCTGGTGTGATTGAAAGATGAAGAGAGCAAATCATCTTTTCTTTCAATGTTATTTTGTTGATTGATGTTGGTTTAGAATTTTTCTTTGGTGGGGTATTCAATGGAAATTTGTTGCAAGCTTTGAGGAATTTTTCTTATTATATTGTAATGTGAAGTTGATAGGGTTCCAAAAAAGCTTTTGGCTGATATCGATTTCAGTGTCAAGTTGGACAGTGTGGTTGGCACTTAACGATAAAGTGTCCAACAGAACATCGATGACTCTTGATGCATTATTGTTCCATTCTAAAATGAGATCTTTAATGTGGGCAAAGGTGATTTATGAGGACATTCAATTTATGAAGGGATCTTGGTGGCGTTAGCTTGCAAAATGTAGATCTTTGAGTAGCATTACCAACAAGATTGTTTTTCACTAGGAACCACCTCCCCTCGGGTGGATGAAGTTTAACGTGGCAGGTGTAGTAATGGAGGATGAAGCTAGTTGTGTTGGGGTTTTGAGAGATGATATAGAAATGGCTTGTGCTTTGTTCTTTTGGGCAATTGAGGCTATGGGATCGGAAATAGCAGAGGTAATAGACATTAAAATAGACTTGGGGTTGTTTATTGGTATGGGTTGGCCTGTGAAAGTCCCGCTAGTTAATGAATCTAGTTCGCGTTTTGCTTTGGAGTGGTTGTTGGAAATGAACTATTTTTCGTGGACATTGCAGAATCTATTCATTGGTATTGACTGTGGTTTTAACCAGTTATGTCGAGTTCAATTCGCAGTTACTCATTGGCAAGATAATGGTATAGCTGATGCTCTGGCAAAAGCAAGTATAAGGAGACATTTGTTTTCTAAAGACTAGTGATGACTATTGTTTGACGCCTATTAGTTTTGTCTGAGTTGATGTTGGTTGTCTCAGGTTAAGTATATTTTAGAGTGAAACATTACTTTAGAGTTTTATATCTTTTGGTCTTTGAAAAAGGTTGTTTTTTCCAACGTATTTTTCTTTTTGTTATATTTATATCGATTGAGAAAGAAAAACTTAAGAGTGGGTTAAATGTATTTTCTAAAGAGGTTGATATTGATTGTGCAGAAATTGTCACATCCCAAAAACCAGGTTAGTAGAAATTGGGTTAGTGAAACCAAGAGTGGTCACGTCTTGTTTTTGAATTAAAGTTGTGAAAATTATGTAAAGTGAATTAATCTCAGTTCAATGGTTAAGTGCTTTGTATATGTGCTTGAGGTCCTGTGTTCAAATCTCTTCCCTTGAATTCTGAATTTGAAGACCAAACTTATATACTATTTTCGCTCAATTAATAACAGAATGAGTTTGTTGGCTCAGTGGTAAGACTTCAGCTTACCTTTTGGTCCTGTACTTAAATCTCTATGTGTGTAAACGGGAATAATTTTTGCTTCTCCCTTAGTGTGCCAGACATATAGTGGAATTTGGGTCAAATTTAAACTCTAAGGGAAAATCTGATAGATTAGGATTTTATTTTATTTTATTTTTTGAAAATTAGTTCCCTAAAATTTCTCCCTCTCATGTCTCACTCTCTCCACTCCTCTGTCAGTTTGGTTCTCATGCTACTTTTCTTTTTTCTTCTTCCTTCTCAAAATTTTTCTTCTCTTTGTTATTTTCCCTTTCCTATCTCTTTTTTTTTATCAACCATCATATTTTTGGTGTTACGTCGCGTGAAGTTTGTATCAATTCTTGTGTGTTTAGAAGTTCTCTACTGCAGTATTAAATTTGGGTGTAAGTATAAATCGTTTGGTTAGGAAGTGGAGTATGAACCTTTGATAGCGGTTTGTGAATGATTTTTTTGGGGTTAATTTGTTTTACTTTGAACCTCTGTTAGGAAATTCTGTGAGGCAGAAAATCTTTCTTCCACATTAGGTGAGTCTTAGGATCGGTTGCTTCGATCGAGGTAAGTGTACGAATGCTTTTGGGGGGACCAAATGTTTGGTGTTTATGGTTAAATTTTTTTTAAGTTTGGTTTTAGGGTCTAAAAGTGCATTGGATCGTTGTTTATCAGAAACGTTTAGGTGTGTAACAAAAACCCTAAAAAATAGCGAACGACGGATGCTGAAAAGCTTACTGTCAACATCACATGGTCGTGTGCCAGGCCCTGTGGGCCACACGAGCATGTATTAGGCCGTGTAGGCCACATGAGTGTATGGGTTCATTTCCCCTAAATTTTGGTTAGGGTCGTATTTGAAGTGCAATTTATGATTAGTCACCTCGTAGGTTCTGTAATGCGATATATATATGTGTTATGAGTATGAAAGTTGATAATCTGTTACTGTTTCTGCAATCTTTGAAAGCATGATTTCATGTTCTGATGTTTATAGTATGTATGAATTTTATATTGATATCTATAAGATCAATATTGTATGCGTAACATCTACAAGCATGTCAATAGTGTGTGATTTGTATCTAACTTGTAGATCTGAAAGTTCTGTTCGCATGTATTCTGTTTAGCTGAGTATATCTAGTTAATGATAAGTTATGCTTGCTCCAAATGTCATGGCATGTGACATCATGGCTATTCTGATTAAATTGTTTTCTTATTATTGGAATCTGACATATCTGTTTTACAAAGCATGAAACCTCATGCCTACTGATTTTTTATAAATATACGATTGCATGTTCAACATGCTTACTATAATGATTCTGTATTTGCATGTCATGTCACATTGCTTGGGGTTGGGTTAATATGGTAAGGAGGAAGATCTGACAGTTTAATTATCTGCACTATTTGGTGGTTTAACCATATTTCTATTCTAGCAGCTTGACTGCAATATAGTGGCTTAACTACCTACATCTGATCTGGCAGTTTAACTACAAATTGATAAGCCATTGTTGCCAAGCAACCCAAAATGACTTCATTGGTGTGTTTTTGGATGGACGAGTTTTGGGGAACTTAAATTTGGTGTGTAGCGAAGTTGGGTAGGAAGTTTTTTGAAAAATCTGCATTTTGTTTTCCGAAAATATATTGCATTGACATAACCATTCATGCATAATTTTTCCCATTCGAGTTCGATGAAATTCTATACGATGTTTTGACCTGTTTATTATGTTATTTGTGTTTTTGCTTGAGTTTAGCTACACACTAAGCATTATAGCTCACCCGTTTTCATTTCACCATTTCAAGTAATCGACAGAATTATGATTGGGCAGCGTCTGGAACTTGAGTTGGTTTTCTCGCATAAAATGGTTTGTTTTGTTAATAATTCAATTTTTTGGACTTTTGGTTTTTGGATTAATTTTTGGATTCAATTTTTGGTTTCGGGTTTTGTGATGGTTTTTGTTATTTCCTTAGAGATTTCTGCATGGTTTCTACCAACTAAATATAAATGCTCGGTTTCCAAAATTAAACAAATTAAGATTTTTCTGTTGCAAAATTTTATTTGGAATTACGAGTTTTGCGAAGCAAGTGACTTAAGCGTCATGATTTTCATAAAGTTGGGCTTTTTAAGCTAACAATTAATAAATTCACATAAACGTTTTAAGAATGAAAAAATTTCCTAATAAGAAATTGTGGCGAGTTTTTATAAAACTTTAGTTTTCGATTTTATAATGTGACACGTTTTGGAATGTAAAATTTCAACATATTAATGCAACCTTCCAGATTTAGCCATAACATCTAGGTCGGGTTTAGAATGTTGCAGAAGTTATGTTTTGATTTGTGCTAGCAACAGTAATCACATCTCGCACAAAATTGTTTTCGTTAGCATTTTTTTATTAAGCTATTATAGTTTCACCACTAATGTATTATGCTTCAAAAATCACAGTGTAAAATGTCATGTAGAAATATTGTGAAGAACTTATCTCTTATGGGATATGTAGGTAATGCATGAAGAGTCTTTATCATTTCAAAGACTATATAATTGCAATTAATGGAGAATTTGAAAATAAGTCGACCATTTTGCATTAGGAGATACGATAAGAGTTTGAATTAAATATAAAGATGGGAAGGATTCTCATTAAAATTACTAAATTGACTATTAATTTGGTGTACATTGTCGACTTTAGGAGATAAAGAGAATTGAGTGAATTTCTGATATTTATTTATTTTACCTACATGAGTTTACCATTGTCTTTACCAAGGGGTCCTTGAGAAGGATCTCTCTCCATGTATTAAAGAGTAGTTTAGGAAGTTGTTAGTCAGTTTTGAATTTAGTGAAAATGCAGTTGCTCAGTTTGTTATAGAGCAGTTATTCAAAACTCTATATATACATTACCTCCTGTCTACAGAAATTAAGATTTGGAAATATAAGAAAGATATTTCATTATCAACTTAGTTTTCTTTAGTTAGATATTACTATTTCTTACCTAGTTCTTTACATGGTATCATTCGCCAGTTGATCCTGGATTCTTGGTTATCATGACTTCCGCTGATTCTGCTTCTGATGAGCCTGTTTCTGCTACGTTCGCTGGTGATCGTGTCACCAATGTTTTTCCTCAGCATGAGGTGGTCAAGCTTGATGATGGCACCTACATTCAATTGCATAAACAGGTAAAATTAATTGTTGATGGCTATAGACTTACTGGATTTTTAGATGGCATTTTACCTCCACCATCAAGGTTTATTCAACTGCCCGATGGAACTCGTGTTCCAAATCTGGCAGCTCTGGTGTTCATGTAGCAAGATCGACTCCTAACTTCCTGGCTTTTATCACTGTAAGTCCTTCTCATCGATCATCGTTCAATGATGCTTGTACGGCATGTGGCATATGGACTATGGCAATTAATATGTTTGCGGCCGATACTGGAGCGAAGTAATTAAGGATTCGACATGAGCTTCATTCTTTGAAGAAAGGTAACCTTTATATTAAGGCTTATGTTGCTCGAATTAAAGATTTGTGTGCTATTCTAGATACTTCTGGTTCTCGCATCTCGGAAGAGGAGAAGATTGAAGTGACGCTTGCAGGCTTGCCACTGGAATTTGAGGCAGTTATCTCTTCTGCATGATTTTCAACTAGCATTCTGTCTTTTCAGCGATGGTTGATGCATTAGTTGAATGTGAAACTCGTCAAGCACGAGTGTTTCAAGAAGCGATTTTGCATACGAACCTTGTTGAGAATGCACCGTCCGTGGAAGGGGCTGTTTGCAGTGGTCGTGCGCCTACTCGTGGTCACGGATGAAGTTTTAGATCTCGCATTCAATGCCAGATCTGTAGTCGATTTGTTCATGTGGCTCAGAAGTAATACTGCCGTTATCATCGGGACTAGAATGACTCGTCGGCGGTGCCTCCGGTCTCATACTAAGGGTACTCGTCTAGTTTTGAAGGTTCTAGTTCTGGGCTGTTTGCGCAGCATGGTGAAGGGCAGTTCGTAACTCATCAACAGAAAAGTCTAAGAATCTCTTATGGTCAAGGTTACTATGCGGGTCAAGGTTACTATGCAGCTGATGGTCAAAGTCCATTTGCTGGAGTGAATAATGGGTCATTGGCACGTGGGCCGCATATGTCTTATGCCCAACATGGATATTATGGTCGTTCTTTTCTAAATGCCCCTAAGCCCAATATGCGTGACTTTGTAATGATGGGCTATGTAATAACGGGTCATTGTTGCGGCCTTATTTTGATAAAAATGGGCCGAATGAATTTATTACTGGGAATGGACAAAATGTTTCACATGGGCCAAATGTTGAGCCATACTCTAACTTCGTTCAGGTTGATCCCAGCTCAAGTGGATCGATTGCTGGCGGTCCAATTCGTGGCAGTCCAGTTCTGCGATCTACTAAACCGCGCGCTCGGGTATACTCTGGGTCAGATCCATATATTGGGTTCCTCAGGTAGGTGATTTGAACGCTTTTGATTATTTTGAATCTTCTGGTTCTCATGTTAATACTGCTCAACTTGCGTCCAATGGTGGTGACGATGATTCGTACATTCCTGTGCATGTTGGCACCACATCCTGGTATCCTGATTTTGGTGCGAGTCATCATGTCTGTCGCGATGTGTCTGCACTACGTAATGTCATACCATATTCAGGTATGTCATCTTTTTTAATGGGCGATGGTACTCCTGCAGTGATTTCCTCATTTTGTAATGCTATTTTACCTACTCAATCTAAGTTGTTACATTTGTCTAATGTTTTGTGTATGCCGAGTATACGGAAAAATCTTTTATCAGTTTCACAATTTGCTCTTGATAATAAAGTGTTTTTTGAGTTTCATCCTACACATTGTGTTCTTAAGGATGCCGTGACCCAAGAGACGTTACCGAAGGGGCCGCATTTATGATGGATTATATCAATTTTCTGTGCTAGTGGTATCTACTCCGTCTAAATTTGTTCCATTTGCTACTCATTCGCAAGTTCCAAATAAAGTTCTAGATTGTCCTGTGTTTGCTTTATGGCATAATCTCTAGGCCACCCTTCTGCTTCTGTGGTTAAGGTTGTCATTGATAAATGTGATATTGTTTCAAATAAATATTGTTTTGATGGTGTATGTACTGCGTGTCAAAAAGGAAGGTCGCAGAAGTTGCCTTTCTCCATTTTGACCACTAACTATCTTTCTTTTGAGTTGATTGTTTCTAATCTTTAGGGGGCCGGATCTGTTGCATGTGATGATGAGTGCTATTACGTTTCGTTTATTGATATGTGTACTAGGTTTACATGGATTTATCTTTTACGGTAAAAACCTCAAGCAATAGAATGTTTTACTCAGTTTCAACAGTTGATCAAGACACAGTTTGGCAAGACTATTAAGCAGTTTCAGAGTGATTGGGGTGGAAAATATCGTGGTTTCACGTCTATTTTTGCGTCTCAGGGAATTGTACATTGATTGGCCTATCCGTATACTTCCGAACAAAATGGAGTGGCTGAGTGTAAATATCGACACATTGTTGAAGTGGGCATTACACTGTTGGCTCAAGCAAATTTGCCTATGGAATACTAGGGATATGCTTTTTGTTACGCAGTTCATTTTATAAATCGACTTCCCACTATCGTTCTTTAGGGGCGTTCTCCGTTTAAGGCTCTTTATGGAAATGATCCTACTTATGACCATCTTCAAGTTTTTGGTTGCTACTGTTACCCTTACTTACGTCCTTATGTAGGTCATAAATTAGAGTTTCAATCTCAACCTTCTACGTTTTTGGGCTACAGCTCTCGTCACAAGGGGTATCACTATCTTTTACCAGATGGTAAGGTTGTTGTTTGACGACATGTGGTATTTGATGAGCAGAGGTTCTTATTTTCTAAGACTAGCTCTGAAAAACATGTATCGCAGTCTAGTCAGACTAGTACGACGGTTGTCCCTCTTGTGTGGCCTACTTCTTCTTAGTCTTTTGAGCCTTTCACATCATCACCATCTCTACTAGGTTCTCCACCAGATATTGATTTGGTGCAATCTCAGTCCAATGCTTCTCCATTAGATGTTGATTTGGTGCAATCTCAGTCCAATACTTCTTCGGCTGATCTTCCAGTTGTACATGAGCCTCTTTCACCGGATGTACAAAGTGGTAATGCTCAATCTGTCACAAGAATGTCTAAAGGTGTCTCGTCCTCATCTGGTAGTCAGATTAGTATGTTACCTGTGATTAACAGTCACCTCAATGATCACTCGGGCAAAGGCGGGAGTTTTCAAGCATAAGGTTTTAACTGTTGAAGCTATAGAACCTTCTACAATTGAGGAAGCTCTAGCTACTGCTGAGTGGCAAGCTACTGCACAAGACGAGTATGATGCTCTTATTTGTAATTCTACGTGAGAGCTAGTTTCAACTCCACCTGATCGTAAGATCATTGGGTGTAAGTGGTTGTTCAAAATCAAAAGGAATTCTTATGGTACAATTGCTCGACGGAAGGCTCAGTTAGTAGCAAAAGGCTGCTCTCAGGGTCCGGGGTGTGATTTTAAGGAAACCTTTAGTCCGGTGGTAAAATTGGCTACAATCAGAGTCATTTTATCTATTGTTGTTTCTAGGGGACGGTCGCTTCGAAAAGTGGATGTAAATAATGTTTTTCTAAATAGAGATCTTGATACTGAAGTTTTCATACAACAACCTCTGGGTTATGTTCGGTATATTCAAATGGCAAACCTCTTGTGTGTCGTCTGAAAAAAGCGTTATATGGTCTTCGTCAGGCTCCTCGTGCTTAGTTTGAGAAGTTGAAGAGATTTCTAGTGCCTGTGGGGTTTGTAGTATCGAAGTCTGATGCATCCTTATTTGTTAGGATCAAGCCAGATTCAACACTGTATGTTCTTGTGTACGTTGATGATATTATCGTTACTGGTGGTGTGACTATTGTTATAGAGTGGTTTGTTCAGTTGTTGAATAACAAGTTCTCGCTTAAGGACATGGGCGATCTTCATTATTTTCTTGGGATAGAAGTTACTCGTTCCCTATCGGGGTGTCTTCACCTATGTCAGAAGAAGTATATACGAGATATTCTTGTTCGGTGTTCGATGGAAAATGCGAAGAGTGTTCATACACCGATGGTTAGTTCACCTGTCATGTCTAAAGATGATGGTAAACGTTTAGAGGACCCGACTGAATATAGGAGTCTTGCTGGTGCATTACAGTATGTTACTCTTACGAGGCCTGATGTTGCATATGTTGTAAATCGAATATGTCAGTTCATGCATAGTCCCACTACTGTTCATATGACTGCCCTGAAGCGCATTTTGCGATATTTAGGTGGCACGCTTGGTTTTGGGGTTGTTTTTCGCCCATCCACTAGTTTGTCTTTAGTTGGGTATGCCGATGCCAACTGGGGGTTAGATTTTGATGATCAGAGATCAACTTCTGGGTATTGTGTTTATTTTGGGCATACTCCCATGTCTTGGTGTCTGAAGAAATGCGACAAGTAGTCTTTCGATCTCTCTTTGAGGCGTAATATAGGAGTCTTCTTTGCGATCACAAGTGAGGTTACGTGGTTGTTATCGTTACTTCAAGAATTACATGTTCAATCTACCGATATACCCAATATTTGGTGTGATAGTTCTGGTGCGGTTGCGGTTGCCGCTAATCTTGTTCTACATTCGAAGTTCAAGCACGTTGAATTAGATTTATTTTTCGTTCGTGAAAAGGTTGCTGATGGTTCTGTTATAGTTGGAGAGGATCCAGCATGTGATCAAGTTGCTAATGTTCTAGTCAAGCCACTGTCAGTATCAAATTTTACTCGTTTTCGGAGTTTCTAAGGGTTTTGCTTGTCGAGAAGATGGATGAATATTAGAGAGTAGTTTAGGAAGCTGTTAGTCAATTTTGAATCTGGTGAAAGTGCAATTGCTCAGTTTGTTATAGAGTAGTTATTCAAAACTCTATATATACATTACCTCATGTGTACAGAAATTAAGATTTGGAAATATAAGAAAGATATTTCATTATCAACTCAGTTTTCTTTAGTTAGATATTACTATTTCTTACCTAGTTCTTTACACCATGTATCTTTTGGTCAAACTCTTGTTTCATAAATGGTGCAAATGACCCGATATGCGATGGCAAAGAACAATCCTTCAGTTTAGGCTACCATTCTTAATTTTCCATTAATAATATCATGTTTGGTGAAGAAACTAGAAAGAAGAATTGATTTGTTTAACATCTTTTTGTTAAGACAAAATAAATTAAAAACAGTCTCCGCAGCACTCAACTTGGTCTTGGATTTTTCGTTAAAGTCGGCATATTGTATATGTCAAATACCAAATCCATATATAAATATAATATAACAAAGAGAGAAAAGTTTGCAATTAACAAACCATTGGCCTCTTTAAATAATAAATCATGTTTGGACCACACATTGAACCTGCCCACCTATTTTCTGCATTGTTTTCCATATCTCATCTAAAACCTCTAAAAAAGGTAGAACCACCAGGTTATGGCTGTCAGTAGACAGCCCATGGCTGTTGCCACCTGAAATGGAATCAACCTTCTATAACTAGTCTCACCATATTTGTAATTAAAATCTCTCCTTATTTTGTTATTTATAAACAACTCTTGCCACGTAATTTATTAATTTAAGGACTAATTTAAAATGGAGTTTATAATTTAAGGATGTATTGATGCAACTAATTTTTTACATTTATATCCAAACATTATGAAAATAAATAAGCGAAGAGTCGTAAAAGAAAGGGCTTTGTTGCGGAACCTCCCTTCCATGTCTTACGTCAGAAGGCTCAAATGGTTCAAACATCTCCCACTTTAAAAGATATTAACTTTCTCGAATGCCCATATTTTTTTATGCATTTCTTTTATCATTTTGGTTGCTTTAGCTAAAAGCTTTTCCCCCAATAAAATAATTATACTCCCCACAACACAACCTCTCTCTCTGATGTAAGCATAATTCGATCAGAAAATGATTGTCCACAACCCAAATTGCATCCCCTGTTTCATGTATGTGCGCGTGCAATCATGCATGTCAATGAACATCCCCTATATGTACCTTATCTATAATTCCACAATTTTATATATAGTTGGACTCTCCTATATATGCACTCATCAATATACAAAACATGTATCATACATAATGTGAGAGAAAAATAAAAAAGTTGTGTTATTAAAATAAAAATAAAATAAAAAATACATGATTTGCATGATATGCAATAGGCCTAAGGGTCTTATCGTGTTTGCCAAGATTGAGAGCAGCACAAGCTTTTGTTAGTCTATAAGAACCTCCTCTCCTCAACCTTCATTTCCCCTTCCAACAAGAGCTTAAAATACTTCGCCTTATTGTCATCTTCCAAGATTTATAGTCCCTTATCACCATGCAGCCTAGTGAGGTTTCAGGCATCCAATACCTAGTTCCTTCCAATCCATCCCCATATTCACCCCATTTCAGCATGAATCAGAGCAACAAGCCTGCACTCGACTCGAACCAGTTCTTGAACCCCTTGTATAATTTCTATATCCCTCCTCAAATTCACGACATCAGTCCCCACTCGTCATGTATCAGCAGCAATTCGACTTCGGACGAAGCCGATGAGCAACAATTAAGCCTCATC
This sequence comes from Gossypium raimondii, assembly GCF_025698545.1. Lineage (NCBI taxonomy): Eukaryota > Viridiplantae > Streptophyta > Magnoliopsida > Malvales > Malvaceae > Gossypium > Gossypium raimondii. The sequence continues at coordinate 11,792,012 of NC_068571.1, forward strand.
ATCGAGAGGAAGCAAAGGAGGATGATATCGAATCGAGAGTCCGCACGTAGGTCACGTATGCGTAAACAAAGGCACCTCGATGAGCTTTGGGCACAGGTAGTTTGGCTCAGGAATGAGAACCACCAGCTGATAGATAAGCTGAATCATGTATCGGAAAGCCATGACAGGGTCCTTCAAGAGAATACTCAGCTCAAAGAGGAAGCCTCTGAACTTCGTCAGATGCTTTTCGGTATGCGACTGGGTCACCCTAACTCGACTTCGGTTAACCTGGATGATGTTGCCCTGGAACATGGTTTGTCCTAAAACCTCTTCCATCACACAAATTTTTGGTTCTTCATGATGTAAGGAAATTATGAGAATAACATGTTCTGAGCGTTTAGTTTATGTATCTCTTCTAAACTATTCCCTTTCTTGTTCTTCTTAATCTCTTCCTGTATGCCATTTTACAACCGTTTATGAAAATTAAAATGGCTACTATAATTTTACCCAAAGGTAAATAAATAAAGAAAATGAGGAATTTTACTATTGTGACTTTTAAAATTCCACGCTCATCATTTTGTAAAGATATGAAGGGAAAAAATATTTGAGTTGAACCACAAATGAAGTCAGAATTGGAGTAGGGATACCCATCGTCTTCGCATCAATAAGGAGAATCCCAGTAGAAATAGTAAAATCCGAATTATTCCACAGAAGCAAGAGTTAATAAGTTTAGGTAGCAATACCCCCAAGTTTGAGCAGATGTTAATTATTGGTCAGGGAAATGATGTCAAATCCTATAATTGCTTGAAAGAAAATTAATACCCAAAGTTAATTCCTTCAAAATTTTTAAGCAAAATCTTTAAATTTTCATAAATAAATCAAGGGCCTAACAAATGTAACATTTATTTATATCTATTTTCACTATATTTTATAATATATTTGTTAAAATCTTAACCTACTAACTATGAATGAAATAATTTTCCTATTTTTAATTGCTTTGCTTTGCTTTTCCTTTTCTAAGCCCAAGAAATTGCGGTATGTGGAAAAAAGTAAACTCCACTAAATGACAAAGATAATGATAGGAAGATGATAAAGAGGAAGTCACTGTAGGATTGTTGAGCTCGAGACATTCAGGGTTAAAAGGTTCAACTCTCCATCCAATCCAACTTAAAAAAATTTGAGTTAGTCATATTTTTTATTTTAACTTAAGTTAATTTAATTTAAAAATTGAGTCGAGTCAAATAAAATTCTAGTCCAGTTGAATCGAGTTAAATTGTTACAATATAACTAATTCTATATTAAAATACATAATAATAAAATAAAATATTTTAGTATGATAAACTTGAATTATTAATTAATTTATTTAAATGCCAAAATTATTATTTTAAAAAATTAAAATTAAAATTTTCTTATATAATTTTTAAATTTTTTAGAATTTTATAACTTTTAAAAATATAAATTTTAGAATTTTATAAATATTTTAAATTTTAATAATATTTTAGATTTTCAAAAGTTAATTTAAATTTTTAAAATTTTATTGAGAGGAACCAATTTATTCATTCTTTTATCTTTTATGAGCAATTTACCAGTACTTTACCTCATATACGTGATGAGAACCCATACATTCTTACCTTATTCATCTCCTTTCTCACTCCTCCTACAATACCAAACACTAGAGTTTAAACCCCCCCACTTCATTGATGATGAAGGTGATAGATGGAATAGGTCAACAAAGGTTTTGGTAAGTAGATTTTACCAAGAAAGAATGAAACATGGTGAAAATTTTGAAGAAAGTGTGTAGAGATTGAAAGAAAATGGAGAGAACTGGAGAAAGTTCTCCACACTTCAACGGCCGACCGGTGATGGAAGAAAAAAATGAATGGTTGATGGGTGTTAAATCATTTAAAAATATTCACAAATGGGCTTAAGGCCCATGTCCACTATTCAAAGTCCAATTTATATCAATTTGAAGTCTATTTCCTTACATCACGTTTGGTTAGAGTAATTCAATTAGTAATTCAATTAATTGGTTTAATGGAATGGAATAGAATTATAACAATATTATTGTGTTTGATTGAATAGAATAGATGTTGTAATAGTATAAGAAAAAAGGCTTAAATGATCAAAGTACCCTTAGTAAAAATTTTTTAGGTAGATGATTATTGTTATTGTTATTGTTATTAAATTTTAATAAGATTATTATTAAATATATTTTAATAAAATAATAATAAATAATTTAATCATATTTTAACATAATTATTGTTAAATACAATTTAATAAAATAATATATAATTTAATAACATTCTTAATATAATTATTATTAAAATATGAATTAATAAAAATCATAATATCATAATATATAATATTATAAAATAATATATACCCTAATTTATTATTTTTAAACTGCAATACATATTTAAGTTGTTAAAATAGCATTAGTGAAACAAATAATTTGATTATCTTCTAAGCTAAAAAGCAAAAGATTAGAAGTAAAAGTAACTTGAGAATTATATTTTACATCCAAATATAATGTTCATACATTAACAAAAAGTTACATGATGTCATTAGTTTATATGACACAATCTATATGTTAAATTTTACAACATAAAAAAGTTACAACAGTATGTAGCATTCTATCATGTCAGTATACCATCTAAATATTACATATACAAAAAATTACCAAAACATCAGAAGAAGGTAGACTAAAGAAAATGAGCATTTGGTTGGATGGTTTGGAATTTTGCTCAACACACAATAGCATTCATCCTCAATTAATCCTTCTACTTTACATAAGATCAGATATAATTTTAGAGCACTTTCTTGAATGACCATTTCTGACTTTTGTTGAATTAGCACTTCGAAGGCAATGCTCCTACTTATTTCAAAGCCAATAGTTCGTATGTTTTCCCCCAATAATGTGGCAGCATCAGTAAATGAAGTAGAAGAAATTTGTTCACTTGCATTAGAAAACCATTTTTTTCTTCTTTGAAAATGTGGAATCATCGTAGTTTCTAGATGGTTGCGGTTGTGTAGCTTAGAGATCCATCTCATCTAAAGAAATATCAGCTTCACATCCATGGTAATCGTTTCTTTCTTCATGAGTATTTGCAGTAGCTACATCATCGGCATCTATTTCTTCAATAATATCAGCGGCTGTTTGAGCATTCCTAGTGGCTCGATCTTTTGCGTAAATGGCTGTAAGTTGGTCATAATAAGGGAAACTACAATGTCTAAATTGTCCAGCTTCTTTATGACTCTATAAAAAATTAAGAATCCATATTAGATATAAGTTTGGTCAAAACAAGATAATAAAGACAGAAAATAATTCTTATACTTATATATGAGTTCCATACAGCATCTTCAGCAACAACAAGCTGTCTATACTCGTCCCAACCAAAGTCGCTATTGTCTTTTCCACTAAGCATGTCATAAATGATTGCTTAATCCCTTTTCAATGTCCTAATCCTTAATTCAATATTAGGTTTAGCCTTCAACATAGCATGGGGTAAAACCTTTTCTAACATTCTTTCCAACTCATTTAACTAATCGACCTTGAATCTCTTATCTGCGTTAAAGGTTCCAACATTGTGCAAGTTGACCATACATGCAACCAACATTGCATCTTCTTCTAGAACTCATTTCTTTATAGTTCATCGAGAATTTTGGGAAGAAGCACTTGATTGTGAAAAGCCTAACACAACTATCTTAAGAAAAAATGCAAATTAAAATTAGGTTCAATATTATGAATCAAAAGGTCGACACTTTATTAAATTACAACACATGACAAATCAAAAGAAAATAAATTAAAGTTGTAATTCAACAAGTCTAATATAATACATAAAGACAATTCAAACACCACTAAAGTTCCATAAACTAGATGCATAAAATAACATAAACAAATTAACCTTTTACCATGTTTTAATAAACCTAACTAATTTCTAGATGCTTGCCATTCATAGAACATTTGATTGGTTAGTTCCATCCTCCAAGTAGTCCATGCATCTGATGGATGAATATTTACAATATTCAATTCATCGTCATCTCTCACATTACTAGGTAATCATTTTCCCAACTCCGCTTCAATAGGATCAAGACTCATATAGGTTCAAATAAAATTATGGAGCAAACAACATGCAATAATGATTTTATTGTGCACCCTCACAGGATAGAATAATAGACTTCTAAGTATTCCCCATCTAAGTTTTAATAACCTAAAGCATCTTTCAATAACATTGTGTGTTGAAGTATGTTTCATATTGAAAATTTCTTCTGGAGTACTTGGCTGGTAACCATGACTCACTCATTCAAATAATATATTTATCCTCTAAAAGGCTTAAGAAATCCCTCACAGTTTGTGCAACCAGCATCAACTAGATAATAACAACCTATAAAAAAGGTTTTACGTTTTATAAAATAATAATTGTTTTCTTATTCAAGTCCTCTATTTGAATATCAATGACTCAAGTTTACCTCCTAGGAATCACACCTTGAATGGGCATGTATCATTAAATGCAAAACAGGTTATAACAAGAATGCAAAATGTCCTGGTGATAAACTTACAGAAATTGCAGAAATTATAGAGTAAAATTATATCTTCAAAGAACACCATCAAGCTTACCTGAAAAATAAAAGCAAACCCAGAATCAAATTAAATGCAACATGTCCCCCCTCCAAAAAAAATCAAACCACAACAATTAACTGGAAACCCAAAAAAATTAAACTGAGCTAAAAAAAATACAAGATTGGACTTCGAGAAGCAAGCAAAAGAAAAATGGCAGACATAGAGATGGAGAAAGAGCATCCCAAGCTGATTTTACACAGTTTCCTTACAGAAGATAAATGCAAGGTTAGAACCCAAATTTTCAATCCCAATAATCATTGTTTTCATCGTCAAATTACAAATGAATAAATAAAATATAACTCTATAAGAAGTAACAAGAAAATGAGAGATTTTGTTGAGGCAGAAAAAAATTTCAGGGTGGAGTTTAAGAAAAGGGAAACAAAAGAACAACACTGATTATGCTCATTCAAGTCAGCTTCATACTTCTAAATACCCAAATTAGACCATCACTTACCGTAAATAAGGAGGTTCAACTAGAGGGAAGATGAAAATGGTGAATGAATGTTTGATTTGTCGTCGACTAATAAGCTAATTTCTAGGGTTAACTTTGGGGGGAAAGTCGAGGAAGAATGAAATGGGCTGAAGTGAAGAGTGAAAACAATGTATAGATAATATGCCAGGATATTTTGGTTCAAAAAGGAAAATATGTAATTACGTTTGTTATTGAATAGCCAATGCAGACCCCAAGCCCCTGAATTGTTATTATAGGTCGTACTGTAACAGAGGTTGATTCCATTTGGCCCGTAATGGGCTATTACAACAAACCAAGCAATTGTTTATTGTGGACCCATTGAATAGAGCTGGAATGCATAGGCTATTACATCCAACCAAACATGTCTTTAATACATGGTTCCAACGAACAAAAATAATTTTGGATATCAAATATCATATTTAAATATTATTTCCATCATAAAATTCTTGTGAATTGATCAAATTACCCTTTTTACGATAAAATTACTATTTTGCCCTTTTTAGTAATTTCTTCTCAAATTTTGATTCTTAGACCAAATCAAGTTCATAATTCATCATATATCTTTATTAGAAAGTTATTAATGAAAATCACACATTGGTTCTTTTCCTGAAAAATGGGAAAACTACAATTTAGTCCTTATACTATTCATATTTTTCCAATTTAGCCCTAAAAGTAATTTTCATCACATCAAATCACCTTCCAATCCATTTCATGCACAATAATCCATAATAATCCATATTTTTCATTTTTGGATAATTTTAGCATTAGTCCTCATACTTTTCAAAATTTATAATTTAGTCATTTTGATCATATTTTCACTTTTACAATTCTTTTCACATATCACCATCTCCAATATCAATATTCTTCTATAAAATTTCTTATCAAAATTATTCCATAGGTTTCTCGATTTTCAATCTCAGATTATACGTGTCATATCAAAAAATTCAGGTCATTACATTAAGGCTCGTTGGAATATTTGGGTTAAGTGGTAGGAGATAGGATGAAAGCACGTCCTACAGACGTGCTTTCAATGAAAACATGTCCTACAAGGCACGCTTTCACCCTCTCTCCTGCCACATCACCTGCACGTTATCTACATCGTTCAATTAAACTTATAAAAAATAAAAAATAAAAATAAAATTAACGATTAGATTGAATTCTAAAAAGTCGAGAATCGTGAGATAAATTTTTGAAAAATTGGGAATCCCAAGATAAAATTTATGTCTCATATTTTTCGTGGTAAAACAAGAATATTATCTTAATAATTTTTAGAAAACGCTTCTTGTGAGAATCATTTTTTGACTTGTCATGTCTAATATTTTCCAACATTTTGAAATATATTTCATATTCGGTGCTAGAGTTTCATATAAAATGAAGATTGATATGAATAGGTTTTCATAGTTAAATTTAGAATAGAATATTTGCATGTTAAGGAGAAGTTTGTTGATGTAAAAATTCTAAAGTTCAAACATCGACCCAACAAAGTAAATTAGTTCAAGTAAGTGTCGTTTGAATTTGGTTAACAAGTATTTATTTTTTTGTATAATGATTTCATTTTAATTTTATATTAAATTGTGAAAAATGTCTTTTTGGCGAAGATGAGTAAACAAGCTAAGGTAGTTATGTCACACTCGATTTCCTTTAAGTTCAAAAATTTAGAAAAATTAGAAAGTTAAATTGAAAGAAGCCATAAGCTGGCGGCCTCTACTAAAAAATTAGGAAAAAATAGTGATTGATTTTGGACGTGGTTGAGATCCAATTCTAGTTCAATTGGATTAAAACCAGCTGGTCCCTTAGTGGTAGACAAAATTATTATCAATGGATGGTTTCTATACGATTGAAGACCATGTTTAAAGGGCTATAAATACCTGGGAAATGACTTACCGGAGAAAATTCTTCCCAAATATGTTTCACCTTCTCTTCTTCATCTTCTTCCTTGGGTTGCTCTGAAGAAGAGACAGTTATGAGAAACTCTACATGGAGTGGTGATCGTAAAGTTTGAGTAAAAAAAGTAGAGAATGCAACACGCTGGTAAGGGTTTTAGTCATTTTATATATGTAAGTTTAAGAATAATGAAGTTAAGGATTTCCAGAAACTTTTTTAGGGGTTCTGCATGTTTCTAGAAAACTGAGTTTTAAGCTAAGAATACTAAGTTTAACTCATGATTTTGGTTGTCGTGCTTAGCTGTGCCAAGAGAATGAAAGCTCTGGAGTTTGGAAAAGTGAAGCTGATAAGGCGAAGAAGCATTAGGTGAGTTTCCTTACTTTATCCTAAAATGTTGTATAACTAGCATAAATTGTTGTTGCGTTCTAAGATATGATCTATGCTGCTTGAGAATACTTGTATGCATAAGGTTGAGTAGATTTGTGAGTGTATGTCAATTTATCGGTACGAAAGAAATGGTCATGATTGTATGCCTAAAAAGTAGCATACTCCATGATAAAATGTTATGAATAGCATGTATTGTGTACTACCAGTGTCCACCAACATAATCACTAGGATAGTGCCAATATGAGCTACATTCCATATTGTTTGGAGAGCCTGGGATCCTTGTAAAGCATAGAGGACAGTGTGGGAGTCTTGGCTACCTCATCATCCTAGTGACTATCATCTGAATGATCCAAACACTCTTAGTACTCTTCCCCCTCACCATTAGAGGTGGAGTCAAGCAACAACTAGTAAAGTTTGATTTGACGCACTTGTGTCCAGGAGTGTAGTTCAACCTACACCAAAAGCAAAAGCCTCTCTTCTTCCTTTCTTCAACCTTAGCTGGAAAAAGAGATTTGTTTCTCACTGAACCAATAAGAGTAGTGGAACTTCTACTCTGTGACATTACAATAGTGGTAGTTGGTTCAGAGTGCATTTTGGTGTTGGATTTCCCAAATACTGTTCAAGTAGCCAATTTATCTCAGATTTGAATTCATATTTGAAGTCGTTCATTTGAGCATCTAACTTACTATCCCATTGAGAAAGCTCATGTTAGATCTTGGTCAACTCTTGTTGCCAGTATGCTGCATCATTCTAAGAATGCATGGTGACTCTATTGACGGCCATGAAAAACGCCTTACTCTGATACCTTTGATACATTATCAAAAGATAAAAAAAAAGAAAGCAGAGAATAGCACGAGAGAATTAAAGGAAAGAGAATATTCAATTCAATTTTTACATTTTCCAAACCCAATAGAAATAAGAAAGAGAAAAAGAGACTGTTGTAACAGAAATGGCTCCAGCAGGCAAAACAAACAAATGAAACGCAATGTTTCATTAAAACAAAAACATTAAAAACAACGCAACGTATTACTTAAGTCTAAAACACACCCTCATATTTACCATCACCGCATAATCATATCATTTGCACATTATACACACTGTCACTTGGCATGAATAACATACCCTCATATTTACCATCACAACAGTCATGACAACATGTTCATATTTCATCACATCATAATTCTCCTTATCACAATTTATAAACATATTTATCTCATATTTAGCATAGGTAGAAGAACACTTACACTCAGAATTTAGAGTAGGGGTTTAGACTACCTATAAATTTCCAAATACACAACGAATCATCTACGAGCAGCAATTCTAAAACACTCACCAAAATATTTGTTTTTGTCAAAAAACCAAAAGCTTAGACAAGCTTCCCTTTGCCCTTATCTCTACTCGTTGAAGGTCCTTTTGACTCCGACACTTCAACAAGACAAACCACACATATACTCGGTCAACAATCAGCCAATAACTCACCTCATAGAGCCAACAACACAAGCCTAAGCTACATTCTTTTCTAACTAAAACCTTTAGCACAACAAACTTAAAATTTTAATAAATTAGTCTACGTATAATATATTTGCATGAAAAAAATTCAATTCATCTATATATTCATCTACAACTAATTTCTAACCTTTAAACTACACAAAATTACGTGTTTTAAGGTATTAAAATTTTTCGACAAGTTTTGGCCATTACAACAAAAATTAATTAAAACCCAAGAAATCCTTGATGAAATTTAAAAGTTACTTTAGAAAGCTTCTAATTAGGTTAAAACTAAATGAAAAACACTTTAAAACCAAGTTTTTTATCCACAAACTCGAAATTCACCATTAAATGCCCTATTTTTGGCTTTTAATCAAAACATGTGACTTAACGGCTACAAATTCAATTTCAAAGACCCAATAACATTGAAAACTAAAGAGAATACGAATGGTTAGCTTTAATGAGAGGAATAATGAGTTTTTAGTGAAATCGAAATAGTAGTTTTGGGACCACAAATCTGAGGTCGTAAATTTTATTTTAATATTATTTTGTGGTCTACAGCATGATAGTATTATTGTATAAAAATTTTGTTAAGAAATTTTACCGTTTGTATCTCAATTTGTGAAAAAGGACTAAATCGCGTAAAGTGCGAAAGTTGTGTTCTATTAGCTAAAGGTGTAAAATAGGTATAGAACTTTAAAGTGGAAGTACTTATATGGTAATTAGACCATTAATTGAGTTAGTGGATGTGCATGGCTTGGGAATTTTGTTAATTTAAAAGTTAGGTAAGGTTAAAATGGTAATTAGGTAATAAATGAATAAAACAAATAAAACAAATCAAGCTTCCATCTTTGTATTTCTTCTAGGGAAATTTTAAGCAATATTGGAGCTTGAGAACCTGGAAAATTTCAGCCACACAACCCTTTGCATGTAATTGAATTTGGTGTTCGTTTTTTTATCTTTATGTTTTCGGGATCGTTGTAGCTTAACCAAGCTAACTAGGGGATTAATTTGCAAAACTATTGAATAGTTTGAGATTTGAAATTGAAGAATATGTTATGTTTTTAAAGTGTAATTGAAGAAAATGAATCTTTGTTGTGAGTTAAACAACTTTTGTTAAGTGGTTATTAATGAAAATGACAATTAGGGGCTAAATTGATAAATGTAAAAATTGTGTTAAATGTTTGAATTTGTGAAATGTATGGGCTGTTATGAGCATTTAGTAAATTCAACTAGGCTTATATGTGCATGAAATTTGCATGAATTTCATTTTACGAGCCTAGGGACTAAATTGTAAAGAAGTTAAAAGTATAGGGGTAAAATGGTAACTTTTCCCTAACATGAGTTTTTGGATTGAATTGGATAAAATAAAGATTAAATTAGCTAAATTTGATTATATAGATCAAGAAAAGCCATGTTTGGAATTAGATCGGGGAAAAGATAAAATAGTGGATTGATCGGTCGATTTTCTCCGTATTAATTTGAGGTAAGTTCGTATGCTTAATAAGCATTAAATTATATGCGCTTTAAATGTTTAATTAATATAATTATGATGATACGACACCATGAAAATTCTCAACGAGGTATCGACAACATATGAATCTCGATTGAACCTTAGGAATAGATAGGATACAAATGACATGTCATTAGGGGTTACTGTGTTTTGGGTGCTGGTCTCGTAAGTCCTACCGGTGGCTGAGTTTTTGGCATGTGTTACGGTTAGTTTACAGCTTGTGTGAGCAGCACCATGTAGCTACATCTTGACTGACAGCTGTGTGAGCAAACCCAGTGATGGCTCGAGAGTGAGCATCTATATGAGATATGAGATAGAGGTGATTTTGACCACGTATTGGCACTTAGTGTGCGAGATACCAGAGTACCCAATAGTATTCCAAATGGTTCAACGGGCATAATGATGATTTGAGGTTACATGAGTTCGATTCTAACTAGTACATCTATTTATGTAAAGTACTCGAAGTGATTTATATTTGATATATAAATACATGACTAACATGATTGTGATTGTGTGATAGGCTTTGGGCCAAATTAAGTTGCATCTATACTTTTATTTTTGTTTACCTAAATTGTGGATGATTTGGTAAGTTGTATTTATTAGTCATACGAACTTACTAAGCTTAATTGCTTACTCCGTTTAATTTCCGTATTTTATAGTGATTCAAAAGCTCACTCTGTTTGGAAGTTATCGGAGATCACATCACGCTATCAAATACTCATTTTGGTACTTTGAACTTTATATTTTGGGTAAATGGCATGTATAGGTGTTTGGGCTAATGTAGCATATATGTCTTGTTATGTTTTGGCCATTTAATTTGGCTTGAAAATGGTATATGTTTGGTTATGTAAATATGTATAAATAACCTTATAGTATGTGATGTATAGTTGCTATGTGAATGCCTTGTTTGTGAATTGGTATTTTGGGTACCAAATGGTTAAAATTGAGATGTGGTATGCATGTTGAATTTAGGCACAATGTCTCATATATGAGTTTGACCATTTAGGTATATTTTGGAAGTCTGATTTGTATGTTTTAAAAGGGTCCAATGGATGTGATTTTGGATATCATGTTGTATATGTGGATATTACATGTTATAAACTTGATATTAGTTGGTTTTGAATGCTTATTTATGCCATGGTTGTATGTACATTGTTGAACTTAGGTTGGTACTACATTCGGTGAGAAATATGGCCTGGAAAATGGCCTATTTTTGTCCACACAGGTGTGCGTCTCAGCTGTGTGTGACACTCGGCCAGGTGACACGACCGTGTGTCCCCTGATACTTTTATAGAAATCAAGTCAATAGCTTCACATGACCTAATACACGGGCGTATGGCTTGGCTATGTGGCACAAGTCAATATACCCTCCAATTTTCAAACTGTTTAGCACACGGCCTGGAATACGGGTGTATGAGGCCATTTCGAAAGGTACACGGCCAGGCATACGGGTATGTGGTCCGACCGTGTGACCCAAGTTAGTGAGTTACAAGGGTTCAGACACGGGCTGGGACACGACCGTCTGTCCCCATTTCGAATGCCCACACGACCTGTGTAACACCCTAAATCTGGTCTAAACGTTATGACCAAATCTGGCGATGTAATATTGTAACACCCCTTACCCATATTCGACGCCGGAATAGGGTACAAGGCATTACCAGAACACATACACTTATAAACATGTTAAACCGAGTTATAAAATTTCATTCAAATTTAAACTCTTCAAATTTTTAACATGCTTTTATAAATCTTCACGTTATAACTTCAAATACTATATTTGTAACAAATAGGGCTTCTGAGACCCAATACATACTCATGCAATTCAATACTTCATTTCCATTTCATTTAATTCACGATTTTCATGTTCACGATTCAATTCAATTTCTCAATCCAATATACATTTCAATACCACAATAATTCATTTAATTCATATATCATATCATTTGCAATTTGCAATTTCCATTTAATTCACGTACAATTCAATTTCATTAAGTTCAATACTAATACATATTTATCGTTTAACTTAACGTCCCCTTTTTGCATCATTTTACACTTCAAGCATGAACCTAAGATTTCATTTCCTTTCCACTCCTGTTTCCTATGCATATCACACAAGATATAAACATTACACTCAACCATAGTCGCAAGCTAGTCTTTTTGAAGACTAACCACATGATAAACCATTTTAATAAAGATTACAAACTTTAAAACTTACCAGCCTTTTATGATCACAAGCATATTTCCATCTATACATTTACCTTCTCAATGCATAATTTTATAAATTTAATGTAGCGTAATCTAGCCACAACTTGGCCAAAGCCTAAGCATACACACCAAACATGCTAGCCAAATAAACATATAGTATAACCATTATAAGCATGGATAAGCACCACATTTATTTATGTATCAAACTTATCAACATGAGTTAATTCATAAACCATTTTTGACTTTTCTACATACCAAATCATATACCAAGTATACCACATACACATACTATGAAACTTTATTTTCTCACATGAACTTTAACTATAACTAATAATGCACAATTATAAACATCATTTCTTTTCAATCGTTTATCGATTATAATCTAGCATATGGCCAATTATACACAAATCATTCATATGTTCTTCCCATTTTCCTCCTCCTCCTCCTCCTCTCCATTCCACATCCTTAATGTGTATAACACACTTAAACAACATTAACTACAATTTCACTATTCACTCACATGTATATTCAAAGCTGTCTATTCGAGTCAGAGTCACTAAATTATTTTTATCTAGAGCTACAGAACTCCAAATTAAGATCTGTAAATTTTCTCTGAAACTAGATTCACATATCTTCTTACCATAAAAGTTTCATAATTTTTAGTTTAGCCAAATAGTAAATTTTATTCTTTAAAGTTTCCCCTATTTCACTGCTTGATAGTTCTGACCTCTCTTCACTAAAAATTAATTATCTCATTGTACAGAATTCAAATATTGTTTCCGTTTGTTTTTCTTGAAAATAGATTCACTGGGGATTATAAATATATAAAATTTATCCCATAATTATTTTTTTTACAATTTTTTACAATTTTCCAAAATCAGAATAGGGGCTTCCAAACTCATTCTGACTCTGTCTAACTAAACTTTAAATATCTCAAAATATATAACTCTTTTGCTTCCTCTATTTCTTTTATGTGAAAAATAGACTCATTCAGCTTCAATTTCATATACTATTCAGCCTCTAATTCAATCTCCACCATTTTTGGTGATTTCTCAAAGTCACACAACTGTTGCTATCTAAACTGTTTTATTGCTAAATGTACTCTTTCATAATTTCATTTTTTCACTTTCAATCACAATTCAATTCAAAATTCACTTTTCCATTTCTAAGCCGATATTCTATTCAATTACACACCTATATTCATTATTCAATTACACTTAGTCAATTTCCCGATGCACACTTTGGAATAATAACAGATACTCGGTGGATTCAGCACCTAGCAACCACCTTATTAATCAATGATGTCCGGTGGAATCAGCACATAGCAACCACCTTACTAATCAATGATGTTCGGTTCACATAGTAGCCTGCACATAGTACTACACATGTGACCGTTACCATCCGATACATGTAGTAGCCTGCACATAATACTACACACGTGATCGAAACTATCCGATACGCATAGTAGCCTGCACATAGTACTACACATACGACCTATCATTCCGATACACGTAGTAGCTTGCACATAGTACTACACACGTGACCATCACTTTCACTTTTACATAGTGGCCTACACACAATCTGTGCCACACATGTGATCATTTCCGTCACTTCATTCACATCCCTTTTTTATTTCAAAGGTTCATTCGGGAATTTTTCATTTTTTCTCACTTTTCTTTTTATTGATCAATTTCAATTTCTCGTCTTTCTTGATTTATAACAATACATTTAACTTATATAACCTTCACACTATTCATTCCAGTCCAAAAATCATACTTTGGCAAAATTACGTTTTTGCCCTTAAAGTTTCACAAAATTATGATTTTGCCCCTAGGCTCGTAAAATAATTTTTATTCAATTTCCTTGCATTTTAGGCCTAGCTGAACCATTTTCATAACTATAGCAGTGCACAATACTCACTTATTCACACACTTGTGACATATTTTATAACTTTCACAAATTAATCCTTTTAGGCATTTTCATCGAAAATTACTTAGTACAAATCGTTTATCACACTCCAAACATTCATATTCTTGCATAAAACATCAAAATACATGCATATCATTCATGGGTAAATTTTTAAACACAAACCCTATTTCGAAACAATAGTAAAAATAGGTAAATCTTGTTACAATGATTTCAAAAACGTAAAAATCATTAAAAAGGGGGATAGAACGGACTTACAATCGATCTTGGAAGCTTGAAAAACCCTAGCCATGATTTATCCATGCAATTTTTGGCCTAGGGGTTGAAGATGGACAAAAATTGGCTTTTAATTTTGTTTTTAATTCATTTTAATAACTAAATGACCAAAATGCCCTTAATGAAAAACTTTGGAAACATGCCTAACCGTACCAATTTTTGTCCACCAACTTAACCAATGGTCTAATTACCATATAAAGACCTGCAATTTAAAATTTCATAACAATTGGACACCTCTAACATATAGAACTCAACTTTTTCACTTTTTACAATTTAGTCCTTTTGACTAAACTAAGTGCCCAAACGTCAAAATTTTCGAACAAAATTTTCAGGAAATAATTTTGTGAAATCGTAGAACATAAAAATATAATGAAAATAATTTTTTTTCTCGTTGAATTTGTGGTCCCGAAACCACTATTCCGACTAGCCCCAAATTCGGGCTGTTACAACCTGAGACATGAGTATGTCTTTTTGTCGTGTGAGACACACGGCTTAGCCACACGGGCATGTGTCCCCTACATTTTAAAAATTTTCCATGGTTTCCAAAAAATTTCTTGAGTACTCGGTTTAGTCCTAAACCACTTTTAATGTTTATTTTGGGCCTCGAGGGCTTGTATTAAGGACCATATGATTGTCTATGAATGATTTTTAAATTGAATGATAAATGAATTTGAATTGTTTGATTGTTTGATCTATAAGTTTGGTGCCCCGTAACCCTATTCCGACGTCAGATTTGGGTTAGGGGTGTTACATTTATTGGTATTAGAGCTAGGTTTTAGTCGATTCTCAGACTAATGTAGCATATGTGAGTCTAGTTATACATGGCATTTTATAACCTGTGATAGTGTGACATCTCCTGAGATTTTAAAATCATGTTTTCATATAGTAATGGATTCCAATCGAGTAGACTCCAATGATGCTGAAAGTAACGCGTTGGCTTCCGTTCGCGGGGCAGCGTCGTCTGGGTCTAGATCTGTGTCTGAGGGTTGTGGAGGAGAGGCTGAGGAAGCCTTCTTCCAGATGATAAATGAGTGTTTCACTGAGTTTGTCCGAACGAATCTGGCTGCTCAGCAACCTCCACCCCCACCTTTTCCCAACCAGTCCCCGTAGCTCCTCAAGTCTTAGAGCTAATACATATGAGCAAACCGCCAGTAGGTAAAATTCGAAAATATGGGGCCGAAGAGTTTAGAGCTACAGTTGATGATGACCTTAAGAGAGCCAAGTTTTAGCTAGAGAATACGATCCGAGTTTTTGATGAGTTGTCTTGTACACCGTCAGAATCTGTGAAATGTGCTGTGCCTCTTCTAAAAGATGTTGCATATCAGTGACGGAGCTCGTTAATATCTGTAGTGTCCAGAGACCAAGTCACATGGGAATTCTTTTAGACAGAATTTAGAAAGAAATATATCAGTCAACTGTTTCTTGATCAAAAGCCCAAGGAATTTCTAGAGTTGAAAAAAGGTCGTATAACCATATCTGAATATGAAAGAGAGTTTGATAGAGCTCACATGGCCGATGAGCTTAGCAAAGAAAAAAGAAGAGTCGATTCTGAGGCTAGGGATTCGAGGAAGAGGTCAATGGGTAAATCATATCATTCATCGTCAAAGAAATCAAAGGATTTTCATAACCGTTCGACTGCTTTAGTGGAGTATTCCAACACAGATCGTGGTAAACAACACGTAGGTTCAAAAGCTCAAGCCACTTCAGTAGCAAGTGTTGGTAATGTTAAGGCCAACAAACCTGAGTGTCAACGGTGTGGTAAACGACATTTTGGAGAATGTTGGATGAATGATAGAGCTTGTTTTAGATGTGGCTCGCAGGAGTATTTTATCTGTGATTGTCCTGAGTTACCCGGGAACTACAAACTTCCAACTGCTCGACTGAGCAATACAACTGCAAGAGGGAGACCACACCAAAATACTGGAAATATGAGTGGTAGCCAAGGCACAACGAAGAATTCTACTTTGAGATCCAAGGCACGAGCTCCAGCTAGAGCTTACGCTATTCGCGATCACAAAGATGCATCGGCGCCCACGAAGATGCATCAGCACTAGATATTATCACCGGTATTTTTTCTCTTTATAACATTGATGTAACTGCTTTGATTGATCCCGGATCAACCCATTCATATGTATGTAAAAATTTAGTGTCTAGTAAGAGTTTACCTGTAGAGTCCACTGAATTCGTGGTTAAGATATCGAACCCCTTAAGTCAGTACGTCCTAATTGATAAAGTTTACAAGAATTGTCCGTTAATGACTTAGTGTTATAATTTTTCGACCGATTTGATGCTTTTACCGTTTGATGAGTTTGATGTAATTTTGGGTATAGATTGTTTGACTCTGCATGATACGGTTGTAAATTGTAAATGAAATATTATTGTGTTAAAATGTTAGAATGGTGAGACTCTTCATAATGAATCCGATAATTTGAGTGGGTTGCCTATTGTGATATCGGCTATGTTAGCACAGAAGTATACGAGAAAAGGTTGGGATGCTTACCTTGCATATGTATTGGATACAAAAGTGTCTGAATTGAAGATTGAATCAGTGTCAGTAGTTTCTGAATATTCAGATGTGTTTCCAGAAGAGTTACTCAGGTTGCCACCGATGAGAGAGGTTGAGTTTGCTATTGAGTTAGTACCGGGAACATCACCAATATTGATAGCTCCGTACAAAATGGCTCCAATAGAGTTGAAAGAGTTGAAAGCTCAGTTGCAAGAATTAACAGATAGCAATTTTGCACGACCAAGTTTCTCTCCCTGGGGTGCATCGATTTTATTTGAAAAGAAGAAAGATGGATCAATGAGGTTGTGTATTGATTATCGATAACTTAACAAGGTTACGATTAAGAATAAGTATCCTTTGCCGAGAATTGATGATTTGTTCGATAAGTTGAAAGGAGCAACAATATTTTCAAAGATTGATTTGTGATCTGGTTATTATTAGTTACGGGTTATAGATTCAGATGTGCCGAAAACTGCATTCAGAACCAGGTACGAGCATTATGAATTTCTTCTTATGTCGTTCGGGTTAACTAACGCTCCTGCAGTTTTTATGGATTTGATGA
Organism: Gossypium raimondii; assembly: GCF_025698545.1. Taxonomy (NCBI): domain Eukaryota; kingdom Viridiplantae; phylum Streptophyta; class Magnoliopsida; order Malvales; family Malvaceae; genus Gossypium; species Gossypium raimondii. The sequence goes on from NC_068571.1 coordinate 11,809,831, forward strand.
ATAGAATTTTCAGACCGTATTTAAACAGATTCATTGTTGTATTCATTGATAATATTCTGATCTATTCCTGAGATGAGTCCGAACATGCTGAGCATTTGAGGATTGTGTTACAAACGTTGAGAGATAAATAATTATTTGCTAAATTTAGAAAATGTGAGTTTTGGCTCCGAGAAGTTTTATAAGATTTCAGCAGTTGTTGACTAGAAACCACAAAGAAACATTTTCGAGGTCAAAATTTTCTTGGGGTTAGTGGGATATTATCGGAGATTTGTTAAAGGTTTTCAATGATAGCTACATCGATGACTTGGTTATTGCAGAAAGACATAAAGTTTAAGTGGTCTGAGAAATGTCAACAGAGTTTTAATTAGTTCAAAGAACTGTTAACCGAAGCACCAGTTTTGGTTCAGCCTGAGTCGGGTAAAGAATTTGTGATTTTCAGTGATGCGTCATTGAACAGTTTGGGATGTGTTCTAATGCAAGAAGGCAAAGTAATAGTGCATGCTTCCAGAAAATTAAAGACGCGTGAGAAGAATTATCCAACACAAGACTTGGAATTCGTCGCTATTGTGTTTGCATTAAAAATTTGGCGACACCACTTGTTTGGTGAGAGGTGCCACATATTTTACCGATCACAAGAGCTTGAAGTATTTGATGTCACAGAAATATTTAAACTTGAGACAACAAAAATGGCTCAAATTGTTGAAAGACTATAAGTTAGTAATTGATTATCACCCAGGGAACGCAAATGTGGCCGTGGATGCTTTGAGTAGGAAATCTTTGTTTGCTTTGAAAGTGATGAATATGCAATTGACTTTGTTTGATGATGGATCGATATTAGCAGAGTTAAAGGCTAAACCGATGTTTCTTCAGCAAATCTGCAAGGCTTAGAAATGTGATAATGAATTGCAAGCTAAACGAGTACAGTGTGAGTCAACTACTGATTCAGAGTTTCAGATCGAGGTAGAGTTTGTGTCTAGAAGAATCTCGAGCTTATACAGAAAATTTTGCACAAAGCACACAGTGGTAGCTTGTCTATTCATCTGGGGAGTACTAAGATGTATAGTGATTTGAGACGGATGTACTGGCGGTTAGGTATGAAACGTGACATTTCTGATTTTGTGTCGAGATGCTTAATTTCTCAACAAGTTAAAGTCGAACATCAAGTGCCTTCAGAACTATTGCAGCCAGTAATGATACTGGAGTGGAATGAGATAGAGTTACAATGGATTTTGTATCGAGATTACCTCTGTCTCCAAAAAAGAAAGATGCTATCTAGGTCGTTGTTGATCGTTTGAGAAGTCCACACATTTTACTTCAGTGCGTATAGACTTCTCTCTTGACAGATTAGCCTAATTGTATATTTCTGAGATTGTGAGATTGCACGGAGTACCAATCTCCATTATTTCGGATAGAAATCCGCGGTTTACATCACGATTTTGGAAGAAGTTGCAAGAGGCTTTGGGTACGCGATTTCATTTTAGCACTGCATTTCATCCCCAAACCGATGGTTAGTCGGAGAGAGTGATTCAAATTCTCAAGTATATGCTTCATTGCTGTGTTTTAGAGTTCGAAGGTAATTGGAAAAATATTTACCATTGGTTGAATTCGCTTATAATAATAGTTTACAACCGAGCACTAAGATGGTACCGTATAAAGCTTTATATGGTTGTAAATGCCGAACTCCATTGTACTGGACCGAGCTTAGTGAGAAAAAGATATACGGGGTTGATTTTATCCAAGAAATCGAAGGGAAAGTGAAAGTGATTTGTGACAGTTTGAAAGCCACTTCAGATCGACAAAAATCATACGCGGATTTGAAGTGTAAAGATATTAAGTTTCAGATCGGCGATAAAGTGTTTCTAAAAGTATGGCATTGGAAAAGAATTCTCCATTTTGGTCGCAAAGGAAAGTTGAGTCCGCGATTTATCAGACCGTATGAGATTATCGAGAGAATAGGGCCAGTGGCATATCGACTTAAATTACCATCAGAGTTGGAAAAGATTCATAATATGTTTCATGTTTCTATGTTATGACGGTACCGATCGGATCCTTCGCATATAATTTCTTCGACAGAGGTTGAGATTCAGCCGGACATGTCGTATAATGAAGAACCGATCAGAATTTTAGCTCGAGAGATCAAAGAGTTAAGAAACAAAAGAATAGCCTTAGTAAAGGTTCTTTGGCATCGTCACGAGATTGAGGAGGCTACTTGGGAACCCGTGGAAACTATGAGGAAGCAATACCCTAACCTATTTTCTGGTAAGATTTTCGGGGACAAAAATTCCTTAGGGTGAGAGTTGTAACGATCCTTTTTTAGTGAAATCAGAATAGTGGTTTTGGGACCACAAATTTGAGGTTATAAAATTTATTTTAATATTATTTTGTGGTCTAAGCATGATAGTATTATTGTATAAAAATTTCGTTAAGAAATGTTACCGTTTGTATGCTCAATTTGTGAAAAATGACTAAATCACGTAAAGTGAGAAAGTTGTGTTCTATTAGCTATAGGTGTAAAATAGCTATAGAACTTTGCAGTGAAAGCTCTTATATGGTAATTAGACCATTAATTTAGTTAGTGGATGTGCATGGCTTGACAATTTTTTTATTTTAAAAGTTAGGTAAGGTTAAAATGGTAATTAGGTAATAAATGAATAAAAAAATAAAACAAATAAAACAAATCAAGCTTCCATCTTTGTATTTCTTCCACGGAAATTTTCAGCAATATTGGAGCTTGAGAAGCTTGAAAATTTCAGCCACACAACCCTTTGCATGTAAGTGAATTTGGTGTTCGTTTTTGTTGATCTTTATGTTTTCAAGATCGTTGTAGTTTAACCTAGCAAACTAGGGCATTAATTTGCAAAACTATTAAATAGTTTGAGATTTTCCATTGATGAATATGTTAGGGCTTTGAAGTTTAATGGAAGAAAATAAATATTTTTTGTGATTTAAACAACTTTTGTTAAGTGATTATTAATGAAAATGTCAATTAGGGGCTAAATTGAGAAATGTGAAAATTGTGTGTTAAATGTGTGAATTTGTGAAATGTATGGGCTACTATGAGCATGTAGGAAATTCGGCTAGGCTTAGATGTGGATGAAATTTGCATGAATTTCATTTTATGAGCCTATAGACTAAATTGTAAAGAAGTTAAAAGTATAGAGGCAAAATGGTAATTTTGCCCTAACATGAGTTTTTGGATTGAATTGGATAAAATAAAGATTAAATTAGTTAAATTTGATTATATAGATCAAGAAAAGCCACGTTCGAAATTAGATCAGGGAAAAGATAAAATAGTAGATTGATCGGTCGATTTTCTCCGTATTAATTCGAGGTAAGTTCGTATGTTTAATATGTATTAAATTATATGTGTTTTAAATGCTTAATTAATATAATTATGATGATACGGCACCACGAAAATTCTCGACGAGGTATTAGCAACATATGAATCTCGGTTGAACCTTAAGAATAGATAGGATACAAATGACATGACATTAGTGGTTACTGTGTTTTTGGTGGTGGTCTCGTACATTCTACCGGTGGCTGAGTTTTCGGCATATGTTGTAGTTACTTTACAACATGTGTGAGTAGCAACGTGTAGCTACGTCTTGACTGGCAACTTCTGTGAGCAGGGAGAGTGATGGCTCGAGAGTGAGCATCTATATGATATATGAGATAGAGGTGGTTTCGACCACGTATTGGCACTTAGTGTGCGAGATACCTGAGTATCCGATAGTATTCCAAATGGTTCAACAGGCACAATAATAATTTGAGGTTACATGAGTTCGATTCGAACTAGTAAAGGTATTTATGTGAAATAGGCGAAGTGATTTATATTTGATATATAAATACATGGCTAACATGATTGTGATTGTGTGATGAGCTTTGGGTCAAATGAAGTTGCATCTATGCTTTTATTTTTGTTTACCTAAGTTGTGGATGATTTGGTAAGTTGTATTTATTAGTCATACGAACTTACTAAACTTAATTGCTTACTCCGTTTTAATTTTCGTGTTTTATAGTGATCCTAAAGCTCTCTCGGTTTGGAAGTTATCTGAGATCACGTCACGCTATGGAATACTCATTTTGGTACTTTGAACATTATATTTTGGGTAAATGGCATGTATAGGTGTTTTGGCTAATGTAGCCTATATGTCTTGTTGTGTTTTGGTCATTTAATTTGGCTTGAAAATGGTATATGCCTGGTTATGTAAATATGTATAAGTAACCTTATGGTATGTGGTGTATTGTTGCTATGTGAATGCCTTGTTTCTGAATTGGTATTTTGGGTACCAAATGGTTGAAATTGAGATGTGGTATGCATGTTGAATTTAGGCACAATGTCTCATATATGAGTTTGACCATTTAGGTATATTTTGGAAGTGTGATTGGTATGTTTTAAAAGGGCCCAATGGATGTGATTTTGGATATTATGTTGTATGTGTTGATATTACATGTTATAAACTTGATATTGGTTGGTTTTGAATGCTTATTTATGCCATGGTTGTATATACGTTGTTGGACTTAAGCTGGTACTACATTGGGTGAGAAATATAACTTGGAAAATGGCTTATTTTTGTCTACACGGGCGTGTGTCTCAGCTGTGTATGACACACGGCCAAGTGACCCGGCCTTGTGCCCCCTGATACTTTTATAGAAATCAAGTCAGTAGTTTTACACAGCCTAGTACACGGGCGTGTGGCTTGGGCGTGTGGCATAAGTCAGTATACCCTCCAATTTCGACATGGCTGGCACACAGGCGTGTAGTCTAGCTGTGTGACCCAAGTTAGTGATTTACACGGGTTCAAACACGGTCGTGTGTCCCCATTTCGAGTGGCCACAAGGCCTGAGACACGGGTTCATGTTTTCTTAAAAATTTCTTGAGTACTCAATTTAGTCCAGAACCACTTTTAATGTTTATTTTGGGCTTCGGGGGCTTATATTAGGGACCATATGATTGTCTTGAATGGTTTCAAAATTGAATAAGAAATGAAATCGAATTGTTTGATTGTTTGATCTATAAGTTCGATAATGATCTATAGTCCTGTTCCGGCATCGGATACGGGTTAGGGGTGTTACACCCATAAGTGGAGAATATGATGAAATTGGTGAGATTTTTGGGTGATTTCTTGAAGATTTAGAGAGGTTTAATGCTTGGAAATGATAGAAATTCAAAGTATTATAGTTTGGGAGTCAAAAATCAATTGAGATAGTGAGGAATAGCAAGGGACAGCAACACTAAGGAGATAGGAAAAAGCATTCGTGAAAATAACTAGGAATGGAGGTTTATTACGTTGATTTTGAGAAATTGGATTAATTGCTTCATAAAGACTCACAACTTTAACCCTTTTACAAACCATTCGTTTTTCTAAAACTAAAGACATTTAAAACTCGTTTCCCAAAATTGACTTAACTCTATGAAAACCATTGTCGAAAACATTATCGTGTACCAATCTTATGAAATTTCGAGCTCATATAGGCTAAAATTCCTAAAATACCCCTAAAACTCCTAGGCCCTATTTTAGGGTGTTATAAAAGGTATGTTAAAAATGAAAAATAAGAAGCAATAAGCAATACGGGTTAGGGGTGTTACACCCATAAGTGGAGAATATCATGAAATTGGTGAGATTTTTGGGTGATTTCTTGAAGATTTAGAGAGGTTTAATGCTTGGAAATGATAGAAATTCAAAGTATTATAGTTTGGGAGTCAAAAATCTATTGAGATAGTGAGGAATAGCAAGGGACAGCAACACTAAGGAGATATGAAAAATCATTCGTGAAAATAACTGGGAATGGAGGTTTATTACGTTGATTTTGAGAAATTGGATTAATTGCTTCATAAAGACTCACAACTTTAACCCTTTTACAAACCATTCGTTTTTCTAAAATTAAAGACATTTAAAACTCGTTTCCAAAAATTAACTTAACTCTATCAAAACCATTATTGAAAACATTATCGTGTACTAATCTTATGAAATTTCGAGCTCATATAGGTTAAAATTCCTAAAATACCCCTAAAACTCCTAGGCCCTATTTCAGGGTGTTATAAAAGGTATGTTAAAAATGAAAAATAAGAAGCAATAAGTAACTTTAAAATTTGAATTTAAGAAATGGGTTATTCAATTTGCTAATGGTTGTTGAATTTTTTCCAAATTTGCTAATGGTGTCAAAATTGACTAATTTACCAATAAATGCCAAATAAAATAAAATACTATGGGATTAGGCCGATTTAATGAAAAATGACAAGAATAGGCCATTTTTTAAAAACAAGTCCAGCTGGAAGCCTTTTCAACCGATATGCAGAAAAATGCTTCTAGCAGAAAACTCTTTTCGCCATTTTTTAGCAAAAGCGCTTCCAATAGGAAGCTCTTTTCCCCTAACGGTTGGCTACTTTTCCAATGGTTATTTAATTAGTTGTTGGACCCCCTGATGCGACCACGTCCCACAATGAGTCCAGCTCGAGTAAGGATTCCATTGTGTTCCCTCGCGGACCAATTACGCGACCTCGTGCAAAGCAATTCAAAGAAGTTATATCGGCTTTAGCTCATCAACTTTGGGATGAGATATCGGCTGGAAGTGTTGGGCATATTCGTACCAGCTTTACGAACCTTTCGTGCATATTTTTGCAAGTTGAACTTAGCTCCATTTCAGCTCCATGAGCTCGAATCAGCTAAAATTGAGCTCAATTTCATTTAGACATTAATATAGCTACTGGGATAATTATTTGAGTTAGTTAAATTAGTTAAATACAGCTCAATTAATAATCGTTGTTTAATTGGTCTAAAATCTGGACAAATTTAAGTATTCATGTTAATTGTGTTTTATTGCAAGTCATTAAGTTGTCCTAATTCTCCCAGCTTATAAATATGTTTTTGTTATTGCATGTTTTTAATATGTATTGTCCTAACTGAATTAAATGTGTCTTAACTTAATTAATTGTGTCTAGTTTTAATTATGTGTATTTAAATTGTCCAGGTTATGTTTTCAATTATGTTCAGCTGAATGTGAATTAATTTAAGTTGATTCATCTCTTTTGTAGGTTGGCCGAATGTGGGAAAGTATTTAAGCAAGATGCATGCACCAGAGATACAATGAACTTGGCGATACATGCATGACTCTACAAGTGAATGTTCAGCTGATTCATTTCTCAACAAAACAGCATAACACCGTTCACACAAGGAGTTCACACCAATGACTATTTGGTTTGGGATGTTCACACTTAAGGACTCTTCAACGCTGAGTTTTCACACCTAAAATGACTACTCATTACCTCCTTATTTGTTGGTAATTTTTCAGCAAAACGTGCAAATTGAATGATCTTATTTAAGCTCATTGGCCGAACCTAGCCACCACATGTACATTCCAAGTTGTCCAAGATTCATTTTTCCATCTAGAAGCTGTCCATTGGAGCTCCTTATTCAGCCGAACCTAGCTTGGACCATTGAATGAATTTAATTGCTTAATTTTTAAGAATGTATTTGGCTATTCGGCTAGCTCAAGTTTTCCCTACAAATATTTGTTACTTCATTTTGTAAAAAGGACTTTTGGAATATTGTTAATGAATTGCTCCCGAATTTGTGAGTCATTTTTCTCTCAAATTTCGTTCGAGACCCGTAAGACTTATCTAGAATCTAGCAGCGTCTACCCGACTCTCATTTCAGAACTTATCACTCCCTAAATCGAATGTGGCGTTCAACCTTATACCTTTGGTTCATACTTACCTAAGTATCGGGTCAAGGTTCCAATTTACCATTTTGAACTCTTTTAGGTCCTATAAGTTTCGGGTCAACATTCAACTTTGTGCTGGTTCATTCTTGACCTTTTGAGCTGTTTATACCAATTCCTATCCATTCATTTCATTTTGACCAAAACCATACCAATATCGTACCTAAACCAAAAGCCATTTCGTGCTTAAACTTAAATCATTACGTGCCTAAACCTAAATCGTCTTCGACCAAATTTAACCATTTCCTTCAAGCCTAACTAAACACATGTCCCATTTCTATCTTCGATCCAATTTGAATTCCGTAAACCCAAACTTAGCCTATTCTCAACTAAACTTTAAAACCAAGTCTTACTTCTTCGTTCAACAATCGGGAACTAATCGACTCGGCTTAAACCACTAAACCGAGGTTGCATGATTTGGTATCAGAGCTAGTTAAAATGAGAAGTACGGACGTTCAACATCAGCCCGGAATAGGTACGTGAAAAAAATTCGAAAAAGAATTCAAAATTTTTAAAAATATATATAGAAATTAAAAAAAAAGTGTTCAAACAATTTGTCCCAAGCTCTGTGAATTAAGAAAGATTGTTACTTCCTGTAGCCCAATTACCTTTCTTCCCTATTTTCTTTCATTCACGCCACACTTTTACGAACCATTCTTGTTTCTTTTAGCCTACCTTTTTTTAACCTAACGCCGATCCTTTGCAAAACTTTTTGAACCGACCCCTAGACTATGATAACGTCACATCGAGTCTCCTACGAAATCACAAGAGAAAGTCGAGTGGAAAAAGGCACGAGTGTGTGAGCGCATTAAAGCAGAGGTAAAAGCCTAAAAAGAGCGCAAACACGAGTGTGAGTGACATTAACTTTTCTTTCCGAGTGAACGTAAGGTTTTGTGGTGAGGTTACTTCTTTTAGATTTCATTCATGTCTAGAAGCCTGGAGAGGAACATGGCCGAAAGGAATGAAAGACAACCTGTTCGTAATGTCCCGGATCTTAACCTACCAGCCTTGTTGCGAGAAGTGGAGCGGTTATTCGATCGAAAGCTTGAGCCTATTCAAGAAAGGCTTGATTTAGTCGAAGAGCGTTGCTGACGAGAGAGAACGCCTCAAAGTCCACGAAGAAACTGCAGAAGGCAACGAGACCCCGAAGAAGACTTTGATGCCCCTAGTGAGGCCAAAAGTGATCAAGGGTCAAATCTAACCGACCGACAGAGAGGCCAACGACATCAAGGCCAAAGGGAGCGTGGACGCGTCGACGATAATCTTAGGAATATCAAACTTGCCATTCCTCCATTTCAAGGCAAGTGTGATCCGAAAGCCTATTTGGAGTGGGAAAAAAAGATAGAACTTGCTTTTGATTGCCACAACTACTCCGAGGCCAAAAAGGTAAATTTAGCAGCAATAGAGTTCTCCGACTATGCTATGATTTGGTCGAACAAACTCACCACAAGTCGACGAAGAACTGGCGAGTGACCCATAGCCACTTGGACCGAAATGAAGGCCCTTATGTGGAGACGATTCATTCAATACTACTATCATAGGGAGCTTTATCAGAAACTCCAAAACTTGTATCAAGGGTCGAGGAGTGTGGAAGACTATTACAAGGAGATGAAAATCTCGATGATCCGCGCCGATGTACAAGAAGATCGAGAAGCAATGATGGCACGTTTCCTGGTGAGACTTAATCGTGACATAGCCAACGTTGTAGAATTACAACATTACGTCGAAGTGGTGGACATAGTACACATGGCCATCAAGGTGGAGAAACAATTGAAATGTAAAGGCGTCATTCGAAGCTATCCTACTACGACTTCATCTAAATGGAGCCATGGCATTAGCAAAACTAATCCACCAAATCGAACCAAAGAAGCCCCCATGCCATCCAAGATGAATAAATCTGTAGCTGAATCAAGCAAAGGCAAGACTATTGATGGATTCTCTAACCGTTCGAGGGACATCAAGTGTTTTAAATGCCTTGGATGACGGCATATCGCAAGTCAATACCCAAATCGAAGTACTATGGTGGTTCGTGCAAACGGAGACATAGAATCTGAGGAAGAACTTGATGATGAATCCGAAGTAATTTATGATGAGGAAGAAGAGATTGAGTAAGTCCTCGAAGGAGTATTTCTTGTTGTCAAGAGAAGCCTTAGCATCCAAACCATGGAAGATGAACAACAACAGGAAAATATTTTCCACACGCATTGCCAAGTTCAAGGAAAAAAATGTAGTGTCATCATTGATGGTGGCAGTTGTACGAATGTGGCAAGCACTTTAATGGTGGAGAAATTAGGCCTACCGACCACCAAGCATCCAAGCCCATACAAACTCCAAAGGCTCAATGATGGCGGTGAACTAAAGGTTACCAAGCAAGTATTTGTCTCCTTCTCTATAGGAAAGTACTCCGACTAAGTTCTTTGTGATGTTGTCCCTATGCATGCAGGCCACTTGCTGCTTGGATGCCCGTGGCAATTTGACCGCTTGTTCTACACGATGGATATTCTAACCGACATACCTTCAAGCATATGGGGAGAAAAGTGACTTTTGCCCTGTTGACTCCGTAACAAGTTTATGAAGACCAAATCAAATTGAAACAATCTGTAGAACAAGCAAGAGGAAAAGAAAAGAAAAGAGTGAAAATCAAAAAGAAAAGAAAATTGAGAAAAAAAATAGGGAAAATTGTAAAAGAAAATGAAAAGAGAGTGAAAAAAGAAAACAATGAAAAAGAAAAAGAATGTGAAAAATTGAGTGTGTTTGCGAGAGCTAGTGATGTACAGAAGGCTTTGATGTTGAAACAATTTATTCTTGTGCTTCTGTACAAGGAGAATATGTTTACTACTAACGACTTACCTGAAAACCTTCCCTCTTCAATTTTTACTCTTTTGTAGAATTACCAAGATGCCTTTCTCGACGAAACTCTGAGTGGGTTACCACCTCTTCGTGGGATCGAGCATCAGATTGGTTTTGTTCTCGACGCCGTAATCCCAAATAGGCCAGCTTATAGGATGAACCCTAAAGAAACGAAAGAGTTACAACGACAAATTCAAGAATTGATGAAAAAGGGTTACATCCGCTAGAGCCTTAGCCCCTATGTCGTCCCAGTCCTGTTGGTACGAAAGAAAGATGGCACATGGCAAATGGGTGTCAACTGCCGAGCCGTGAACAAAATAATCGTTAAGTACAGGCATCCAACACCTCGCTTGGATGACATGCTTGACAAACTAAGTGGTGGCAAGCTATTCACAAAAATCGATTTAAAAAGCGGTTACCACCAAATTTGAACGTGGGAAGGCGATGAATGGAAGACGACCTTCAAAACCAAGCATGGTCTGTACGAGTGGTTGGTCATGCCATTTGGCCTAATCGACGCCCCTAGTACATTTATGATATTAATGAATTACGTGTTAAGATCTTTCATTGGTAAGTTTGTTGTTGTGTATTTTGACGCTATCCTCATTTATAGCAAAACTTTGGAAGATCATATCACGCATCTCAGGTCTGTTTTGGAAGTTCTTAGAAAGGAAACTTTATATGCTAATATTAAGAAATGCCCTTTTTGTTCTGCAACATTTTTTTTCTAGGTTTTGTGGTTAGTTCGAGAGGCCTGGAAGTAGATCAAGAAAAGATCAAAGCAATCCAAGAGTGGCCGAGACCGACTAGCACAAGTCAAGTTCGTAGCTTTCATGGATTGGCGAGTTTTTATAGGCGATCCGTGCCTAACTTTAGCACTGTAGCCGCACCTCTAACAAGTGTGATCAAAAAGAATTCAGGCTTCCAATGGACCGAAGAACAAGAGAAAGCATTTATTTTACTTAAAGAGCATCTTACTAATGCCCCTTTACTAGCTTTACCTGATTTCAATAAAACGTTTAAAATTGAATGTGATGCTTCAGGTGTGGGCATAGGAGCCGTGTTAACGCAAGATGGAAGACTAGTTGCCTACTTTAGCGAGAAATTAAGTGGAGCTGCCCTCAACTACCCTGTTTACGATAAGGAGATGTACGCTTTAGTTTGAGCCCTAGAGACATGACAACATTATTTATGGCCGAAGGAGTTCGTGATTCACACTGATCACGAGGCTTTGAAACACATTAAGGGCCAGCATAAATTGAATAAATGCCATGCCAAATGGGTCGAGTTCCTCGAGTCTTTTCCTTATGTCATAAAGTACAAAAAAGGTAAAGACAATATCGTGGCTGATGCGTTGTCGATGAGGTATACTTTATTATATTTTCTCGATTCTAAATTACTTAGATTCTCTTTGTTGAAAGATTTATATGCTCATAATGATGACTTTGGTGAGATATTTGTTGCTTATGAGAATGCTACTGTTGAGAAATTTTACAGGTACGAAGGGTTTCTTTTCAATGAAGGAAAACTTTGTATTCCACAAAGTTTCGTTCGAGAACTCCTTGTACTCGAGGTGTACAGTGGCAGACTTATGGGACATTTTGGAATTAGTAAAACCATGTCGACATTAGAAGAGCACTTCTATTGGCCTAAAATGAATAAAGACGTTGAGCGCATATGTGAACATTACATAACATGCAAAAGGGTCAAGTCTAAAATTCAGCCACATGGACTATACACTCCATTGCCAATACCCGAAGGCCTTTGGATCGATGTCTCTATGGACTTGGTACTCGGGTTGCCACGAACAAAAACGGGGAAGGATTCTATTTTCGTTGTAGTAGATAGGTTCTCTAAAATGTCTCATTTTATTGCATGTACAAAGACTGACGATGCTGTCCATATTTCAAATCTTTTCTTTAGGGAAGTTGTATGTTTGCATGGGATTCCGAGAACGATCGTGTCTGATCAAGATACCAAGTTCTTAAGCCATTTTTGGAGGTCCTTGTAGGGAAAACTCAGAACCAAGCTTCTATTCTCAACCACTTGTCACCCCCAAACTGACGGCCAAACCAAGGTGGTCAATCGAGTGTTATCGACATTACTTAGAGCGATCATCCGGAAAAACTTAAAGTCATGGGAGGAATGCTTGCCGCATATTGAGTTCGCCTACAACCGATCAGTTCATTCGGCAACCAAATATTCCCCTTTTGAAATAGTCTATGGCTTTAATCTTTTGACACCTTTGGATTTGTTGCCTCTACCTAACGATCAGCTTATTCATGCAGATGCAAAGAAGAAAGCCGAGTATGTGAAGGAACTACATAAGAAGGTGTGCGATAACATTGAGACAAGAACGAAGATCTACGCGCAAAAGGCCAACAAGGGTCAAAAGCGAGTTGTGTTCGAACCCGGTGATTGGGTCTGGGTTCACATGTACAAGGAGCGATTCCCAGCCCAACAGAGGTCCAAATTACTACCCAATGGAGACGGACCATTTCAAGTGTTAGAGTGCATAAACGAGAATTCTTACAAACTCGACTTACCTGGTGACTATAATATTAGTATGAGTTTTAATGTTGCTGACTTATCTCCTTTCGATGTAGATTCTGACTAGAGGACAAGTCATTTTGAAGAGGGGAGAATGATGCGACCACACCCCACAATGAGTCCAGCTTGAGTAAGGATTCCACTGTGTTTCCTCACAGACCAATTACGCGACCTCGTGCAAAGCAATTCAAAGAAGCTATATCGGCTTTAGCTCATCAACTTTGGGATGAGACATCTGTTGGAAGTGTTGGGCATATTCGTACCAGCTTTACGAACCTTCTCTGCATATTTTTGCAAGCTGAACTCAGCTCCATTTCGGCTCCATGAGCTCGAATCAGCTAAAATTTAGGTCAATTTCATTTAGACATTAATATAGCTGCTAGAATAATTATTTGAGTTAGTTAAATTAGTTAAATATAGCTTAATTAATAATCGTTGTTTAATTGGTCTAAAATCTGGACAAATTTAAGTATTCATGTTAATTGTGTTTTATTGCAAGTCATTAAGATGTCCTAATTCTCACAGCTTATAAATATGTTTTTGTTATTGCATGTTTTTAATATGTCTTGTCCTAACCGAATTAAATGTGTCTTAACTTAATTAATTGTGTCCAATTTTAATTATGTGTATTTAAATTGTCCAGGTTATGTTTTCAATTATGTTCAGCTGAATGTGAATTAATTTAAATTGATTCATCTCTTTTGTAGGTTGGCCGAATGTGGGAGAGTATTTAAGCAAGATGCATGCACCATAGATACAATAAACTTGGCTATACATGCATGACTCTACAAGTGAATGTTCAACTGATTCATTTCTCAACAAAACAACATAATGTCGTTCACACAATGAGTTCACACCAATGACTATTTGGTTTGAGATGTTCACACTTAAGGACTCTTCAAAGCTGAGTTTTCACACCTAAATGACTGCTCATTACCTCCTTAATTGTTGGTAATTTTTTAGCAAAATTTACAAATTGAATGAGCTTATTTAAGCTCATTGGCCGAACCTAGCTACCACATGCATATTCCAAGTTGTCCAAGATTCATTTTTCCATCTAGAAGCTGTCCATTGGAGCTCCTTATTCAGCCGAACCTAGCTTGGACCATTGAATGAATTTAATTACTTAATTCTTAAGAATGTATTTGGCTATTCGGTTAGCTCAAGTTTTCCTTATAAAAATTTGTTACTTCATTTTGTAAAAAGGACTTTTGGAATATTGTTAATGAATTGCTGCCGAATTTGCGAGTCATTTTTCTCTCAAATTTCGTTCGAGACCCGTAAGACTTATCTAGCATCTAGTGGCATCTACCCGAGTCTCATTTCAGAACTTATCACTCCCAAAACATAGTGTGATGTTCAACCATATACCTTCGGTTCATACTTACCTAAGTATCGGGTCAAGGTTCCAATTTACCATTTCGAACTCTTTTAAGTCCTATAAGTTTCAAGTCAACACTCAACTTTAGTATTGGTTCATTCTTGACCTTTTGAGACGTTTATACCAATTCCTATCCATTCATTTCATTTTGACCAAAACCATACCAATATCGTACCTAAACCAAAAGCCATTTCGCACTTAAACTTAAATCATTACGTGCCTAAACCTAAACCGTCTTCGACCAAATTTAACCATTTCCTTCTAGCCTAACTAAACACATATCCCATTTTTATCTTCGAGCCAATTTGAATTCCGTAAACCCAAACTTAGCCTATTCTCAACTAAACTTTAAAACCAAGTCTTACTTCTTCGTTCAACAATCGAGAACTAATCGACTCGGCTTAACCACTAAACCGAGATCGCATCACCCCCCAACGGTAAAAAAATTATCCTATAACCCCCTTCATTTCATTTTTTTCCAATTCAATCTCAACTCTCTTATATTCTCAATTCTCTCTCCAATTGCTCTCAAAACCCACTTAAGTTCACTATTTTTTTTACTCTCTCAATTTTATTTATTTATTTTATCTAAATTATCTTAATATTTTCTTAAAATATTTTTTCTAATACAAAGTATTCATGTAATAGCACATTTTTCAGTGGTGTCAAAAACAGTGGTTTCGGGGCCACAAATTTGATGAGTGAGTCTGTAAATATTATATTAAATTTTTATTTGATAATTTTGGCAACTGAATGAATATTTAAGTAAAAGTGGTTTGTCCCTAAAGTCAAGTGATTTTAGAAAATGAGGTATCAAGACCTCATTTCTATAAATCAAGCCCATATTAAATATTTACGAAGTGAGCATATAGGTATATTGGAGTTGTCGAAACCAATTTTTAAATTTGAAAAAAACAGGGATCGACTTTGAAAATGGAAATTGGAGTCGCCACGGATCTTTTATTTTGGTGTGATCGGATCACCTTAAAAATGATTTTCGGTCTACGAATTTTGAGAAAACAAGTTCGGGAGTCGGTTACGCACAAGGAAGGGTTAGCACCCTCGTGACGCCCAAAATTGGTACCGAATTGATTGTTTAATGTCTTAGTGTCGAACCCTTGAAAAGATTTTGAAAATATGATCCTTTTAAAGTTTAAATTCGAATAAACTAAATTGAATAACAAGATGTACTCATTTTGAAGAAATAAATTGCCACCCTCAGTGAGTTAGATTGCAAGAATTCAGTTGTCAAAATTAAGTATGTCTTTTAATTTTCAGATTTGAAAATTCATGCGTTTTGAGAAGGTTGTTCGGTCATTTAAGTCAAACAAGAAATCATAATCCAATAAGTTAGGTTTCGATTTCTCGAAATTCTTAAACATCCAACATTACCTTTATTTTAAAATCGAGATAACAGAATGTCACATCCAGTAAGTTAGGATCCGACATTTTGAAATCCTAAATGCTTAGTTAAAATGGTATGGTAAAAATAAGCACATGGCTATTTAAAATCATCGAGAAAAATTGGAACCAAGTAAGTTAGGGCACAATTCTCTCGAGAATTATAAACACTAGGCCCTTTTAATATGAAATAGAATGATAAAAGTAATTTTTTTTTTAAGAAACATGTAATGCAAAAGATTAATGATAATTCAAACTTAGACTAAGAAGTAGCAAATAAGCAATAAATAAATACAAATAAATTAACAGCAATAATTTTATTCACATTATACATGAACTTAAAATAAACTTGACATAAAAATGATAATAACATTATAGAACAATATTTTAAAACAATTCAGTAACAACTAATATACATTTATTAATTTCACAAAATAGTATACAACATAACCATATAAATATACCATACATATACATATATATATATATATTTCATAAATAAGTAAATTCTTTTCTTTTAAAGAAAATGAATTACATATAAGTAAAATCGATTTAAAATACATACATAAACATATTAAAACTCTTGAAATCCATAATCTTAATAATATCTAATATCATAATACTAACACATATTTTTAAAATAATTAATAATTTATGCGTATATGAAGAATAGTATTATATATAAAAATATTATTATGTAAATATTTGATATATAATATATTAAAAGGATAAATTTTAAAACAAAGATAAACCATCAAAATATACATGTAAATTATATCAAATTGTCAAAATGTGTATTAATGAATAATAAATTAAATAATAATATATTAACATTTTCCTAAAACGTATAATAAAATAAAAAATACTATTACATGATGAATTAAAATAGTATAACCAATAATATAAAATAATAACTTGTTATTTTAAACAATAATAATAGTAAAATTTAAAAAACTATCAAAAGCTAAATGTTGAAATAATACTAATTTTTTTATATATATGTCAAAATAGGATTAAATATATTTAAAATCTAATATTAAAAATAAATAAAAAAGAAAAATAAAACCAACATGCACTAAATTGAAATTTGACTTAATATTGCGGGACTAAACTAGCAATTAAACGCAAAAAATAAATAAAGAAATAATAAAAAACAAACACAGAAAACGGCACCGTTTAAATTTGGATCCAAGTGAAAACAAAAACAAATATATGGTACAAATTAAAAATAATTGAAGAAAATCCAATCGAAATTCCACAAAACCAGAGGTACTCATCGCACAAATAAACCGAAGAACGAAAGTGCGCGGATCCTTCCCTCGGGTCAAGTCACCGCGCGGATCTTCCTTCAAACGACACCGTTTCCTTCGTGGTTTTAAAAAAAAAAACAAAACCCTAAGCTATTAGACATTTTCCTAACCTAAAAAAATTAAAGAAAAGAGAGAAAAACTCTCTCAGCGCCGTTTCGCAATCTGGCCGTCAGAGGCCCTCCGAACGCTCGTCTGGCTCCGATCGCAGCGGAGTAAACGCCGTTCAGATAAAAGGTAAACACTCAGTCCTCTCTCTTCTCATTTCTTTTATTTTATATATATGCTCATATATGTATTTAATGGTAAACAAAAAACAGGAAAAAAGGCAATCGAAGAACCGAATGGAAAATAGGAAAAGAAAACCTTTCGTATTGATTTTCCTTTTTTTCTTTACAGTATGCGTGTGTCCCCTTTTTACAGATTTTGCAATGGCTTTATATAGCTAAAAAGAAAATACAGAAATCCCCCCCAAATCCCTTTTTTACGTTTTTCTTATTTTACGCGATTTTTTTTCCGATTCTTTGTCGATTTTGCCCTTTTTGTTGTTGCATGCGCCTCTGCTTGTTGCGTCTGCAGTCTTTGGTGTTGCGGTGTGCGTGGTAGATGTAGAGGGTACGGAGGTGCACGTGAGGGGAGCGTGCTGGCTGCGGCGCTGAAAATTTCTGGAAACCCTAGGAGTTTTCCGTTTTTGATTTGGGTTTTCTGGTGTTGGGCCATTTGGGCCAAGTTGGTTTTGGGTTTAGTGTCTGGGCTAGGTTAATTGGGTTTGGGCTTGGGTAATGTATTTAATTTATTATGGACTGTTATAATTTTTGCTTGGTTTATATTTAGGTTTTTATTATTTATATTGGGTCGGGCAATATTTGGCCATTACAGGAGTTTGGCCCAGAAATTTTGATGTTTGGATAGTTAATTAAAGAAAAAAGACTGAATTATAAAACTTGTAAAACTTAATTGCTATTAGTTTATTTGAGTTAAATAGCTATGAAACCATTATTTGAGGGATTTATAAGGTAATTAAAACTTAAATAGCTTTAGTGGTCGTTTGATGGTTAAGAATATGCATTATTATATGTTAAAAATTAATTAATTGAACAATAATATATATTTTATAATAAAATGAAAGGAAAGAAAACAAAAATATTTTGCACCATCTTCCTCCTTAACCGACTCCTCTATTAACAAGAAACCAAAACTTCGGCCATGCTTTGCATAGGTATTTTTTTTAGTTCGTTTTTAATAATTTTTATGTCTTCGAGTTCATTGTAGCTTAATCTAGCTCTAACCCACTAATTCGTAAAACTTTTAAAATTTTTGATTTATGTCATTGATGAATTTGTGATGTTTTTAAGTTTGATGATAGATTATTGGGTTTGAAGTTAAATTAGACTATTTTGTAAAGTGATTTTGGTTAATTTTAAATTTAAGGACTAAGTTGTTAAAATGGTAATATGAAATTCTTGTGAAAAATGGATAAATGTGGGTTGTATGGGGACTATATATAAATATACTAGCATTAATTTGGTTAGATTGTGATAGATTTCAAAGTTTTGGGATTAGAAACTAAATTGAATAAAAAGTAAAAGTGTAAAATGTTGATAAATGGTTATATATGTCAATTTAAGTGTTTGAAATTATTTTAATTGATTAATTGAATGAAAATATTATATTTAAATCAATCAACAAATCAGTTGGTTGATAATTGCATGAATGGAAAAGTCGTCGAGTCATCGTTGAAGTGTTTATAGCTATTGTGATTAGGTAAGTTTGTAACTTGGTTAAATTAATTAGTTTTTGTTTTGGTAATTTAATATCTATTTATGTATGTGGGGATCGAGTTCATTGGCTTGAAAAACGAATAAGACCATAGTTGAAAGACACTATGGCACTACACCAGAAATGAATAAAACCATAGTTGAAAGACACTATGGCACTATGCCGGAAATGAATAAGACCATAGTTGAAAGACACTATGGCATCATGTCGGAAATAAATATGACCATGGTTGAAAGACGCTATGGCATCAGTGAACAATTGTTTATCAGGTAATGTGTATCGGATGATAAATGTGTTAAATGTATAAAAAGAAATGAAAATATGAAACAGTTATATAGAATGAGATATTGAATGGAGAAATTGATATGAATTATTAAAACGAAATGAGATATGCAAAATGATTATGTGTTAAATGTGTGAAATGAAATGATTATCTGAAATAGTTGTACGAAATGATTATATAAAATGAATAAATGAAATGGTTATGTGAATTGATTATATGGAAATAGATCTATGAATTGAAACACTGGATATGGATATTTGAAAAGAAATGTGAATTTTTAAGTGAATAGGTGATGATTGAATTAAGTTTTAAATGTGTTTACTTATAATGTTTATAACATGGTAACGTTATATGTTTCGTACATGTGAACTCGCTAACATTGTCAGACTTGTGATATCTATAGGTTAATAATGAACTCTTGATCTTGTTATATGGTATTTAGTTGAGAACTGTCTAAGTTACAACTGTTACGGTAAGTTAAAGTTCATATTTAATATGAACTTACTAAGTTTTACGTAAGCTTATCTTGTGTTGGTTTTTATTCCTTGTAGATCGTCGGATTCGATCTGTCAATTGGATTGCTTTTAGAGATCACACTATCCAAAAACTTATTCGGTAATTAATTGTTCATTTTGGTCTGATTATAAACATCATATAAATAGGGTTTTAGTTATGTATGTTATAAGCATTATGGTTATATTTTGTGTCATTTGAAGTATATAATATGTGTACTGATGTGAATCCTAATTGGTAATTTGGTTGGTTGTAGTGTGTGACAATTAATGCATGATTTGGTAACTAAATGTATTTTGAATGGTTATTTGATATGTTTATGTTAATAGATATCTTGGGATGTTTTGTTCCTTTTGAGATGAAATCACATTTTTGGTGTTTTGGCGACTTGAATTTGGTAACTTATCACTTGATTCATGTATTGTCCATTTATTGTGGAATCGCCATTTTAGTTTAGGTTATAAATGGCATGTACTAAGAGTTTATAAGTACAAATGTATATAACCATGTTGTGCATGTTTAACTTTATAAACATTGTTTTATGATGTATTGAGATTCGTTATTTGTCGTAATACTTCGTAACCCTAATCTGACAATAGAGACAGGTTAGGGGTGTTACAATTCATTTTTTTCGAAATTATCAATGGCAAATTTTGTAATCCGTCATGATAAAAACCACATTTCCATCAATCAATTGCAAATTGTAAGAATATTTCTTATTATATTTTAATGTTGTCTATTTTTATATTCTTTTTATATTTAAATTTAATATTTTGTAAAAAAAAATCTTTCATTAGGTGGAAGACCGAATTTTGCAAACCAACATTCGTAATCTATCCGCTCCTCCATCACCCTTAATCAAGCCCTACTTGAAATAAGCTGATTTTTCTCATATGGCCCTTGTAGGTAGGGGGTGTAAGTTGGACCCGATATTTGTAAGCGCGTTGGTGGAAAGGTAGAGACCTGAAACGTACACTTTCCATATTCCATACGACGAGTGTACTATCAATTTTGAGGATGTGTAGTTACAGCTCGGGTTACCAGTGGATAGATCCGTAGTCACTGGAACTGTTCACATCGATTGGAGAGCAGTATGTGAGGAACTTTAGGGGTTGGTTCCGGAGGAGGCTGGATAGAAATGGCTTGGTTAAGAAGAAATTTCGGTGAGCTTGATGAGGATTCGATGGAAGTCGAAAGAGAACAACACACCCATGCTTATATCCTTATGGTAATCGGGGGTATCTTAATGCGGATAAGTCACGAAATCTCGTCCATTTAAGGTGGCTGCTAAAATTCGTCAACTTTAGAAAAGCGGGCAAACTCAGTTGGACGTCCGCCGTGTTGGCGACATTGTACTGGGAGATGTGTCGGCCGACGCAACCATAAAAAATTAAAATTGGTGGTTGCATGCTACTACTGCAGTCATAGGTGCAATATTGGCTACCATTTTTACGTCCTGAAGCAAACTACCGTTACATATTCTCACTCGCAACAAGGTAAAATTCATTAGATAATCTATTTACCTTAATAAAATAATTTAAAGTTCAAATTATTCTGTTAACAAATTATTTTAATAGGTGGAATCATGGGTCGAATTACGCAAGAGTACCGAAGGAGTTGCGAGATATACGGCTTCTGTTAAACCAACAATTTAAAGTGGAGGTAAGTATATATATAACTAATTGAATTAAGATTTAATAGTATATATAACTAATTTTTCATTATTTTAATATAGTTTTTATGGACACCATACAAGGATCCGACAATCGAGAATGCTTCTCGTCGAAATTCTTGGTGAATCCTAACATCTGGCACGTGAATGTGCTATTGGTAGTGTATGTTACCATGGAGATTTATGAGGCGGTAAGGTGTTGTGGCAATTCAGGTTCAGGCAATCGATTCTAATGGCACCTCAAGACCTCGATGATCTCTACCTTATTGACTTGCAGGGGAGGCCGGATAATAATTGAATTAGATTCCACGACGAATATAGCAACATGTGGAACAATCGGTAAGATTTTTTACCTCCTTGCGAGGTGATTGTCACCGGAGTTAACTTGCTATCCGAAGTATATGCCTTAGTTTAGGCTTTTTTACATGCCATACATGCTGAGTGAAGAAGATTGGAGAGGGAAATCGTATACGAGAAGGCCACACCAGCCACCAATACATCCAAGGTCTAGTGAGGCAAGTCCGTTGTCTGTATTTATCCAAGAGCCAACACCAACATCGGTTCCCACACCACCTTCTAGTCAGTATGTGTCATCCTATTCTGGTGTGTATTCAAACCTAGTCATGATTTTCCATGCACATCTGTTGTCTCACATTGCACACTTCGCCTTGAACTTGTCAGATCAGGATTTAACCACGTGGAAGTTTACCTCGTTCTTGATGTTATATCGCTTCATTGCAGCAACAAAACCATCTTTAGTTGAAAACTCTTTCTCCGCTTCTAAATCACCCAAATCCAGTGAAGAACTCGCTTGGCCTAGCCTTCTGTATGGTAGTTCTGCAAACTCTAACTCATCATTTACTGATAGGTCTACATTATACATGTGGGTTGGAGGTGAGTACGTCGTGAACCGTGAATCTTCATCATCATCACTAGGACCTTCATCTCATGGTTCAGTCGGAATTGACTCTAGTTCAGAAAATAATGTAACTTTTAAACCATTGGCACTGGGCTCCCGAATTGGATCAACATCGGATTCAGTCCCCTCTTCATTCTCAGCTCCACCAATATCTGCCGTGTTGGATGTCCCATTTTCGATGGACGTCGTATGGAGTACAACATCATCCTTTATTGTATAGTTTTTGAAACATCCAAAATCACCTGTTAATTGCTACCAGTTAGAAGTTGATGTTATTCCCTTATAACCGAAGTTGAAATCAAAACAACTAACTAAGTGTCGTGAGCGGTCTTACCACTATACCCTGACTGTTTAGAATTCTGGTTGTCGTGGTTGAAATCCAGGGCAAAAATAGATGAGTGTCTTCCCATTGATGATTGGGGGAGAGTTGTAACAGCCCGTTTTTTTGGTCAAATCAAAATAATGGTTTTGGGACCACAAATTTGATGTCAAAAAAATTATTTTATTATTATTTTAATAATTACAGTATGATATTATGATTGTGTAAAAATTTCGTGAAGAAATATTATCATTTTGGTGCTTAATTTGATAAAAAGGACTAAATCGTGTAAAGTGCAAAAGTTGTGTTGTATAAGCTAAAGGTGTCAAATAGCTATAGAACATTAAAGTAAAGGTCCTTATGTGGCAAATAGCCCATTTTTGAGTTAGTGGATGATAGTGGAGTGGCATTTGGTGTAGTTACTAATGTTTTTAAAGGTTAATTTTGGTATTTGATAATAAAAGATAAAATGAATAAAACAAAGTTAATTATCATCTTCTTTCATCCAATTTACAACCAAAAATGGAGTTTTAAATAGCCATGGATGAGCTTGACTTTTGGCCATGGTATTTTTGCTCAAATAGGTATGGATTTTGATCTGTTTTTAATGATTTCTGCGTTTTTGAGATCGTTACAACTAGTACTAGCTAGCCCATGTCTTCGATTTCAAAACTATTAAAGATTTTGATAGTTTCCATTGATGAGCTTATGTGTTATTTGATGTTTAATGGTGAAATATGAATATTTGATGTTAGATTTTCATATTTTGTAAAGTGTTTTTTTATAAAAATGTAAATTAGGGATTAAATTGTGAAATATTAAAATTATGAGGTTAAAAGTGTGATTATTTGGAAAATTTGGGCTGCTAAGTCAATAAGAAGAATTGACTAAGCATGGGTAGGATGAAATTGCATGAAATTATGATTTTATGTGATAAGGATTAAATTGTAAAAATGTGAAATAATAGGGCAAAAGTGTAATTTTTCCAAAATGTGTAAATTGTGTTAAATTTAATGAATTAATGATTAAATAAATAAGCAAATTTTTTTATTTTATAGATTGAGAAAAATGAGATTCGGATTTAGAACGGGAGAAAATAAAGTATCGGATTAGTCGACCTAATTCGTCGTTACAGCGAATGAGGTAAGTTCGTATGCTAATAATGTATTTAAATTTTTCTATAAATGCTTAATTATTATTTAATTGAATTGAATGATGAATGGTCATGAATACGAGCCGAAATCGACAGAGTTACGACGTCTAAAAGCCCCGTATGAACCTTAGGAATAGAATAGGATACAAATGTCACAACATTAGGATTACTGAGAGGTGATAACATGTAAGACCATGTCTGGGACATTGGCATTGTATTGTGATTATGTGTAAGACCATGTCTGGTATATTGGCATCATTATATAATTTCGTATAAGACCTTGTCTGGGATAGTGGCATTGATACGTGATAACATGTAAGACTATACATGGGATATGGCATTGTATGAGCTATTATGATTTCTGAGTATCCTTAACGATTCCGAATGGTTCAACGGGCAAAGTCAAGACGAGAATGAAAGTACAATCGAATTAAGTGATACAGATACGTACAAAACCTAAATGAGAATCAAATGAAGGTAATTTGGTAAGTTTTTAGTGTATCATGTATATGAAATATGATATGTGTTATGAGGATGTATGGAAATGGAAATGAAATTTTATGAAATGTATGAATGAAATGCTATGTGAGTTGAATGCCAAATTGAAACATTCATGGATGAAATGTTGGTTATATGCATATTTAAGACTCTAACCTATTGAGGTGTATGTGTGATAGGCATTTGAATATTCGAGTTGGACATATTGATTTAATTTCTTAAATTATGCAATGTGGTAAATTCGTATAATTAGAATCGAACTTTCATTTAATTGCAATTGTATGAAATGAATATGTATATATATGTGTGAATTAAATGGTTGAAATAAACGATATTGAATTGCTTAATTTGAAATGTATTGAGTAATACCGAGCCCTGTTTGAACCATAAAAAATCGTAAGATACGAGTGACATGTCACTAGGGCTACCGTTTTGGTCAAGCTCCTACATTTGTTGCGGACTCACCACAGCTCGTATGAGCTTACCGATATATCAGCTCTTATGAGCTTACCATTTCAGCTCGATAGAGCTTACCGTTCTTCAGCTCGGAATGAGCTTACCAATCATGGCTCGAAAGAGCAGAAATGATAATAAATTGATGGATTACCGATTAATGCACATAATGTGTATCACCCGAGTATCCTTCGATGTTTCATTAGGTCTAACGGGCATTATATTGTTACTGATTATATGATTGAGAATGAATTGGAATATAATCTATGTGAATTGTATAGATGATATGTGATATATGAGTTATAGTTTTTAGCTAAATATACATATGGCACATAGTGTGCGAAATATCGTTATTTGATGATAATTCACTTGGCTAAAGAAAAGGTGATGAATATTGAATTGAATAAAGTATATATATAATTGCTTATGCATATGAAAATGTGAATGAATTGATAAGAAGTAGAGGTGTCCATGGGCCGGGCTGGGTCGGGTTCGGGCCGGGCCTAGAAAAAATTTTAGCCCGCGACCTAGGCCCAAGCCCAGCCCGAGCCCAAAATATGGACCTGAAATTTTGTCCAGGCCTAGACCGGGAAAAAATTCCTAAGCCCAAGCCCAACCCGGTCCGGCCTATTTTTTTAATAAACACCAAAAATTTATTTTAAAAATAAAAAAATAATTAAAAAAGTATTTTAAAAATATTTTAAAATAAATTTATATATATTTATTATATTCGAGCCGGGCAGGGCCGGGCTTGGGCCAAAAAAGTGGTGCTCGAGGCCCGACCCATTTTCTAAACGGGCCTCATTTTTTTGCCCAAACCCATATTTCGGGCCTATATTTTTACCCGAACCTCCCCATATTTCGAGCGGGCCGCCCGGCCCATGGACACCTCTAATAAGAAGTATTCAAACTATACGTGTTTTGAATGAATAAACTCATGCAAATCTGGATTAACTATGTGCATGAATTTGAAATAGAATGGTGCAATCATATGAATTATATCATATTTTGAATAATTGTTTTAAATGCAGTTATTTAATAACATGAGTTTATTTCCATACGAGCTTACTAAGCTTTATAGCTTACTTTGTTTTCTTTCCTATGTTCGAGGCTTGCTCAGGTTGGAAGTCGTTGGAGATCTCATCACACTATCCAGCTATGGTTTGGTATTTATAAGCTTTGTGATATTGGTTATATGGCATGTATAGGCTTGAGTCGTTTTGATAAAGGTTTTGGTGATGGTTCAAGATGACCATTTGGTCATTTGGAATATGATGAGTATTTACTTATGAAAGGCATGTTTTAAATAGGTTTGAATGTGAAAATGTGTTGGTTTCCATATTAATTGTAAATTGTCTGGTAGGTCTGGTAAGCTCCATAACCCTATTTTAGTGACGAATACGAGTTAGGGGTGTTACAGGATATCATAATGGGAACTTTCTAACATAGTGGAAAACTTACCACACAACTGTGTCATTGGACTCTCGGCTTGTTCTTTCGTTCTATCCTCTCGAACATGAACATATGTTGACCTCCGAGGGCCTTCATCTTTCCTTGCAAACTCCATATATAACTCTAGATATAGTGATCCACTACCAATATACTTTTACACCATCGCCTCCAACCCCCTCGCACCTCTGATTTCGAAAGCATCATTTTTTTACGGGGTCGACCAAAGTACAAAATCAATATTTAAGGTACAACCTTCTCATCTAGTTGGATTCGACGATTTTCTGCCTAATTCCTTTCCGAAGTTCTAGTTAAAAGCCAATTGTGATGTATTCTCTGATAAAAAAATAACATTGTTCTCGGTGTCATGCACTTCATCGTCGTAGTAAACAATAGCATTAATTCGTCTACTCATTTTCAGATCCGGATGAAATGTTCCACATGTTCGAAAGAAAGAAAATCATGCAGAGAAATAGTGTTGTAATTAAATATGAACAACAAAAACCAATGATTACTTTAAGCTATTCAGCTTATGGCTTATGTGCGAACTTCTCTTTTTCTGATCTTCCTATGATTTTTCTTTGCTCGTAAATGGATTATGCCACTCGATGTTGAATTAAGTTGGTTTTATAGACTAAAGGTGACTCGCAATTGGTTTAGAAAATTCCTCAAGTCTGGTGAGGAGTTGAAAATTGTAGAAAGAAAACGCTTCAAGCAAAACGCACTGCCAGCAAAAACACTGAAATAGTGTCCAGTTAGAAGCATTTTCAGTACCATGTCAACTAAAAATGTTTCCAGGTGGATGCATTTCCAGTGCTTCTGATGACAGTGCGTTCTACTTGGAGCGTTTTCTCTTTATAAATTTCAACCCCAACCTTATTCTAAAAAACCCATCATATATCTCAAGATTCACGGGATATTTTTCTTGAACATGACTATTTGAAAATAATAGATAAGAGAATAAATAATTTTCTGGAAAATCGGATCAAACTAATATTAAGAAGGTGAAAAAAATTAATAACTAATATTTCATCCCTGCAGAGTAGACGGAGTTTCGATTATGAATCCAATTCAATTTTCTAGGATTCGAATATATGATTTGTGTAAAAATACGATGTTTTTAATTTTGAATTAAATTATTATTTAGCATCTCAAAAATTATTACAAAATAATTAATTAGAAATCTAAAAAACCCTAAATCCTACTTTAAATAAACAAAACATTAACCTAAAACCTCCTTTAAATAAACAAAACCCTAAACCCTAAAAATGGCACTATAATTTTATAATTCTAATTATTTATGTAATTTTATATTTTATTTGAATTTTTAAGATTAATTTTTCTAAATATGATTAAATTGACATAATATATAAATTTTAAAAACAAAATTTTTATTATATCAAAACTTTTAACTGCCCACTGACATTTAGTGGAACTTGACAAAATAATAATAATTAGAAAACCATTTTAAAAATTTCAAACTTGTTAGTATAATTAAATGATTCTATTTTCCATGGAAGTAAAAAATATGAAATAAATTGTGACAGCTGTTGTTTTGGGGTTTTCTATTGGAGATGTGGGTGAATTGAGTTAGGAACGGCAAAGCATCAATACAAAATTGTGTTTGTTTAAAAGTATTGTTATACATTTTTATTAGAAACTAGCGTTAGATCCCCGCATGCGCTTGGGTTTCTAATTTAAAATTTAAAATTTAAATAATTTTAAAATTACTTTTTATTAAATAATAGTATTTATTTAATCAAAAGTTTTATTTTTAGATGTAGTAATATTAATTGTAAAATTAAATTTATATAATAATTAAGATATTAATCTAATCCTTTATATCACCATTTAAAATAAATAAACTTTGCACTAGAAAGTAGCAAGTGGTTTTACAGAAGGTAGTAAGAGAAGTTAATGTTACAGCTCATATATTGGCTGGTAATTCCTATAGAAATTATTGAGTAAATTCGGATTGATGGAGACTCAATTTGTAGTGTAATTGTTTTATCTCTGTAAATGATTTCTATTTTATTTATAAAAAACAAAATTAAAACACTCTTTTCTAAATAAATCATGTTTAGATCCTAAACCATGAGATTGAACATATAGATCAATTTCTTTAAGTATATAAACATATTAAAACATATTATATAGTTGTTGAAATCGGAGTAGATTGACCAATTGATTAGGAATTGGTGATTTAGCTTATGCAAGTGATATTAAAAACTGGAAGATAGAACTAGCACAAAATCAATTAAACTAGGTAAATTTTGAACCAAATTTAAATTAATTTAAATATTTAATTTAATTTTATAATTTACAAAATGAATGTTATCATTTATTTGTGTTTAATTTTTCCTTATTTATTATTATCTCTCAATTATTTTTGAATTTTATGAATTTTTTAATATTTTTAATTTTGTAATGGTTGAATCGAGAACCGATGGTTTAACCACCAATTCAATTCTTTAAACATTAATAAATTATTTTCATTTCTTTTCCTTTTATCGATCCCCTCATTTCCATTTTTTCTTTATGGGATAAAGCAACAATTAATCCTTGGCAACTTTTTTTATCTTGATCCTTGAAATTTTTTATCCATATTAGTCTTAAAATTTTACAATTCTTTTTAATTTAGTCCCTAAACTTGGATTTCATAATGTATGATGATATGAAACTTGGAGATTATACCACACCATCACCTAAAAATAGTTTAATTTTATTTTTTGTGATAATTTTAGATTTTATATATTTTTTAATTTTGAAGTGATGAAATGACACAATCTCAAAATGTCCTATAATCACACCTTAATAGAATCTGGGCTGATTTAGGAAAAATTGCCAACTTCAAGAATTAATGAGCACAAAAAATTACAGAATTGAGGGATTAAATGTTAATTTATCCCTCAATTCTTTTGTTTTATCCTCTTCATCTTTTACATCTACAGTGTTCATATGTTTCTTCTTTTTATACATATGTAATAGATTTATAAGTTAATTATTTGTTTTCTTTACATTAACATATTCACTTAATCTTATTTTAATTTTTTATACTATGTTTGTTATATCAGTTTTAATTAAAGAAGTATTTGCGCTCATGTTGGTGGGTTCTTTCATAATAAATAATTTTTTTAATAGTAGAGGAAATATTTTTTATATTTTTAAATTAATATAATGTGTATTTATAAAGATTCACTGGTTGATTTAGGATCCAAGTTCAATCGGCTAGAAAAATATTTAAAATATATTATTTTTTAGGATTTTTTACATAAATAATACAAAAAATTAAAATAATACTAAACTAATACAACCATTTTATTATGTACCAAAATGGTACAAACAGTAAAAAAACCACAGTCGAGGTTGCATACAAATGACACCAAAGGTGCCGATGGCGAGCTGCACCAACCCGTATTTTTGTCTATCTTTGTCTTTGGAAAGTGGCAAAATGAAAGGCCAAAATAAGGGTTTTTTTACTAAATTTATATAAAAACACACACTAAAATATTTCAAACATTATATACTAAAATAATATAAAATAATAAAATACGAAAATAATATATTTTTGAAAGTGATAAAATCAGAAAATAAGAAAAATACGAACAAAGGGCCAAAATAACATTATGTACTATTCTCGTATTTTATATTATTTTAGTGCATAATGTTTAAAATGTATTATTTTAGTGTGTTTTTATATAAATTTAGTAAAAATTCTTATTTTGGCCCTTCATTTTGCCACTTCCTAAAGACAAAGAAAGACAAAAAATACAGGCTGGGTATTATTGCTTTCAAAAAATATACTATTTTCGTTTTTTTATTATTTTATATTATTTTAATATATAATGTTTGAAATGTATTATTTTAGTGTGTTTTTTATATAAATTTAGTAAAAAACCTTTTTTTGGCCCTTCATTTTGCCACTTACCAAAGGCAAAGAAAGACAAAAAAAATACGAGCTGGGGTGCCGCTTGTGGCAATGGCACCTTTGGTGCAGCCTGTGGCAGACCCTCGACCAGGGTTTTTTTTACTGTTTGTACCATTTTGGTACATAAAAAAATGGTTGTATTATTTTAGCGTTATTTTAATTTTTTTGTATTATTTATGTAAAAAAAACCCTATTTTTTACTTTAATTTTTAATTGATATATTTAAATAGTTGTTTAAACCCCGAGGGTAGCCGGGTAAACAAAATCTTCCTCTGTAAAATCAATAAAATACTCAACACCGACGCGGAAATCAACTTTTCAGACATTTTCCTTATCAGATCTCAGATCTCAGATCTCATTAACCTTCCACTTTAAACACATTTCAGTTTCACTAATCACTTCAGGGAAAGAAAGTGATCAGTGGGTTCTTAGCTGAATTGAATGGCTATCGCCGTCAGGAGCAGTCGAGGCGGCGGATCGGGCGGAGTTGGGGCTGGTTTCCGTAGTTTGTTTTCTTACAGGATCTTCATCTCTGCCTTGTTTTCCCTTCTCTTCATTGCCACTGTCTCCGTTCTCCTCACTTCTCGTCCTCCTCCAACGCATCACCACTCTGTAATTTTAACTTCTCCTTTTATTTCTCTAATCCAATTCTTCACTTACACTGTTTCCAAATCCATATCTTTCTGGCTTTTAAGATACCCTTTTGGCGTTTTCCTATGGGTTTTTTTGTTTTGTTTTTCTTTTCAGCTGAGCTTTGAATACTGCAATATTCAAATCTTTTTGGGGTTCAAAATGCCTGTTTAGATAATCTAACCGTTTTTTCTGTTTGGGTTTTTTTGAGCAGAGGCTTCCAAGTGGCGCAAATGCTTACATGCATAGAACATTTCTGGCTTTGAATTCAGATCCTCTCAAAACAAGGTTAGATTTGATATACAAGCAAGCCAATGATCATATCACATTAGTGAAAACATATGCAGCTTATGCAAGAAAGTTAAAGCTTGAAAATTCAAAGCAATTGAAAATGTTTGATGATTTAGCTAAGAACTTCTCAGATCTTACTTCAAAACCGAGTTTGTTTGAAACAGATGGGAATCTAGATGAGGATGTTTTAAGGCAGTTTGAGAAAGAAGTGAAAGATAGAATGAAATTTGCTAGGTTGATGGTAGCTGAATCTAAAGAGAATTATGATAATCAGTTGAAAATTCAGAAGTTGAAAGATACCATTTTCTCTGTTAGTGAATCATTAGGTAAGGCAAAAAAGAATGGAGCTTTAGCGAGCTCTATTGCTGCTAAATCTATTCCTAAGAGTTTGCATTGCTTGGCAATGAGGCTTGTGGAGGAGAGAATTTCACACCCGGAAAAGTATAAGGAAGAGTTGCCTAAGGCTGAGTTTGAGGATCCTAGTTTGTATCATTATGCTGTATTTTCAGATAATGTGATTGCAGTTTCTGTGGTGGTGAGGTCCGTGGTGAAGAATGCAGAGGAGCCTTGGAAACATGTGTTCCATGTGGTGACCGATAGAATGAATGTGGCTGCTATGAAAGTTTGGTTTAGAATGAGACCTGTGGAAGGGGGTGCTCATTTGGAGGTGAAGGCAGTGGAAGATTATAGTTTCTTGAATTCTTCATATGCCCCAGTGTTGAGGCAGATTGAGTCTGCTAAGAAGCAGAGGTTTAACTTTGAAAAAACAACAGAGAATGTGACGAAAGATGGGAGTAACATGAAGTTAAAAAACCCCGAGTCTATGTCGATGTTGAATCACCTTAGGTTTTATTTGCCTGAAATGTACCCAAAATTGCATAAGATTTTGTTATTGGATGATGATGTTGTGGTTCAAAAGGACTTGACAGGGTTGTGGAAGATAGATCTGGCTGGAAAGGTAAATGGGGCTGTTGAGACCTGCTTTGGGTCGTTTCGTCGTTTCTCTCAGTATTTGAACTTTACACATCCTCTAATTAAGGAGAGGTTTAATCCCAAGGCTTGTGCCTGGGCATATGGGATGAATATTTTTGATCTTGATGGTTGGAGGCGTGAGAAATGCACGGAAACTTATGAGGAGTGGCAAAACTTGGTAAGTGTGTTATTTTCTTTAAAGTTAACTTAGTGATGTTTGATACTGATAAGGCTATTAATATGTTAGCAAACTTAGCATGATGTTTGGTTTCCTAGCTATCAATCCATTGACTTTGATGGAGGAAAATCAATAATACTTTTACCTGCAAAATTTAACAAGATGCTGAAAATCAAAATCAGTGCTTAGTCCTTCTAGTATTAGGTTCGTTTTTGGATTTAAAATTGCAAACCATAGAAATGATTATCAAATCGATACAACTATTAGGAGTAAAACCAATTTATAACGTCAAATTTTGCATACAACACCTCTGATATACTAATGGTGAGAATTATGGATTGAAGGTTGAAAATGGATGTTTAATTAACTTTTCATTTGACCTTCTGATCAGAACGAGGATCGAACTCTATGGAAATTGGATGCTCTTCCGCCTGGCCTGATCACATTCTACTCATTGACTAAATCATTGGACAAATCTTGGCACGTGCTCGGTCTTGGATACAATCCAAGCATTAGCATGGATGAGATCAACAATGCTGCAGTCATTCATTATAATGGAAACATGAAACCTTGGCTCGACATTGCTATGAACCAATACAAGAATCTTTGGACTAAATATGTGGATAATGATATGGAGTTTGTGCAGATGTGCAATTTCGGAGTCTAGGTTAAGTTAAAGTGCTTGTGCTTCTCTCCAGCAATCAAGGTAACAAGAATACAAAGTTGTAGTGATTGTTCATAGTGGCTTGAGGGTTATACCATCAGTTTTATTTATTTTCATTATCCCATTTATTGTAGAATTTCTATTATCGATTCATAAATTTTGCTATTTCGTCCTCTCGAATATAAGCATGAATTGTACTGAACCAAATAGCTTTATGTACACAAGAAAATGATTCTTTGTTATTAGTAAAATCTTTTCCATCAATAGATTTGGTTGGAAATTTGCCATGTTAATATATAAAGCTTTACAACCTTTCTCTACACCTATCTAATGGATTGGAGAGGTATCCTAGGGAGATGGGTTAAGAATTTTTAATTTTCGATGTCAGATCATAGTTTAAAGGATAATATACATGCATACATACATACATACACATATTACTCTCTGTAGCTTCCTTTTAATTAAATACTATAGTTCCCCACACCCATATATATGAATGGTTTTATTTATTTATTTAATTTACTTTTGAAGGAGTCATGCATTAAAATACGAGTAACTTTTTAGCAAAAGAAAATAATTTAAGTAGAAATGAAAATAACTTTTGATATCATGAGTAAATTCGGATATCGATTCGAAATGGGAGCGAATAATTTAGAGAAATAGATGAAGTTGGATTTCCAAGTGGTTTTTCTCCAAATGAAAAATGGCATAATATAAAAAATGGTCCTCATATCTTATCAGATTTTCATTTACTCTCAAAATTTTATCTTGAAGTTTTGATAAAAGAAATCATGTAACGAAGGGGATTCTTATTTGAACAAATGGTAGTTTGAGCTTGGAACGAGCATGAAGAAATTAACGATACTTTTTTATCTTTTGAGTTGTTCTGTCAAATCAATCGCTCAAGAACTTTTGGTCTCTACCTGACAATTAGGTATATGAAGTATTTATCTGTTATATATTTCAACTCTTTTTTTTTTCTTGACAAATGTTAATAAAAATACTCATAATCAATTACAAAGCATTAACAAATATATTTTTTTAATGTATATACACATTAAAAATATAAAAATATATATAAGTATATATAAAGTCTAAAAATCATAAAAATTATAAAATTACAATAATTAAAAATAATTTAGTTGAAATTAATAATATTATCAAAAGTATAAAATATTTAATAATTTGTAAAACTTATTTAACATTGAAAATTATTTAAAATTAATAAATAGTATAAAAATTTTAATATTATGTTTACATTATTCAATATTATTTTAATATTATTTATTATTTTAATAAAATTTAAAATATTTAAAATTGTACATTTTTTATAATTTTAATAATTTAAATTTTTTTATTCCTAGTAAAATTAAGTGAGGGTTTGGTTGAATTTGAAGACCTGCAATAATGATTGATATCTCCAAAATTGAAGATTTGTAGTTGAAAAAGAAATTAAAATAGAAAAGAGGGAACAAAAGAATATTCTCAAAAATGGAAAAAGAAAAATATAAAGGAAAAGTGGTAAAAGAGTAGCTGGCTACCTAACAAAATAAAGTATCCTTCTTCACCAGTCACCTGGGTCCATTTTGGCGTATTGCTACCATTTTTAACCAATTTTTTTGTATTATGATTAATTACACATAAATTTTCAGTAATTTTATTTAATCAGATTTCAATTGGAAAAAAAAAAAAAAAAAGTAATCAGATAATTAATTATCTATTTTAACTCAAAAACTAGAAACTAGACACAAAGTAGGTCAGTGGGGAGCCCTTCCACCTACCACAATATCAACGGCGATGCCAAAATTTGACCATTTTAGGATTTTTCTTTTCTTATATATTTACTCAAATTCTATCTACCCATTTGTCTATTTTCCTCAAAAACCCAAATCTTTGATTTCCTTCTATAAAAAAGAAGAAGAAAAAAACAGAGGAAAGAAGGGACTTTTTGAGGTTTGGGTTCTTTTTTCTTATGTTGAATTTCAATAAAGTTTGGAACTTTTGATCTGTTTGTTTGATCCCATCATGTTTTTAGTTTCGAAGATTTGATTTTTGTTGTTAATTAAGCAAAACCAATTGTCTTTCTGGCTTTTACTTGAGAATTCTTATCTGAGTTTGGCTGATATCTGGATTTTGGTCTTCTTTTTTTTCATTGTTAGTTTGGGATTTGAACGAATACGAAATTTATTCAGCTGCTATTAGTTGTGGATTTACAATAGTGTTATGTTATGTATGATCTGAGAAATTTCAGTTTATTTTCATCATCTATTTTACTGGGTTAGTTGATGAGTTTGTAGAACATGGATTCTTTATTTTTTAATTTGAATGAACAAATAGTTTAGTTTACAGAAGTTATAGGTTATGCAAGGTTTACCGGTGATTATATCTAGGAGATTTTAATTCATTCATTTGTTAAATCTGCTATTAGAGAGGGTTGTTATTATTATTATTATTATTAAAGTTTTCTTATTTGATTCTCACAAACTGTTAGCACTTTCATTCCATTGTTTTTGAATCTGTTAACACTAGAGGTAATCTTCTAACTGATTTTTTTATTATCATAAAACATTAAGCTTTGTCTTTAAGTAGAAGGTTCCAATTAGCTTCAATGGTTAAGGACCTTGTTAGTTGTACTGTGGACCTGAAACTGATTTCTTAGTTTTGAAGAGATATGAATTTTCTGAGAGTATGAGGGTGACCTATGATATATGGCTGATCCATTGCACAAATATGATTGCTTTTAGTTTCAAGGACATTATATGATCACCGGTGTTATATGTATATATATATATACCTTTGTATGTATATGTGTGTATATATAATCTATTAGAAGTTGGTTTTCTCATTTTGTAGTTTTCTTTGTCTCTATTGTCAATTTTTATTTTCTTTTGGCTTGTCACTGATTATGATGTGCAAATTTAACAGGAAGAACTATGGCTCCACCTACAAGAATAGGACTTGCTGGTTTGGCTGTTATGGGCCAAAATCTTGCGCTTAACATTGCCGAGAAAGGCTTCCCCATTTCTGTTTACAACAGAACTACCTCCAAAGTCGATGAGACTGTTGAAAGAGCTAAACAGGAAGGGGATCTTCCTTTATTTGGATTCCATGATCCTGAATCTTTTGTTCAGTCGATCCAGAAACCTCGAGTGATAATCATGCTTGTTAAGGCAGGGGCCCCTGTTGACCAGACCATTAAAACTCTCTCTGCATACATGGAGAAAGGTGATTGTATCATTGATGGTGGCAATGAGTGGTACGAGAACACAGAGAGACGGGAGAAAGAAATGTCTGGACTGGGTTTGTTATACTTAGGGATGGGAGTTTCAGGTGGTGAAGAAGGTGCACGGAACGGTCCCTCTTTGATGCCTGGAGGGTCTTTTGAAGCTTACAAATACATTGAAGACATTCTTCTTAAGGTTGCCGCTCAAGTTTCTGATAGCGGACCCTGTGTGACTTACATTGGCAAAGGTGGATCAGGTAATTTTGTCAAGATGGTTCATAATGGAATTGAATATGGTGATATGCAGCTGATTGCTGAGGCTTATGATGTTCTGAAATCTGTTGGAAAATTATCGAATGAAGAACTACAGAGTGTTTTCTCGGAATGGAACAGGGGGGAGCTTTTGAGCTTCTTGATTGAAATCACTGCTGATATATTCGGAATTAAGGATGATAAAGGAGAAGGTTATCTAGTTGACAAAGTTTTGGACAAAACTGGCATGAAGGGTACTGGTAAATGGACCGTACAGCAAGCTGCTGATTTGTCCATTGCTGCTCCAACAATTGCAGCATCTTTGGATTCAAGGTTCCTTAGTGGGTTGAAGGAGGAAAGAGTTGAAGCCGCTAAAGTTTTCAAATCAGGAGGGTTCGGTGATGTCTTGACCGACCAAACCGTGGACAAGGCGAAATTAATTGATGATGTAAGGCAAGCTCTTTATGCATCCAAGATTTGCAGTTATGCACAGGGCATGAATCTCATTCATGCAAAAAGCATCGAGAAGGGTTGGGACTTGAAGTTGGGGGAACTGGCGAGAATATGGAAGGGAGGCTGCATCATCAGAGCTATTTTCCTTGACAGGATCAAGAAGGCATACGACAGAAACCCTGACCTTGCAAACCTTCTTGTTGATCCCGAGTTTGCAAAGGAAATCATCGACAGGCAATTTGCATGGAGAAGAGTTGTTTGTCTTGCCATCAACTCCGGTATTAGCACTCCCGGCATGTCCTCCAGTCTTGCTTATTTTGACACTTACAGGAGGGAAAGGGTACCTGCAAACTTGGTTCAAGCTCAACGAGATTATTTCGGTGCCCATACTTACGAAAGAGTTGATATGGAGGGATCTTTCCACACTGAGTGGTTCAAGATAGCGAAACAGCTGAAAAATTAACTTTACCGTATGGGGTACTCTCCTGAACAGCGAATGCGTACGATAATATCTGCTCCGTACTTGTGCTCTACCAAGCTACACCATGATTATTTCCTTTTTATCTCAACATCGTTTCTCAAATTTATCTGCAAATTTTAGACAGAGTCATATTGTGTCTGAATGTGGTGTTCCATTTTATTTTGTTTCTGGATTCGAGCATTAATCAATGAAGCCGGCGGACCCTTTTTGTTTACTATTGTTGATCATTCATTTGGTTCGTTAAGTTTTGCTCTTTCTTTCAAATATTAATGATGTGAAAGCCTCATTGCACATCATATATGGGGGCATTTAAAAGGCAGAGAATCTCACATTTCGGCTCATACCAGGCCATGGGTCATTGGAGAACTGTGGGTTTATAGAAATAGGAACGAAGGATTATTACATTTGTAGAAGTCTTGTTTTTAATGATTAAAGTGAATTCATTACATATAGTAACCCTTGTAGAAATGTTGGTTAAGAATTTAAGGTTTATTAACAGAAATTTAGAAGAAACACCGAATATTTTATGGATAATTGCTATCGCTAAAGTTTAACTAACGAGCTTTTACCTCCATTTTGGAGGTGTCAGGAACATCACCAGTGAGTTGTTATAAACGCACTAACCACCAAATCTTTGACCGGAGGTTAGTCAGTTAAATGGTTATTTACATTTTAGTCCTTTATTTTTTTCATAAAATTTTTAATTTAATTTTCAGAAAAACTGAGTTTATATATTACTTAAGAAATGAATATATAAAACTTATTTTCTTATAACTTTAAAAAAAATTAAACATTTTTATCATAAAACTAGTATTAAATAATAAAAATAAATATTACATGAATAATGTTAAAATTAATTAGTACAATAATTATTTAATATATAATTTTAATATAATTTAGTTCTTTATTAATTATATAAATATCAAATGAATTATTTAGGGACTATTTGATAAAGTAAATTTTGTTAATTTTGCATTTAGGGACTAAATTTGAATATGTCAAAAGTGACATTAAATTTCTATAAATTTGGATTTTGAGGGTTGTATAAGGACATAATTGAAATTAGAATGAAAAGCGAAGCTCAATTGTGAAGGTTATACTTGTTTCGGTTCTAGGGACTAAATTGAATAAAATGTAAAAGTTTAGAAAAATATGTAAAATGAAATTAAAAATTAAAAGCATGAATTTGAGTGTTATTATGAAAATAGTATTGATACTTTAAATATTAACTATTATATAGATCAAGTTGTTGATTTAGGGAAAAGGAAAAATTGTCGAATAGTCCTGTTATCTAAAGTAGTATCGTTTTTGTCGGTAAGTTCATACAATATAAATATGTTTAATTTTCTATAGAGTTTTATTTATATATTCGTTAATTTCATTTTGATATCTTGAATTGGTTATGTAATTTTACCTAAATTGAGAATTGAATCAAATAGAAATGGATTGTTGCAAATTGGTATAATGTGAAGTTAAATCTCAATGAAACTAGTAAAAGTCTCGTATAAAAGGCTATGAGTTCTTGCCCAGGTTTTGAGCTCCTGTATGTGTTATGGACTCGAGAATACAGGTTCATGTTCTGAGCTCCTGCATATGTTGTGGACTCGAGAATACATGAATATTAAGCCCTGGCCAGACTATTTATCGTTTAGGTTCAACCCTAATGGGTAACCAGACACTTTTAGTTTCACCTGTATACAAAGTTATTTTACGAAGTTTCATCGGGTAAGAATAAAAGATGGAAATGTGAAAATATGAAATTGGTGTTGGCAAAAAGGATGAATATAATACGAATGATTATGACAAGGATATATGATGCAATTTGAATGATGAAAGTAGGCAAAGTGATAAATTAGAAAATAGATTCATGATGAATTTTGAGTTGAAGTTGGTATTTTTACCATTTGAAATTACATATGTGGTTTGAACTAAATCTCATTTGGTTGATGTTGTTTTGAATGTTACAATAGGTGAAATTGTTTCATATTGATTCATTTAATTGTTGAATGGTTAAGGCAAGGTTCAGCATATGGCCTATTGATATTTTGGTTAAAAAAATGATAGTTTCATATGAATGTTTAGGTATGATTAACTTGTCAAGAATGGTAAAGTTTGCTTGTTGTTTAATGGTTGAATTGTTGGTGCCAATGAGGGCATTTTAATTACTTGTTTGAATGATTAGTAAATTGATGTTTTGGTCTTGTACGGTGCATATTTTGGAGTATGTTTGAATGGTGTTAAATGACATTTTAGGTCATTTGGTATGAACGGAATGTAAATTGCTTAAAACAAGTCATTTATGCTGCACACAGGCTACCACACGGCCATGTGTCACACACAGGTGGTTGACATGGTCGTGTGTGCTACACGTTTACGGTAATTTTTAGTTCACACGGCCATAGTGAGTTACATGGCCATGTGACTCATGTTTTTTATTTTACCTATCTTTTTGTAAAAGTTTCAAAATGGTCCCAATTTAGTCCTGAGCTTGTTTAAGGGTTTTCGTAAGCTTAATTGAGACTCTGTTTTGTTTGAAATGCATGTTTGACATAGAATTAACTTATTAATATTGAATATTATTGAGTAATTTCTATACGAATGTTTCTTTTTACTGTTGTGATATCCTGTAACTTGAGTCCAGTGACTGGACCGGGTATGGGGTGTTACAATGACTTCAAGATCCGTAATGAACTTTTGAAGCCATATTACTTCTTTGGTAGCCTATGAAATAGCCACATATTCAGCCTCCATAGTGGAGTCAGCAGTACAATTCTGCTTTACACTTCTCCACACAATGGACCCACTGCCTAGGACAAAAACACAGCGCAATGTTGATTTCCTCGAACCCTGACATGTTTGGAAGTCAGAGTTAGTGTATTCGATAGAAGTAAGATCTCCTCCGGAATACACAAACATATAACCCTTCATTCTCTGTAAATACTTGAGTATATGCTTAACTGCTTGTCAGTGTCTTGGTCCTGGATTCGCCTAATATCGAGTCACCAACCTCACTGCAAAACAGATATCTGAACGTGTGCACAACATAGCATACATGAGACTTCCTATTACCGAAACATAAGGAATGGCTTACTAATTTCTTCTATTAGGAGGATGTACCTATTTGATAAACAAAAATTATAATTCATATATTACCTTGAATATTTTTAAAGTAAACGGAGATATTTTGCCATTATTAGTTTTCTTCATTGTTGATTGTCCGAGGGATAAGGACAGTACTACCTTCATGGCAGTGTCATTGTTGGTGTTTTGGAAAGTGACAAAAACCTCTTTTGCTGGAATTCTCAATGTTGATGGTCTAACATGGTACTTTCATCAAATTGGATGATTATCTTGGAGCATTGTAAATACATCAAATTGAGGCTGATGTATGAGCATGCAAAACGGCACAAATTTATGCTTGGGAAACATGTTAAACCACTTTGCTTTTATATGGTTTGTTCACCTATTCATACTTCGCCTATCTTTAGAGCTAGGCCCTATCTCCTTGTGTTTCTTTTTTATACTGTTGTATAGTTTGCTAATTGTGGATCATGTTCATTTCCCCTAGGGTTTGAGGATGTGGTCTATTCAACTGTTTGTAGACTCCAATTTTTTCCAGCCAAATGTAGTCAAATAGATGCTATTTCGTGTTCAAAAATACAACCTTCAAAACTTCTTTCTTTTCTTTTCTTTTTTTTTTTTTGATTTTTTCTTTCATTATTTTAAAAGAATATGAAAAAAAAAATGATGAATGATGATATCAAACTTAGAGGTACTCATGGGTCGGGTTCGGGTCTTAAGCATGATATTAATATAATTTATGCTTGCTCATATCTGGCCTAGCCCAGCCTAAAATTTTATCCAAACTCGCCTATATTTGTAAAAAGATTAACCCAAGCTCATTTTAGGCCCACCCATATTATTTTTAAATTTTTAAAATATATATTATTTTATTTTAATATTTAATAATTTTATACATTTTTTATTTATTAAATTTTTTATAGTCATCTTAACATTATTTTAATGTTGATATTAGGGTAGTATTATATACTTAGTATAGGTTTATTTTTTTGATGTGTTCTAAATTACATAATACAAAGTCTTATAAACTTAAAACGGGCTAAGAGCCCGACCCATATTTTCAATAGGTCTAAACTTTTTTTTCAAACTCATTTTTTGAGACTAATATATTTGTATAAATCCTCTTAAATTTCAAACAAATCTTGAAGCCTAGTTTCATGAACCCATTAATGGGTGTCACTATTTTACACAACAAATATCCTCCACCAAAACCATACAAATTCATTCCATTTTCCATACTCCAAAACTTCATTACTTTTTCCGTGGGTAAACAATATTATAAAGTTTAAAAACCCACAGTTTTCCCCCTCCTGTTTATACTTGTGCCTTTGTATTTCAATATGTTCATAATTGGTATTAAGAAAATTTTGAAACATATATTCTCTCTCACTAATATAAGAAATTAGGTGTAGCAGTGGGGTTCCTTAAAACCACATCTTATGGGTGACTCCTTTTTGATACACCCTCCCACCATTAATTAATAATAATAGCAGAATATACAATTATTTATATATATAGCTATACTATTAAATTTATCCTTCAATGTTTACATTTTATCAATTTGATCTTTATTTTTTATCTAAATTTGGCCCTCAACTTTAAAAATTTTTTTATAAAAATTCAAAAAAAAGTAGCATAAAGTAAATGCGAATTATCATTCGAGTTGTCAATTTTAAAATTTTAATATTAAAAAAACAACAATTTAACTATTTTAAAAGGTTGATAATCAAATTTAATTAAAAAAATAAAAACTAAATAAATAAATAAATATAAACGTTAAAGGACTAAGTTTGAATTATGCCAATATAAAATAATTTACAACTTTGTGAAGTCATTGAGGTGTATGATTAAAGGGAAAATATTGTTCCTACGTCTCCGAGCCGTCGCATCCAGCTGCACTAATCCTAATCTACAGTGAGTGCCACCACATTTTCCAATTTTAAGAAACCTGCAGATAGTTAATTTGTCAACAAAGTGGAGCAACTAAGGTGCTCACATTTAACTAAGACTTTAAAATACCAATAAATGAGGGTTTTCTTAAGCAATAATTGCATTTCATTTATGACTCAAAATATAAAATATATTATTTACGTTGAGAAATTATCTGAATGAAAGTCATTTATGATGTAATTATTTCGTACAATCAAATAATAAATTTTGCATTTTTTATTAATAAAATAATTTTAATTGATAGATATCCGAAATTTTGTATTATTTATTGTGGATTGTAAATTTAATAACTGAATTTATAAATTATTCTTTTTTTATATAATCTAATTTGTAGACTATTTCATGGGCCAGATTGGACCGGGTTGATGTAAAATTTTAGGGTCAAGCTTGGTCCAAAAAATGAGCCTTAAATTCTGTCCAAGTCTGGCTCAAATTAAAAATTCTAAATTCGAACTTGACCCAAATTTCACTATTAATTTTTTCTATAAATTATAATACATCAAATACACTAAAAACATTAAAATAAATATTTTCTAACAAATTGAAAATGCATTAAACAAAATCTTTATATTTAAATAACACTGAGATAATTTCAACTTAACAAGCAAAAATCTCTAAAATAGTAACAAAACTAACAATAAAACAATAACAACAAAATAGTAGTAATATAATAGTGAAATGGCAGCAAAACAATAATAAATAACAACAGAAAAGAAAGTTTAGGCTAATTCAAGTTGGGTCGGGCTCAAGCAAAAAAATCTTATTCGAAGCCAGACCCATTTAAAAACCAAGCCTTATTTTTAATTTAAGTTTATTTTTTGAACCCGAGTCATGATATTTTCTATCCCCCTCTAAGATAGCTGGCGTTATAATTGTGTAGATAAAGTTGCTTGCTGTTTTTTACTTGAAATCCAAGCAAATCTTTGTGAGAGTCTTCATTCTTAAAATAGCTTCAAGATAATGACATGGGTGGAACTAAATGACTACAATAGTAGTCATTTTCATTAACTTTATAATCTAATGCTTTGCCATAATTTTTAAAATTATACGTCAACATTTGATTTAGTATAATTATATATTTGTATTAAAATATTTTTAATTTAATTTATTTTTCTACATAAATAAATTAAAATTAAAGTTTTAAGTGTGTAATTCTACTAAACTAAAATTCATGTACTACATTATAAATTTTAAAAATTTTATTATGTGGAATTTTAAGATTTATCCCTTAATGATTTTGATTAGGGTGAATACAAGGGCAGATTGAGCCCTACCTCCCAAAAATATTGAAAAATTGTAATTCTAATTCTTCTATAAATTATCAAATTATAAATAAATATAGGGAAAATTATATTTTGACCCCAAAATGGAAATTATTTCATTTAATTCCTTTAAAATGATAAAATAATTATTTGACATGTCAAAATTTATAATTTAATTTTGACCCTAAAATCCGTTACTTTGATATTTGGTATACTTAGTTGAATTGTTTCTAAAAATGAGAGGTGTGAATCAATTCATTGTGGAAATTAAATAAATCGAGAAAATTCCAAAGTTAACCCTTAATATTTGGATGATTTTTAATTTGGCCCTTATTATTGTTTTTAAGCCATTGAACCCTTAATCTTACTTTTTTGTGTGTGTCAAATTACTTAAGATTTGGATGGAAAAATGTTAAATCACCGTTAAAATTAAGATGTTGACATAACAATCTATGTTACAATTGACATAGATTAATTGTTGATGTGACATTATTTTGTTTTATATGTTGTATCAAAAGAATTTTGAAATTTAAAATAAAAATAAAACATACATATTTAAAAAAAGAAGAAGAAATA
The DNA here is from genome assembly GCF_025698545.1 of Gossypium raimondii. Classification (NCBI taxonomy): domain Eukaryota; kingdom Viridiplantae; phylum Streptophyta; class Magnoliopsida; order Malvales; family Malvaceae; genus Gossypium; species Gossypium raimondii. The sequence goes on from NC_068571.1 coordinate 11,854,021, forward strand.
AGGCCAAAACATTATACCTTAAAGGCATAAACATGACTTAAATAATGGGCATTTAAATGCTAAGTTTTGTGACGAATAAAAACAATGGTTTTGTCACACAATCAATCAAATTAGACTATGCTGTATTCACATATGGCAGCCGAAATCCGCCCGCCATCTCCATGCTTCCATCATATCTTCTTTTATTATGCTTTATTAGCTTAAAGAGAAATGCCCCAAAACCACTACCAAAATCCTTCTTTGCTTCCTTTTATTAATTTTATTGTCTCCCACTACATCAAGTTGGAGCAACTCCTCATTTTCTGTTTTCTACTACCATTTTTATTAAGGTAATTATTTCATACATTTACGATGAAATTTTTTTTTTATAAATAAAATTGTTAAATGTCACGTATATTTAATTGATATTTAAAAATTAAAAGATTTCACAATATTATTAATAAGTGGATTAAGGATAGGGCAAGTAATAAAATCCAAGGGTTTTTTCAAAAATAAAATAAAATTTCTAGATTCTTTAGGTGGCTTGGACGCTAAAGAAACTTTAGATAGGATACAAGTAACACAACTATTTGAAGTTTTGGTCAAAACTAAAAGGATAAAGTTGTAAAAAGTTGTGAATAATTTTAATTTATGTATTTTTTGAATGGGTAAACTCGTTTGGTTAAATTCAATTACTAGTCTTGTACTATGAGTACAACTGTAGATTTAGTTTATATTATCCAACTGGATCATTCTAAGTCCCTATATTTTTCAAAGTTGTAAATTTCATTCTTGTTGCAAATAGCAATCGTTAATCCATTAACTGAATTTCTAGTGAGTAAGCTGTGGAAATTAGAAATTGACACGGCATTACATATATGATAATATGTTTGCTGCATCAAATAGCAAAAATAATGAATTTTACCGTTTATATTTTGGTAAAGATTGAAAATTTTAAAATTTGAAAAAGTATAATGACTAAAAATAACTAAATTAAAGCATAGAGACTAAATCCACAAGTTTTGTAAAATAGAGACTAGTAACAAATTTAACCAAACTTAAATACATTTGGTATATCCGCATTTTTTTCTGTGCTATGTTTGGTTGGAGTATTAATTTGTACACATGTTTTAGTATATAAATTAGCACTGAACTAATTCAATTGGTAATATTTAGCTACTCTCACGACTTATTTCTAGCGAAGAGAAAAGAAAAATTTTCGCTTATTTTTATTTATCTTTCCAGTTTCGAGTTTAAAAACACATTAATTATTATTATTATTTTATGTTTAACTATTGTGATTATAATAATAAATAAAAATTTTCGTATAATCTCAGCACATTTAATTTACTATCTTATATCTAAGTCAATTACTTTTAGTATGACCGTCCAAATTGCAGCAAATTATCACAAATTTGGTTTCAATTGCAAGAAATTGAGGACCCAAAGCAGCCAAATTTTTTACTTTAAAAAAAAAAGGGGGTCAATTGCGATCAAATTAAATTGAAAACTGAAGAAAAATGAGGGGAAATAGGTAAGCAAAAGCAATTATTTGTGGTGGAAACTATGACATGAAATGTCTCCCACTAAACAAAAGATGATGTGTAGTTGCACTTTCCTTTGTATTGATTAGACAATGTTGAAGCAAACATTCATTCACTGCTTCAAAAGTCTTCCTATACTATTTACAGTAGGCTTAGGCAAAACTACATTTTCGAGCCACCACGTCTTTCAACCAAACCCATTACTAACTTTCCTTAGTTTTTATCAAATAATATGATAATCAAGTCATTAATGAATCACATAAATTCTACGATTATCAATCTTTTTAATTTAATCCGCTGTTTAAGGTCGGATTCCCAAATTGATGTCAAGTGATTATCTCATAACTACCTAAATTTTTATCATTTATAAACATGATTTCCATGAGTACACGCATATGCACATTTAAATCTTATGTTTATTCTAAACTTTTTTAATTAATTTTAATTTGAGGCTAATGATATTTTGAAACGCTTGGTAAAAGTTAATGACTTCATTTCTTGAGAAATTAAGTTCGAGTTTCACTATACATATTTCTCATCTCTGGGCTTCACTCCCATTATATGATGTTGCCATGAATAGGTTTTAGTCTAGCGGGTCGATTTTTGTCTAAATTATTTTGATTTTTAGTACAAATGCTTTGTAGTTATACTATGATTATATTGTATTTCTATTTATAAACTCTACAAACACGAAGGCTAATATGACAATGGAAAAACGTGAATTATCCTATAGATTTCAAATTGACTCGTTCTGAATGGAGTGGATTTTTTTATTATAAGTAAATATAGGACAGGTTGTGGTAGATTTATTTTTTAATAGTGGATATGGCGATAATTACGACAATTGCTTATATTGCCATGCTCGTCTCATTGTATAAATTTACCAATTGACCCTTATATACAAAACTATTAAAATATTTAAAGTATAAAATTCTTGAAAACCCAAAATTCTTTTGCTCTTCCCCTTGAACTTATTTCTCAAAACTAAAATCGAATTGAGAATATTATTGAAAATATTAGAAATAATTAGCAAAAACCACATGATGATGGGAGAGATAAAGTGATGATGAATTTATCCAATATTCATAAGGATGGTAATAATTTTAAAATTTTACATTGATAATAGAGTGAGAAAGGTGATGGAACACAAGACATCGACTATAATTTTCATCCTTAATTCATCTCATCAGATGTTTTATATAATCATTAGGTTGATTTATAGCACCACATCCGTTATTGCAAATAGAATTGGTCGAATTAATCTATTTTATTGGAAAATTCTTTTACAAATTAAAAGATAAAAGAAATAAGTTAGAAAGTCGAAATTAAAATCTGAAAATGATTACAAATAGTTGGCTTGAATCCTAAATTATGGGATATCTAATGACATGAATTCATTAAATTAAATTTCTGAGTTTAAATCTGTTTTCTTTTATTGCTTAATATTTAAAATTATTCTAACCTACAACTTAAATTAGCAATCAATTCAACTAGATTTAGGAAGCTTTAAAGTACATAGAAACAAGGTGTGATCTTCTAAAGTAACTTCAAATTGAAAACCTCAAAATACTCTACAAATTCTGAATAGAATCCACCATTCTTCACGGCATTGGAGGGTAAAGGCTAGTGCGGCCCCTCCCCTCCCCAGCACATTAACAGGACCTTATGTCACCTTTCCCCAACAAAGACGCCTTTCATTGGATGGCCTTCTGCTCCTCTCTTTCCTATTTTGCTTCAAATTATTTTCAGAACATCCATCTTCATGTACCCCACCCCCCCAAGTGCTTTTAATTATAATTAATGATTAATTAATAGACTTTAGGGTCCATTTTCAACCACCATTTTCTTTTTCTTTTACGGCTTAATGTCATTCCAAATTTTGCCAACAATGGGTTGATATTTGATGTATGGTTGCTTCAACAATGGTTTTTGTTTTTTTGATTATTAGAAAACCAAAAAAAAAAAAAAAATCACAAAACCAAAAGTGAGCTTAACATCTTTCATATACTCTTCAACATTTACATATTTCCGCAAAACTACATCCATTAGGACTTGAAATGGCAAAAAAAAAAAAAAAAAATTAAACATAAAAATTGATAAGAAGGAATATATAGTATAAAATTTTTAGGTTCTAAAATGAATCAAAAGCCTCTCAGACTTGTAGGTCATGATGGCGAGTCGGGTTGGCGATGTACGTAGGGTTTTCATCACCCGCCATGATCACCACAATTTTGGGCTCCATTTCAAGTTGCATGGCGGTCACTGGTTGCTTGGCTGGCTTTTCTTCAGCTTCATCGTTGGAACTGCTTGAAGATTCCCTGAATGAACAAGCTAGAATAACTAATGCAATAACAATAAGTCCTAGCATCGCCGCTATTCCACCGAACAGGTACGGGATCGGAGAGTTCCAGTGCCGGAATACGGCTCCGGTAGCCGCCGCCGTGGAGTTGCTTGCAGGCCTCATACCTCTCTGTCTTTAGATATGCAGAGTTTTGTCTCTTACTGGTTTTAGTGGTGGTGTGTAAAATGGGGAGAGACTAACCGGGAGCTTTGAATTTATAGTAGGAGCGATTTGAGTTCCACAGTACGTATTTGGATTAGGACAAGGAAAATAAATAATGCTGTTACTTTTGCAGAAAGGTGCCAAATTTGCCCCTCACAGATTCTTTGTTTGCTAGGTTTTTATATTTGAGAAGCTTCGTGGTGAATGGAGCTCCCAAAATGCCCTCTTTTATCACCTCTTATTACATATATCTTATCCATTTAATAAAGCTATTTCAATGCCAGAGTACATGTTAATAGAAGAGGAATTATACTGTTTAAATGAGTAAAATAAGGATTTATATAATGATAAATGGAAGAGGGATAGATGGGTAAATTGGGAAGGTGCATGTAAGAAGGGTGAAGCAACCAACAGAAAAAGGAAAGGGAAAATGGGTGTGAATATGTCCCAAGAAAAGCTTTTGGGGTTTATTTATCAAAGAAGAGGGCCCATTAAACGTGTGCTTTTGGCACACGTATCGCTTATTCCGCCCATCACTCGGAGAAATGAATTTCTTAAGCAACCTCTTCCCTCCCTTTCTTCCTCGTTGAAAAATGGCACTATTTTGCGGATAAGGCCTGGTTTGTTGATGGAAGTCGATATTTTGAGTCATTTAGATTTAAGTTTTATCATCCGAAATTCTTACGGGTGAATTTTTCATCATGTGTATATGTCGTGTATGAATTTTGTTCAATCTCTTAATAATACACAATTATAATTGGATGAAAGTTAAATCACTTTCCTAAAACTTTTTATTGCCAAAAACATGAGATTGATTATACGGCAAGTTAAAAACATTGTAAACTACTAAATTGGCTACCCATACTTGCCATTAGTTTAGATGCAAAATTTCCGACGAAATGTTAAAATTTTGAATACTAAAGTAGCCAAATATAGGTGTTGTGTTTCAAGCAAACATTCTTGCATACATACATATGTATGTATGTATGTATAGTATATCATAATTTGGTGAATTTCATGTTGGATGAAGAAGGCTTGGTTGGTTTCCCTTCATTGCAGAACATGCTTAGTCAACTGGTTTGTGGCACAAAGACAATGAATGTGAGGCATTTGCTTTTCTATTTTAGTGAAAAGGATCACAACCAGTAATATCATAGATGTAGAGAGATTTTTAATTTTTTTTTCTCATTCTTGATACAATAATTTAGTTCACTTGTTCTTAAGGAAATGAAAAAAAAATTAATAAAATCAAAGAAAAGACAAAAGGAATACTTTTTTTAGAAAAGTTGAATCACTATAGTAATATTCTCATATATTGTCATCCATCAAAAGAATTGTTGAACAAGAAAAGAAGAAAAATCCAATCAAAATAATTTGGATGGATCGAAATTGCTGTCTAATGAGTAAAAATATTTTAATTAAATTTAATTATAAAATATATTAATAAAATTAATATTTTAACAATAATTCATGTTTTTTATTTTTTAGATTTTGTTGTTCTTTAACAAAACTTAAATATGCATGAATTGTAGTGGCTTACATAAATATTGTAAGGCGGCTAATTGCAAATGAAACGACAATGAAGGAAGTCTATTCCTAAACAATGAAAACTGATTGGAACTACAATATGGGTTAAGTCGGGTCAATTCAAAATTTCAGGCTTACTCGACCCGGCCTCCTCATATTATTATTATTTAGATTATATTTTATATAAAATAAATTTAAAGAATATAATACATTAAATATACTAAAAACATTAAAATAAATGTTTTCAACAAATTGAAAATACATTATAAAAAGGTTTTATATTAAATAACATTAAAATAATTGTAATTTAGCAAACAAATGCCTTTAAAATAATAGTAAAATTAATAATAAAACAATAGTTATACAATAAAATAGTAGTAATATAATAACGAAATGGTAGCAAAATAGCAACGAGAAATTGATCCGGACTATACCGGTGCAAAAAAAATCCTACCCGAAGTTTAACCCATTTAGAAAATAGACCTTATTTTTTTCCAACCCCATTTTTCGAATAAACATTATTCCATATATTTGGGTCCTTAATTCATATTTGTAGTAGCTATTTATAAATATAAATATTATTATATAAATTTGGGTAGTATATTTTGGATAAACGTTCTCATATAATAGATGGACTTGATAGGACTAATTAACGTTATTTGTCTAAACATTTATACTACATTGATTAAATCATTATTTTTCATAAAAATCAAATTAGGGATGAAATTTATGATCTAAAATTAAATCCATGGGTTGGTCCGCCGCATTGAATTGTAGGTGAAAGGTTGAGATAGAAAGGTAATTCATCCATATCCATAATTACCCAGCACAAAGCTAAAAAAGGAGAAGCAACCAGCCGAAACCAGGTATGGTTTTCATGGGGAATTACAATTGTTGGCCCACACAGTTGTCAACCGACTGAATATTACATTAAAATATTTAGCATGGATTCTTATCTAATCTCAGCATATTAGGGATAATTCTGATTGGGGGAAACAATAATGATAGTGCTTAAGAATTGGAGTGGGTGAATTGAGGGGTCCTTTCCGATTACAAAAACCCAATACATTTTCTCTTTGCGTTAACATCTAATGCTTTCACATCAATTTATTACTTATATACCAATCATATTATAACGTGAATTTAGTAATTAAATATAAAATTTGAAGATTTTTTTTTATAAAATACAAATATTTATAATTTTTTTAACAAGAGAAAACAAAAATCAATTACAAGCTATTAATAGGACTCGGATTAGAAAGCCAAGCACATCTATCAAGCCAAATACGATCATCAACCGAAGGAGGAGCCACATGAAAAAAAGGCCGCCAATGGGGATATCTTCTATCATATTAACTAAGGTATCAACAGCAAAATTCACCTCTCTAGGTACTTAATTACTTAATGAGCACACTCTATTCATGCTTGCACAATTCTTGGACACGTAAAATCAAGTCTCTATTTGAATGACCTTTATGATTTCCATGGATTCCTTTGATAGCCAAATCACAATCTGTTTCAATAACAATATTTACCCATTTAGCCTCCCAAGCTAGTTGGAGTTTGTCATAAATAGCCCAAAGCTCAGCTTGTAGTATACTACAGCTTCCAATACTTTTTCCTACACCCCACATCCATCTACCTTGCTCATCCCGTGCTATTACTATCAAACAAGCAAACCCTAAAATCGGATGACGGGCTCCATAAGTGTTTAGTTTAAAGAAACCAATAGGCAGTGGAAACCATTTTTGATCTTTGCTTTGACTCACACTGTTTCCCTCTTTAGGTTGGATTGGTTATGTGGGAAAAAAAATGGCAGTATTAAGCGTGGCATGCCCACGTCTTGATTGGTATCCGATTTTCGAAAAAAAATGATAGCCTGCACCAACGTTCGTGGAAAATAACACGTTAAAATGGATTAAATAATAATCTTATTATTTATTTTATTTTCAACTTAAATTAAACTGAATTCAAAATTAAATAAGTTAAAATAAATATGAGTTGCCTCCCAAAAAGCACTTTTGTTTAACGTCATTAGCTCAACAACCTGAAAGTTTATTCGTATGGCTCCTCGAGAATTAATTTTTTCACCATGTGCACTTGAAAATTCTTGTAAAAAGGTTTTAACTTTTGCCCATTGACCTTGAAACATTTTCTAGACTCCTCGCTTTTAATTTCTATTGCATCAGGAGGAAACAATTGAGTAATAACAAAAGGACCAAAACATTTGGTTCGAAGTTTACCTGTAAAAATCCTTAGTGTGGGGTCGTAAAGTAACACTTTCTGACCAACTAAAAATTGTTTGCAGGATATTTTATGATCATGGAACTCCTTGGTTTTGTCTTTATAGATTTAGGCGTTTTCATGTACATCATGTTAGATTTTTTGAGCTCTTGAATGTTTAATTTTCGATAATCACTTGCAGCATTTAACTCCACATTATATTATTTGACAACCCAAAATGTCTTGTGTTCTAGCTCCACTAGAAGGTGAAACGGTATGACCTGCAAACCGACCCTTGTCGATTTTCTAACCACGTAACTCATGCCTGTAGTTTAAGATTTCGGCAGCCTTGCGATCTAGAATGCCCACCTCAAATTAACAGCCTCAACCGTGTGGTTCGTTTAAATCTGATCACTACCTCCCTTAACGGAATCCAACTAGCTTTTTCCAATTGGACACACTAATTTGTTTGCGGGAACTCAAATATGGTAGACAACCAACCTGATTTTCCAATTGTACACCAATACAACTCTCACCCAACGTGCACTTTGAGCTAAAATTAGATCAATTGTAAAGGACGATTGTGACTATCCCATATATCGAAGATAAAAATACCGTGTTGAAAGGTTTTTAGTACGGGTTCATGTCTCATGATATTTTTGTAGAATTGATAACTGGGCTAAAGCTAAAAGGAAATTAGTTGAGCATGATACTAATCATGCTTGATGGAATATTAGAATGGGTTTAAGTGTAATTGTGATAGGTGGAGGAAGGAAGGGACTTAAAGGGCAATTAAACTAAAGTAAAGAAATGGAAAAAGAATGGCAGAATGCTTGTACTGCTAGAAGCCACGTGAAAGAGAAAAGAAATAAATGGTTTTCACTCAATTTCGAGTCTATTTTCCAAAGCCACCCTACAAGGTATTTATATACATTCCACGTGCTAAATTTAGCCTGATTCATCTAACAACTAACCACATAAAATCAGATTTTATATAATTTTTTTAATCTAGCTTTTACAAAGTCAAATAGAAAATCTGATTAGTCATAAATTTATCAAAATTTTCAATTCGGCACCCTTTTATTGTTTGTGCTTTAATTTAGCCTAACTTGCTTGTTAACTCAAATTTCAATACTCCAACTGCGTAGCTGATAAAATTAAACAAAAACGACATGCCCAATAGCAAAAATTACTGAAATTTAAACATACAAATTCAACTTGTTATCAACCTAATCGTGGGTTGAGCCACCTGGTTTGAATTGAAAGCCCGTCCGAAAAGTGAGAGAGTTTGGGCAAAAATATACGCCCAAAAAATGGGTTAGAGAAAAATATAAGGCTTGTTTAGAAAACAGGTCGAGCATCGGGTAAACTTTTTTTTAACTCGGGCCCAGCTCGAATTTTCAAAAAAAAATGTTGCTATTTTTCCACTATTTTGCTGTCATTTCACTATTATATTGCTACTATTTTGTTGTTATTGTTTGGATATTTTATAACTCTTGTTTTATTGTTAATTTTGCTACTATTTTAAAGGCATTTGCTTGTTAAGTTGCACCTATTTTAGTGTTATTTAAGTATAATTTTTTTAATTTATTTTGGATTTGTTGGGAAACATTTATTTTAATATTTTAAATGTATTTAATGTATTATATTTCTTTAAATTTTTTATATACAAAAATTTTAATACGGGAGGGTTAGGTCAGGTTGTGCCTATAAAATGAGCTTAAAATTTTGTTACGGTCCGACCTGACCCATGATCACCTCTAATTGAATTCTACGTTGTAATTGATTTTTGTCTAATTTTTAATTTATTATGCATTATATTAATTGGGCATATTTATGTTGTAGTTGTAATTCTACCGTCTAAGATATGAGACTACACCAATTAAGAAGTAGGAAGTAAAAACAAATTTAGAGCGACACTTGTAGTTGGGATGGATTGGGGTTGTTTTACTACTCTACAGATTGCTAAAGGGTTGCCCATCGAAGTGATAGCCCAAACAAAATAGGCCGACAAATGCCTAAAGGACAATAACAAACCCCTTGCGGTCTAATGTGATTCTTTGATCTTTTCCAATGAAATTTTTAATATTCGATAATCACTTTAGATTTTAATTATTTCAAAAGAAATTTATTCTATTAATAAAATTACGAAAAATTTAAACCTAAAAATATTAGCAATTAACTTTCAAAAAATTATCCTCGAAATTCGAATCGGACACCAAAAAGTTAACACCATTATCTTTGGGTAAAACATTTGTCAAATATAAGTATTATATTGGACCAAAAAATAACACATGTACTACATTAGAAAGAAGTGTTAAGCTCGGTGCAAAATGATATATTAAGCCTAAATATATCTATCTTATATATTAAGCACTTAATTGAGTTGATTTGAAGGAAAAAAATTATGTATCAAAATTTTATTGGTTGGTTTAACAATTTATTAAAGGTGTTAACACCATATATAATAAAAAAACGCATATTGAACTTTTTCAAAATACACATTGAATATTTTATAAAAATATAAATGCCATAATAATATAAATACAGATAGTTTAAGTACCACATTAGATATTTTATAAAAGTGAAGGTGACAAATGAAAGATTACCCCTAATAATGAATGCGATTGAAGAAATTCTGTTCTCAAATCTCAGCCTTCTCCAATTCAGAAAACATGCTGCGACAAAAGGGATTTCAGAAACCCTAAACTAAAGAAGTAAAAAAGGGTTCACATCTTAGGCTCAATCTGCTCCAGACCATTAGCCCGATGAACCTCTTGAACCAATTTGATTTGAGCTTGACCCAATAATGGCACTTCGGATATGAACCAATAAAACCAGATTTTAGACCTTGAAATTGGGTATTTAAAGAAAAGAAAAAATATCTTGAATTTATTCCATCATTCAAAGCCGAAACATCTCAACAATTGAAGTAAAATCATCCGGATAACATTGGGTGTTCACAAAAAAAGGCAATTTGGACTGAGGAAATACCTAGTGTCATAGCTAATGTCGTAAACTTTTGAGTGTAATAATTTTATTTTGAATTAATTTTATTTAAAATAAATAAATTATATTTGATATATTACTTTTACTAAATTAGGAAAAATATGAATTGTATTCTTAAAAAGAACTTCACAACTGTGATGAAAATTTAAGATATACTTAGATTGTTTAAAATAAAAATTATGTAAATAGTACATTTGGTAGATTTTTAACCTGCATGTTTAGTAAAAAATTCACACTAAATAATAATTTTATGAAAGCACATAAGCATATATTAGATTATGGTATACTCACATGTAGAAATTTTTTTGGACCAATTAGAAAGTGCCATATGTTAAGTTGAAATTACTATGGGTTTAAACTAAAATTATCATGGTAAAAATGATGACATCGTATATATGACATAATTATTTTTTATTATTAATTTAAATTAATTTATAGATAAATATTAAAATTTTATATTATCACTAATTAAAAATAAAATAATTAAGTGATAATATCAAATGAGTATTTTATTTCTAATTAATTAAATTAATAAGAGGTAAATAATAAATAAATGAGTTTAAATTCTTGTTCAAATTCTACAAGAACTCCTGTTTTTTTTTTTGGTGAATAAAAACATTACAAGAAATTACTTAAAAGATATGCCCCAACCCCCAATGGGACATTTTAAATAGATTTGCTCATGGTTTGGGTAAATATATTGGCCCGAAAAATAGCTTGGGTAAAAAAATAAGGCCCATTTAGAAAATGTGCCCGATCTCATGGTTTAAATAACCCCCAAGGAGACATTTTAAATAGATTTGCTCATGGTTTGGGTAAAGCTTTTTGGCCCGACCCGAATATGTAAAAAAAAACTTCAACTTTTTTTACTGTTTTTTTTTCTATTTTCTTGTTGTTGTTGTTTTTTTTTCACTATTTTGCTATCATTTCACTATTATGTTGCTACTATTTTGTTTTTACTGTTAATTTTGTTATTATTTTAGAGGCATTGCTTGTTAAGTTGCACCTATCTTAGTGTTATATAAATATACATATATTTTTTAAATTTATTGGGAAACATTTATTGTTAGGCTCGGTTTGTTTCATTTGAAAATGAATTCGGAAAATGATTTAGTTTTCGAAAAAGCTAATATTTTTGGTGTTTGGATGAATCTATATAAAATATTTTATGTTGTTTGGTAGATTTCTTAGAAATATTTCATAAAAGTTGTTTTCAATGAAACAAACATACGTTTGAGATTTTCTTATTTTTTCATTGTTAATTGAATTTATTTTTATCTATAATTTTATATTTTACATTGTTTTTGCATATATTAAAAATATCATGTTAAATTCAGGTTCATTAAAATTTCATTTTAATTACATGACTACCAAGTGAGTATTTTTATTTAAAATTTGACATCAACAAAATTGACAAAAAATTTAACAATGTCAACAATTGGACTTGATTTTCAAATTTGAAAAGTAAAGAGACTAAATTCTTGGAAATAAAAGTACAAAGACTAAATTGCAAATATGTGAAGAGTACATAGACTTATGACATATTTTAAACTTTATACAAAAAAATTATTATTAAATATTTGTAATTATAATAAATATTTATTATTAAAATATTAATATTGAATATTTTCAATAATATGTGAATCATATTATCTAAAATTATTATTTTAAAATTTATTATTAAAATAAAATTGAAATATTAAATAATTTATTATTTTAATAATTTATATTTATTATATTAACAATTTATTATATGGCTAAATATAAATAATTAAATATGTATGTTTAATAATATTAAAAAATACAATATTTTAATAATTTTAATTTTTTTAAAAATAAAAATAAAATTTATTATCAATATAATAATATTAAGCTTAATTTAAGTTAATTTTTATATAGAAATACAATTATCTATAGAGGAGCTCTTTTCCGGAAAATGACTTACGCTTTTCAAAAGGGTAAGTCATTTTACAGAAAAAAAAGCCTTATTTTACGTTGTCCTGTAAGTCATTTTCCGTTGACCAAGCTATTTTCTATGAAATAAACACAGGAAAATGCAGAAAACATTTTCTGTAAAACCTTTTACATGTAAACAAACGAACCCTTAATGTTTTTAGTATTTTTGATATATTATATTTTTAAAAGAAAATTTATATAAAAATTAATATAAAAAATAAATACAAGTCGGGCCCAGGATTTAACATTTTTATATGGGTCGGGCTTGGGTAAAATTTTAGGCCCATGTTTCGGGTCAGGCCAGACCTAAAATTTTGGTTGGGCTCGCCCGACCCATGAGCACATCTACTTTCAAATAATAGAAGCCCTCATTCGTTACCAACAATCATTTTAGCTAGACTGTCAGCCTCTTTGTTATCTTCTCTAGAAACGTGATGAATCGACCAATGCACAACTTAGCCAAAGAATGTTAGATTCTCCTAACCAAAGCATAATTTGAGACCTTTGTAAAACTACCTTGTATAGCTTGAACTGCCTCTAGGCTGTCTGATAAAATAATCATACTGTCAAAACCTTTATCAAGTGCAATCGCTAAACCTTCTAGGATACTTTAAAATTCAACATCCAAAATGGAACATTTTCCCACAAACTAATTATATCCAAGAATCCAACTCTAATTCTGATCTCGTAGTACATCTCCAATCACAACAATACTAGAACGCTCTGTAACTGCACCATCAAAGTTCAATTGAATCCAATCCCGAATAAGGTTGGGACTCTATTTTATTTAAGTAATTGCCACTATAAAAAGGGGTCACCTAAGCCATTCTATACACACAAGTTTAAGAAGCCTAGAAAATCTCTGTAGAATTCTCTAAAGAAGCCCAAGAACTTGAAAAAAATTCAAAGAACGTCGCATCAATTTTGAAGAAAACCGCTCATTGATCCAATTCAACCATGGAGAAGAAGACAAAATTCATTTATGAAGAAAGCCACCTTTCAATCCAAATTAATTGAAGAAATGAGGTCTAAACTCATTTCAAGAGTACATCAACATAACACTTAAAGCAATCCACATCCATCCAAGATCAAGTTAGAAGACCCTTGGTTCAACGTCAAACTAGAGAGAAGAATCAAAAGAGTTTTCTTTGTAAAGAAATCTAAAGATTGTAACTTTTCTTATAAAGTTAACAATAACTTTGCCTCAAAATTTTCAAGTTAACTTTTGACTCAAAATTTGTGTGTACAATTTTTTGGCACACCCGGTGGGATAATCTCTGCCTTTCATCTTTTCTCTCAAAGTTAAATTTTAAAGTTGCGATGGCCTCAAAGAAGATCATCATCAACAAGCCTGCTTAAACTAACCTTGTAGCCCGTACAACTTCATAATCAATCACCAATGTTCCTGCCCATCCCTATGGCACTAGGTAGAAGACAAAAGCTCTTTTGGAGTTGTTCAGATAAACTTCTTTAATGTTTAGTGACAATCCACTTTATGATTCTTCTTTACCAACTTATGAGCTAGAAGAAGTCTTTCCTCGTAGATCAAGTGTAGCTCACTGCTTATTATTTAAGGGAAAAGATGTTCAATCAAGTGACCATGCCATTCCATCATCTCCCCCAAAGCCCAATTTTGGAGTGATGAATGTCATGTCGACCAGCACCACATCCTTAGAAAGACAGGTGATATTAGTAAAGACAGTAGAGAGTCTTATCGCAAGCCTTAAAGAAAAAGAAGACTAGGTGGCCTTTGTGATAGAAATGACCTTAACCTTGCAAAGAAGAGGGCAACATAAGAATCAATTAGAGGAGCTTGTTGAACAATCTAATGTGCAAGTTGCCAAAGATCCTTAACCGATAATTAATGAAGTTGTCACTACCAATCAATTCAAGGAGTTCATCAAAGAAGCTATCAAAGATCAAGTTGATTGTGTAACTCAACCTTCATACACCTATGCCAAGCCATATCCCTACAGGATTAATTCCCTCAAAATGCCAATAAGCTATCAATCTCCTTGATTCGTTATAATTTGATATGTCAAATTAGGCTTCCCATTACACTTAACGAGCTTGTTCTCAAGTAATTTAGAGGTCTTTGTCATGTGTTTAGTTAGTTTTAGTTATTTGTATTAATAAATGATTAGTTCTCATTTTGTGTTATTTTGAGACCTGATATGGCCAATTGGCACTCAAAGAATCTAACGAGGTTGGTGAGTGATGCAAAAAGTCCACGATGGCCCAAACGACACGTGAACATCACTTAGAAGGGGGTATCACGATAGCGAAGCATGAAAGTCGTGATACTCCCGATAGTGTTGAAAATAATGAAGATTGAGCCACTAATAGTGGTATTGCAATACCCAAAGGACCCCATTTCAAAACTGTCAAGGATATTGCGATACCGGATCATGGGTGTCACAATATCACTGTCAAGGGGAGGCAAAAAATGATCGTAGGGGTAGTCCTTGTCCAACATGTCCCTCAACTAAAATTAGATGATCAAGGGCAATTTGTCACTATTTTTTTTGGTCTGTAATCAGTTAAAAAAGCCAAAAATTGGCTAAACACAATAGACACTAGAGATTTAACTATTTTTTATGTTTTATAAATTTTTTCTTTATCTTTTAGGGTTTAGTTTTCGTCTTTATAACCTTAGGGTTTAATGTTTATATTTTTAGGGTTTAGTCTTATTTTCCATAACTTTAGGTTTTAAGGTTTATGTTTTATCTGGTTTTCTTAGTTTCTGTAGCTGTTATTTAAGTTAGTTAACATTGTATCTAGGTTTATTACTTGTTCAGTACCTTAAACTCTTTGGATTTTCAGTTTAACCCTAGTTCCAATGCAACTAAATTTCCTTTTAGTTTCATCATTAGAAATATGATTTTTAAGTATTACGTTGCATTTCTTTTGTTGCCATTGTTATTGCTTTTAAGCTTTTTCAAGAAAAGCCTAAGTTTTTTTTCATTTTTATTGTGTTTACTTGAGATGCATGTTTGTGTGATTATCGTTGCTTAAGCATGATAATGGGTAACTAAATCATAGGTGGTTGGTTGATGGAAATGTGTGGAAGTTGATTTTTGGGTGTAGGGACTAAATCGAATAGCCTTCAAAACTTAGGATTGATGCCCCTAAGGGAAAATTAAGATAAGTGAGACCGAGAGGAGATCTTATCGTGCACCAATTTGATAGTCTCAGATTAGTTTGGTGAGGTTAAGAGATAAATCGAACTAATTTGTCTAAATCAATAAAATTTAGGCCGAGAGGTAAAATGGAGGCAATTTAGGAGTAATAACGATTTAGATCCTTAATTTGAAGATTAACCAACCACATGGAAATCAACCAATCGCTATCTGTTATCGTATTTATTAGTTTCATACTTTGCTTGATTTACAATTTAGTCTTTATCTGTTGCTAGGTAATTAGTGTAATTAACCTCTTGTATGGCCTACTGTAATATAATTACTTAGTGATTGCATGTCTATAGTTTAGAAATCGCTTAATCGCCGACTCCTGTGGGTTCGACCCTTGAAGTACTCTGGTGTTCCATTGAACATTATAAATATTACAACTCAACACTGTTCGTTTGTAGTTAAAACCACACTTTTAAACTGTTTTATAAAATTATTTGTTTTCTACGCATGCGCGCACACGGTCACTCCTAAATTCCGATAGTTTGATGGCAAAGGAAATCTACACCAACATGTTGCTTATTTCATGGATATTTACAATAACACTAGAATTGATGTTGATCTCATGGTGAATCAATTTGTCTGGTTACTAAAAGGAAATGCCTTTGACCAGTACACTGACCTTAAGCCTAGAATAATCGATAGTTGGGAACAACTTGAACGTGAATTTCTCAATAGTATCTACAATACTCATCACATTATTAGCATGATCAAAGCTTATTGGCACATGATAATGGAAAGATGAACCAGACATTGACTACATCCATTGTTGGTGGAATCTAAGTTTGAATTGAAAGAAAATATTATTAGAATCTTCAACCCTCGACATGTGCATCCAAGGAATAAATTAGGGACTGTGCTACCTTTGAGGAGTTATTTACTCGAGCTTATGATATGGAGCTGAGTATGGCAACTGCTAGAAATTTAGAGTGTAAAGCTCTAATACTCGACCCGATAGTTGGGTCCGAGCTAAAATGTGCCACAGTCGTTGTTGGAGCAACTACAATCAACAATATACAATTCAACACCATTCTACAATAAAATACAAGTAAATAAAGTACTTTAAGCGTTGCATTATAATTTTTGAGTCTTATACGAGCTTACGAAAGCTCTTTTGTTAATCTAGGGTCGAAATGGATCAATCTGAAAAGATTACAAAAATTTGTATTGACATTCTGACTTCGAGGATTTTCTCGTCTTGACGTGACTCTTTAACTAAGGTTCGTCTTGACTTCAGGCTACATTGTCGCAATGTGAACCCTACTCTATTTCTGATGCGATTTCCTGAGACTTGGAATGTTCAAAAAATTGCTTGAATGGGATGGACTATCTTGAATGGTTCAAATGGTGGAAAACTTTGATCTGTAACAATCTTATCTAAAGAACCTTAGCTATATTAAAGCTAAGACCCGTTTAACACTTGGACGTACTAGAACCTTGGTATAAAGGAAGTTGCCACACTCCGGGATGGGAAACGGAATGATAAGACAAATTGGTGAACGCCACAAACCTTTCCTCTTGATAAGTTCGGAAGTTCGGTTAAGAACTAACCTTACAAATGGGAAGTTTCAAACTATTTATAGATCTTAGGAGACTAAAGGACATATTCGACCATTAATGTGCATACATGTATGGTGCCGTACAATGTATAGCAAGATACATGAATGGTTGGGTGCAATGTATGACCAAATGGTCACTTTCTTCCTCCATGGACATTCATGAATCACTTGGGTGCTTGAAGAGGAAATTCATCCCCCCTTTTGAAGTGCATGAATGGGCAGATTCATTCCTCTTGAGTAGATACATGTATAGGGACATTCAATGCTGCCAATTTAATGCAAAACTTTTCCCCTTGCCGTTCATGCATGTATAAGTGAATTGTATGCTTTATTAAACTTGAAACTATGACCTTTGCATGTGCATGAAAGATGGATGAACAAATCAGATTCGTCCCCAATGTCGGTGCATGTATGATTGAAGTTCACGCATGTGGCCATGCATGTATTGAAGTCAATTAGTCACATTAAGCTCCCATTTTCCTAACCGTCCATGCACCAAAGTGAAACAATGTATTCAGCCAAAATTCAAATGCATGAACCAATGCATTTGGCCCTTGAATGTGAACGATTTTATGAACCAAAATAATTGCATGAATTTTGATGATTCCTTGAATGTACTTATGCATGCATTCAACTTTAGGTTTATGTTGGATTTAAAGTGGCCAGTCGAATAATCCCTATAAAAAATATATAAATAGGACATTTGATTATTCTCAACACTTCAAAACAACCCATTATTCAAATTAACTTTATGACACAAAAATAACACAACATATTATATATTTCCACTATGTGTTGAATTAAACTCTCAACATAAGTAAAATAAAACACACATAATTCGTGACACATGCGAATGTGTATGGAGTTAGACTCTCTAGACTTAAAACTAGACTCACAAAAATAATCAAAATGACACATGTGAATAGTTTGTGAAGATTAAAAAGAAACCTAATGATAGAAAACTAAGACATTTGTTTAAACATAAATGGACACACAAATTATCATGTAATAGGAATGAACACATTAAAGACGCCAACAACTTAGGAAATAATTAAAACACATATACTTAAAGAAATAGAAGCTGTGGAAATAATTGAATAAATTAAGTTGGACGTTTTTGGGACTTAAAAAGCCCACATGCAAACGTTGCATGGGCTTTGAACTTCTTCATCTTGCATTTAGGCCTTTCGAGCTTGGCCCATTCTCGAGCCTTTTGAAATGGATCACATGATGTGACTGGAATCACATCATACCCTCCCTCTTGAAAACTATTTGTCCTCAAATTGGGCCATTTGCTCGAGAAAGATCTTCTACAATTACGATCCTTTAAATTGTATTTTTGTTCCATTGAGTTGAACACAACTCTTTTAGGTACCTGAAAAACAAAAACTTCTTTACAAGAAGAATCAGTATAAGCTCGCTCTTTCAATCCATCACTGACATGGAATTGGAATTACTTCAAGATGATGCAACTTTTCAAAAGCACTTCTGAAAAGGAGAAGCTAAAAATTTTAGCTTTTCCTCTCCTAAAAGCACTTTTGGTGCTTAATTATTTTTCACCCCTCCAATAACATAGTACTTTTCTTTTTTTTTTCTTGGTGCTTAATTACAAATGTGTTAAAATCATTAATCAAAAAATTTAGCTACTAATTACAAATATTTAATGTTTATATTTAAATATTTAAAATATAGTTTATATATTCTAGTTAAATTTTATAAATAATTATTATTTATTGCTTAAAAATATTTAAAGTTTATATTTCATATATTAAATTATTAACAACAAGTTATAATGATTTTTTATATTCTTACTAAAATATAATAATATTAACTAATTTAAATATTATTTAAATGCATATTTGTTACTTGATATTAACATGTCTAAAATGGACATTTTATTTCTCAAAAGCACTTTTTGACAGCAATGCTAAACACTCAAATTTTAAACCAAATTTTTCAAAAGCACTTTTCCACAATACTTTTCAAAAGCATTGCCAAACTAGCCCTTAGTCACATTAAGCTCCCATTCTCCTAACCGTCCATGCACCAAAGTGAAATAATGTATTTAGCCAAAATTCAAATGCATTAACCAATGCATTTGGCCCTTGAATGTGAACGATTTTATGAACCCAAATAATTGCATGAATTTTGATGATTCCTTGAATGTACCTGTGCATGCATTCAACTTTAATGTAGGTTTATGTTGGATTTAAAGTGGCCAGTCGAACAGTCCTTAAAAAACAAATATAAATAGGACATTAGATTTTTCTCAACACTTCAAAACAACCCATTATTCGAATTAACTCTATGACACAAAAAGAACAAACACAGCATATTATATATTTATAAAGATGACACCACCATGTATGAAATTAGACTATCAACATAAGTAAAACGTCACACACATAATTAAACACAACTCTTTAGACTTAAAACTAGACTCACAAAAATAATCAAAATGACACATGCGAATAATTCGTGAAGATTAAAAAAAACCTAGTGATAGAAAACTAAGGCATGAGTTTAAAAATAAATGGACACAAATTATCATGTAATAGAAATGAACACTTTAAAGATGCCAACAACTTACGAGATAATGAAAACACATATACTTAAAGAAATAAAAGCTGTGGAAATAATTGAATAAATTAAGTTTGACGTGTTTGGGCCTTAAAAATCCCACATGCAAATGTTGTATGGGCTTTGAACTTCTTCATCTTGCATTTAGGCCCTTCAAGCTTGGCCCATTCTCGAGCCTTTTGAGACGGATCACATGATGTGACCAGAATCACATTAGTTTCTCATTGCGACGACATGGGTTTGTCGTCACAATGTGACAACCTATTCCTTCAAAAATCAACTTGTTACAAGTTTGGGTGACTTGAAAACACATATATAGAGTCTCATGCAACCAAAACATCAACTTACAAAATGGTAGAAAGTGAAAATGTGCCAAAATGGTAGACTCCAAAAACATTACCTATCACAACTAAATTCAATCATTTATACTTCAAAAACTCATTCAAATGCATAATATTTAACCTTAAGACTCCAAACCAACTATATAAACATATCCAAACATATTATATAAACATTTGCAGAAGATCATGTCATTACAACTTAACCATTTGAAACATTTAACTAAAAGTCCCTAAGTACATGCCACAATACCAAAAAGAAATGAACTATACAAACTTTGTTAAGTTGAAAAAGATGGTTTGGATGCTAATTTCACTTCCCGAGACTTTGAGAAATATCCACACCTGCGCATGAAACAAACACCCATACGCTGAGCGATAAAGCTCAGTGGTACTTTCAGATAATATAACATAAACTAACATTTATAACATGTTATGATAATTTTAATCTCAATACCTACTAATACATATTCTATATTGCAACAAAAGTATATAATCAACTAGATATGAAGATATAGAATTATCAAGGCAAACTAATTCAACTATCATGACAAAGGAATAATCAAATCAAATTACATTTACTAAAACCTATCTTAAGGCCTTTAGTCATCAATACCAATTCACAATTTAAAACATTCATAATTGATTCATTATGACATTCAATATCAAGTTCATTTCATATCAAAATTTGTTTAACATATCGTACGGACCTCTTTCTAGAGTCTATCGACTCATTTGTATTCATTACGATATTATATATTAATTTATTTCATTACCTTTTTAAGTTTTCCAATTTCTAGTATAATGTTATGCCCGATGAAACCTTAGTAAAATAGAATCAGATACTTGGGTAATCTACACCACACCGAGTAACTCGTATGAGCTTTAACTACACACTAGAGCACTGAAGTGCAAAACTCGTAGGCATCAAATGCATTCTCATATGCATATACACCTTTCCACCACAAAAATTTCTCCATAGATATATATAATACTTGATGATCCGCAACAAATGCTGGATCTCGATATAATCTGTAATGATCTCCGTATAATCACACATCACGTACAAGCGCGCATAAAACCCTATTGGCATGCCAATCGTATCCTAACCTTTTACCAAGTTCACACGACCATAAGTTATATATACATATAAGAATTTACATACCTGTAATAATCTTACTCGCATATTGATACCTTGTATTTGGTCATATATGCATTTTTGTACCTTGTACATTGTTCTATTGCATAACAATTATTTTGCAATTTAGTACATATATCGTTCTAAATCAAATTCACAATCACATCCCCATTTCATCATCAAACAAAAATATTTCATATTATAAGATATATTTTAATATAATTTTCATATCACATACCATAATTTAAGTATTTCATATCATTTCCCATTTTATCCATTGTAGTCCTCTATCTCGATATTTCATATAAAATTCAATCAAAACATTTCATGTTATCATAATAGACTCACCTTAGTGATTCAAAAATCAATAAAAATGCATATAAAATTAATTATTTCTGTAACACCCCTTACCCGTATTCGACACCAAAATAGGGTACGAGGCATTGCCGGAGTTTACTAATTAATTTTCAGACATTTCATTTTTATCTAGCATTCATATTTATAACCAATCAAAATCAATACATTAATGAGCTAACATTAACCAATTTAACTTATACATGCCATTATAACCAAAATCAAATCATCCAAAATTACCGATAGAACCAATGGATACTGTGATATATCTCCAACAAGCTTCCAACTCAATTTAGCTTAGATAATCACTAAATGTATCAAATAATTATACATATTACCAATAATAATTTAATTCCAATAATAATACACACATATATATAATTTTCATTACCAAATAGCATTCACTTCAATTAAAATTATTACAGAATATAGCTCATTCGAGCTTACTGGACTAAATTGCGAAAATACCAAAATTGGGGATATTTTGGAAGTTTTCTATTTTCTCAAATTTTCACCCAATCTTGATCTAAATTAATATTTCATTCCATTTACTAATTTAAATAATAAAACAATTCATTTCATGCAATTTGGTCACTTTTTGACATTTTACAAATTTACCCTTAAATTTTTACTTTTATTCAATTTAGTCCACGAGTCTAAAACGTGCAAGTTATCCATGCTAACTGAATATTCATATATATATATATATATATATATATATATATATATATATTTTCCTCCTCCCTCTCCATTCCACATCCTTAATTTAAAATGCATGCTTATAAGTAACATTATCTATGATTTCACAATTTACTTGTAAATATATTCAAAGCTGTCCATTTGAGTCATAGCCACTAAATTATTTTTATCTTGAGCTACGGAACTCCAAATTAGGATCCGCTAATTTTACCTGAAACTAGACTCACATACCTTCTTACCATAAAATTTTCAGAATTTTTTCTTCAGTAAATAAGTACATTTTATTCTTTAAAGTCACCTTTGTTCTGCTGTCTGACAATTCCGACCCTTCTTCACTAAAAATTAATTATCTCTTTGTTCAGAATTCTGATGATGTCCCCATTTGTTTCTATTTAAAATAGACTCATTAAGGATTTTAAAATATAAATTTTAACCCATAACTATTTTTTTACAATTTTTAATGATTTTTCCAACAGGGAACCCGAATTTATTCGACCTTGTATCACATAATTTATTATATCTCATAATTTACAATTCCATTACTTACACCGTTTCTTTTATGAGAAACTAGACTCAATAAGATTTAATTACATATTTTATTCATACTATAATTCAATTTTCATAATTTATGGTGATTTTTCAAATTGAGCCCATTATTCTTGTCCAAAACCATTTTTGTGCAAGATGTTTATTACCATGTTTATAACACCCTTATTTTCTTTCTCTACACTATTTCTCATCACTTTCTCTTATTTTCTCTTCACTAACATATCAAGAACATAGGACCATATATACAAAAACTTTACATTAACATCATTTCCATGCTTTTTCAATAATATCAAACTTAAAAATATATTAAAATCTTGATGTACTTACCTTGTCATATTGATTTCAATCTTTAACTTGATTTTTCTCTCTCCTCAGCTTCTATTTCTTGAATCTAACTTGATATTCTAGCTCCCCATAGTCTCCTTGTTATCTTTCTCTCTTGATGGATATGGAAATTCTTTTGATTTCTAGATAAAAATGATGAATTTTTGGTGGAAGGACTAAATTGTAAAGAAAGTAAAAATTTCTTTCTTCTCTTCTCTTCTAACGTGAATTGCATGGAAAAGATGGTGGGTTGGATCCTTCTCATCTTTCTTTCCACATATATATGTACTAAATATTAAAATAATAACATATCATTTAAAAATCAAATCAAAATATTAATAAACTAATATTTATTTTATTTAATTAATCTAAAATATCTCCAACATCATCATTATCTTCTAGATTTCTCTCTCTTCTAATTGACCATTTTGCCCTTCATGATCTTTTAAAATTCCATCTTGAGTCATCACTTAATTTGGTAAAATTATGATTTAGTCCCTCAAACTTCTTCACCTTTTTCAATTTGGTCCTAATCCATCCATTTTTCTTAGTTTCTAGATCATTCTACCCTTAAAATATTTACACCATTGGTCCTTCAACTTTTCATATTTACACTTTAACCCCTTAATTTTTTAGTATTTACTCTTGGGCAACAAAACTTTTCTCACTTTTACGATTTAATCCTTTCTTGAACTAATATGTCATAATATACGACCCAATGTTGACATAACTCCAAAATTTCCCCTTTTTGACGGTTTATTTTCTTATTTTATTATATCAAAGATAATATCTTACTGTAAAGATTTTCGGGGTATTACAATTTCTTTCCTGAATCATAAAAGTACAAACTGAGATTTCGCACGTCACTTGTCGACAATTTTTGCTTTTCCTTTCCTTTCGGTTGCTCAAGGTTGTTGTTAGCTACAAATAATCATAAAACATATCATAAAATCAATTTCCAGCCAAATTAGAATAAAATACCATATTATAAAGATTTTATAATGTATTCAATATAGTCTTTGAAACCAAGACAAGCATAACTTTCAATTTAGGGCTTCAGATTAGAATCCGATTTCACCATGATTCATTAGGTTCCTTCTATTTTCTAACCCTAAAAACAATTCATGAAAGTTTTTCATTTTATTCAATTTTTCCCCTAATGTAGAAAAATAACAATTAAGCTTTACAATTTAGTCCTTTTTATACACTAACCTTAATTTCTGACAATTTCACACCAATTTCATTCAATTCTCACCAGTGGAAACTTTGTAAAACTTCAACAGTTTTACAAATTAGTACGTGGGCTAGCTAAATCAAGCTCTCATGATGTCAAATTTATAAAAATTAATGAAAAATGACTAGGGACTTACCTAAAAGTGGTGGCCAGATGTGTAAAGATTTTCAAAAGCTTTCTCCCATAGCTTTTAGGGTGGAAGGTGGGGAAAAGATGAAGAAGATAATGTTTTATCTTCTTTTTCCACTATGTTAGGTATATATAGTTAGTTTAGTTTTAATTAAACTTAATTAATTAACTTAATCATAATTAATTAATCACTAATCGTTAATTACTCTAATCTAATGGTAATTAGCATCACATCCCACTAACATCCACTTAAAATTGGTCTATTAGCCATTTTAGTCCTTTGAGTAATTTCTATTTAGGTCTCCAAGCCTTAATCTAAGTACAAATCTATAGCGATTAAATTTTTATGATTTAGTTCCTGAGCCATAGTTGCTCAAAATTTCGGCTAAATTGTATAACCAAATTTAAATTCATTTATAACCTAAATCCATAAATACCCTTATTTAATATTTATGAACTCAGTTTATGGAAACAGAGTCTTGAAACCGTATTTTTCAACACTATTGGAAATCAGGCTGTTACATAGAGCCTCAAGAAAGGGAATAGAGAAGCAAGAAACTCGTAAAGGGGGTAGGATTATTCTGAGTAACATAGAAAGCAACAATCTATTGCCATAAATTCAAGCAATCTCAAGAAGCAAAGCCTTCCCCATATCAAGATAGAAACAAAAGAAAATCACTCTGCGAGAGAGGTAAGAGAAGAAGTACCCCTCTCTTGATTCAAATGTCGCAAGTATGCTGGAAGAACTTTTTAAAAACAAACTAGTCTAATTGCCAGATATGAAGCGTGCTAAAGAAGTTGATAAAGTCAATGATCCAAACTATTGCAAGTATCATCACTTGACCAGTCACCCTCTTGAAAAGTGTTTTGTCTTGAAGGGTAAAGTTTTATAGCTCTATAAAGAGGGAAAAATCGAGTTCGAGGAAGAAAAAATGTCATCACACTTGACGTCGGTCAAAATGGATTTTTAACTAGATTTGATGATAAAGTTTGGCTCTTTAAACCCCAATATTTTGACCCTAGAAGCAAGTCAGATGGTCAATTTGTAAGAGAATAGAGGCAAGCATCTTTCTCAAAAAGATAATCAGGATGATGGTTGGACACTAGTCACATGTCAAAGGAATCATCTCCAAAGACCTTTAAAAGTTTCGATATCAGCTAAAGCATTTTGCCAACCAACCAAATTAGCAAGTTCTAGAGTGTCCTAAAGAAAGATAAGGCTTGCAAGGCATGAGAACTCAAGAAAGCCCATAGTGTTGAATGAATTCATGCCACCTTCATTCAGAGATGAAGATCTCATTCACGTGACTTGCAATCATATTGGATATGGTGGAGATTTTGAGGGTGAAGACAACTCTGACACCACAGGGTTACAAGTCGGTGATCATTGACGAAGACTTATTGTTAGGATCCACTCCTCACAATAGGCTTTTTTTTGTTACTGAATATGCTTGTGAGCAAAAAGTGAACCGAGTCTTAGTTGATGATGGCTTAACAGTTAACATACTCCCTTTTTAAACAATGAAATATTTGAGAGTCCCTCTTGATGAGTTGATGAAAAATTGCTTGATGATCCAAGGATTCAACCAAAGGGGGTAAAAGGCTCTCAGCAAACTCAGACTTCAACTTTTCATCAGAGATATGGAGTCAAGTCTACTGCTCCATGTGATTGATGTAAGACAACAAACAACATGTTGTTAGGATGATCATAAATTCATCAAAATGGTGTGGTTTAATCAACTCTTCACTAATGCCTCAAGTATAGCAGCAATGGTCAAGTTAAAACAATTGTTGCAGATACAAAACTATTTTTTACGTAGAAGATCACTTTGTCGATGTTAAGTTTTATTTGGAAAGTTCATTTGTGGATGAAACAATGAGTAGCGCAGTCCAAGACACCAAACAAAATGGAAAAGCCATAGCTCTCACATTTAGCGTAAATGATGAAATAACTCAAGGTTAGAAGACTTTGACTCTTCCCCCACAGTAATATAAAAGAATCAAAAGTCCTTGAGTCTCTACTAAAAGGATGTGTTAGGCCTTTCGGATCTCCTAGTGAGCATGGTATCCTTCCCTCTAATCTAGACAAAGGTTTTGATCCTAATGCATATAAACTCATCACTAGTGCTGATTATAAGAAACAAAGAGGTGGTGAAAATTGACACATGAGATGGATCAACCAAGTAAAGAGTCTCAACATAGTTTGTCAAGATTTTTTAAGTATGAGAAAAAAAATCAGACTGTACAGGGACCTTTATAGTAGGACTTAGATTTACTCCATTGAAGTTGAAAAATTATAGAGAAATTTCGGAAACATAACTGTGTACAAAGTTCCAGAGAAGAAAAAAAATGTCTACAACGCTTCCAAGATCTTCAATATTTGATTTTTTTTGAAGAATTTGCAATAAGGCATTAAATTTTTGATTGCCTAAGCCTTTAATCTCCTCGAAAGTCAGTTTTGAGTGAATCAAAGGAGAAAGTATTAAGCCATCCTTACCAAGCCGGACTCTATTCATTCAAGACATAGAAGTTCAAGTTATAGAAAGACTAGTCGCATTAAAAAATAAAGGCTCAAACTCTAAAAGAACCAAAAAACTTACACAAAAAAATTTCTTTGTGGATGAAAAGGTGCTCTGAATTGAAAATAGTTAGTGGTGAAGTCTTAAAAGCCAAACAACAAATAGAAGTCACAACTAATACATCCATGAAGGAAGAGTGTAATATATGGAAGTCCTTACATCTAATCATTTATAACATGAAAGAGATTGATGAAGAGTCCCAAGAGGAGGAAGCCCAAGAAACTCCTTTTTCATTTGAAGAAGGAAATCATGACACTATCAATGAGTTGAAACAGGTTAACATCGGTACCAGTGAAAGCCCATACCTACTCTTCATCAATGCATACTTATCTTTAGAAAAAGAATATGGTTCTCTCAATCTCCTAAAAGAATATCGAGATATGTTTGCATGAACTTACAAAGAGATGCCAAGACTTGATCCAAAAGTAGTTGTCCATCATCTTAACTTGATTCCTAAAATTGAAGTTGAAGTGAATAAACTCATTGAAACTGACTTTATCAGAGAAGTCAAGTACCTTACTTGGATCTCCAACATTGTCTAAGAAAGAAAGAAAAATGACCAAATAAGAATTTGCGTGGATTTTAAAGATTTGAACAATGCTTTTCTAAAGGATGATTTTCCTCTCCTTTTGATAGTGTTAATGGTGGATGCTACAATCGGCCACAAAACTTAGTCTTTCATTGACGGATCATTGGTTTAAAACCAAATTCGTATCGCTGCTAGAGATGAAGAACTTACCTCATTTTTAACTCCAAAAGGAAATCAGAGAGCAAATGTAGAAGATTTTTGATGATATGTTGCACAAGAATGTTGAATGTTATGTGGATGACTTGGTTGTGAAGTCTAAAAAATGAGTTGATCATCTGGCAGATCTCCATCAAGTGTTTGAGCAACTAGGCAAATATCAACTAAATATGAATCCTTTGAAGTGCGCATTCGATATATCCTTCAGCAAGTTTTTGGGGGTTTATTGTGTGACACTATGGTATTGAGATAGACCAGTCAAAGATAGAGGCAATCAGGAAAATGCTAGAGCCACACATTCTCCATGGCATCAAAAGTTTGCAAGAAAGATTGGCATACACTCGGTGTTTCATATCAAACTTGGCCATTCAACCATTTGATGAAGAAAGATGTGCCTTTTGTTTGGGATGAAGCTTGTAGTAGTGCTTTCAAAGCTACATAAGAATTTGTTAATGGACAACCTTTGATATTCTATATTGTTGCACAAGAACGTTCCCTAAGAGCAATGTTGGAAAAATAAAATGATGAAGGAAAAGAAACCACACTCTACTACCTTAGTAGATGTAACACCCCAAAATTTTAATTTTGGGTATTGTAAATGTGTGACACAAAATATCTGTCTGTTTTAGTGGTTATGTGTTATTGGTATGTTTAGGAGGTCCCAAGTTTAAGCCAAGACTTTGGCAATTATCTGTGCTCAGTAGGCTTTTAAGTAAAAGTTGGCAAATAATTAATAGAATAGGGCTGCTGGTCTGGTGGATAAGTGGAGTGTTGGTGTGAAGGAGGTCCTGTGTTCGAATCTCGACGTGGGCATTATATTTGCTCGTACGTCCAGGAGAGTTTGAGATGGACTAAAAATCTGAGTAGTGGATTTAGTGGGGAGTCTGATAGAGAGAAATAAGGGATTGGGATGATTATCAAATATTTTGTTCATCCATTTTTTTCCTTTTTTTTTACTTTCCCCAAAATCCCTCCACCGTCTTGCCGTTTTGCTCTTCATTGCTGCCAAATTTATGCTCTCTTTCACCCTTCATCTTCTTGATTTTTCTTTTCCCACTCTGCCTCGTTTCGCTCCTGTTTGTCTGCGATCGTTTGGTAAGTTTTAGATAAGTGATTTGTCCCCGTTTGTTAACTTTCTTCTGAAGTTTTTGGTTTATACCAATTAGGGGAGGATTCAAGAGATCGTAATCACCAATCGGAGTCTTACTTTGTATGGGAATTACTGTTCATCGGTTAAAGGTAAGGTTCAGCCGCATACGGGTTAAAACCTTGATACAAGTTCGATTTGGGATCACGTTATGTGAAATTAAATTAGTGTTATTTGTTCAATTATATGTTTTGGAGTGCTCGAGGACTGTTTTAGCATCAAACAAAACCAGGTGTGTACCCGAAATGCAGAAAATGTGATTCGGCGAAAAG
Source organism: Gossypium raimondii (assembly GCF_025698545.1). Lineage (NCBI taxonomy): Eukaryota > Viridiplantae > Streptophyta > Magnoliopsida > Malvales > Malvaceae > Gossypium > Gossypium raimondii. The sequence goes on from NC_068571.1 coordinate 11,883,597, forward strand.
CTGAAATTGCTTGCTGTTTGGATAGCAGCAGTAGGCTAACTTTGAAAAATCACCATAAATTGTGAAAATCAAATTAAAGGATGAAAAAAATATAGGATTAAAGCGTATTGAGTCTAGTTTCTCATAGAAGAAACGGTGTAGGTAATGGAATTGTAAATAGTGAGATATAATAAGTTTTGTGAGACAAGGTCAGAATGAATTCGGGTTCCCCTATTCTAACTTTGGAAAATCATCGAAAATTGGATAACAATAATTAGGTGTTAAAATTTACATGTTTAAATTACTAATGAGTCTATTTTCAATAGAAACAAATGGAAATATCATCCAAATTTTTTACTGAGAGATAATTAATTTTTACCAAGGAAAGGTCGAAGCTGTGAGACAGCAGAATTGGGGTAAGATTGAAGATTTTGCGATACCTATTGCCTGAACCAAAAATTCTGAAAATTTTATTATAGAAAGGTATTTGAGTCTATTTTCAAAAACATCAAGAAGATCGTAATTTGGATTTCTGTAGCTCAATGTATAAATAATTTAGTAATAGTGACTCAAGTAGACAACTTTGAAGGAACATATAAGTAAATAGTGAAAACATATATGAATATTTAGCTAGCACGGGTTACATTAAAATGGTCCACGTGGCCAAGGCCCATTTGGGACGAGTGGGCCACATGGGCATGTGGTCCCACACGGGTAGATCACATGGGCGTGTGAGCCCATTTTCGCTGAATTGTTTGCTAAGGTGGCACGGGTCGCCCAAGTCGACTGTGAACCTATTGTAGGGTTAGTAAGTATCACTTAGACCCCTAATTGTACGAACTGACTGTTTGATTTATATATGTGTTGAGCATGATGATAATATGCTTGTATACTGAACTGGTTATATGTACTGATGTCCTGAGATAACATGTCATGACTTGTATGTTGCATTGTATGGGGTTGGGTTAATTATATTTGGAGGAAGTGTACTAAAAGACTCTTAAGCCTAACATACTGGCAACTCAGCTGCAAATTACTGTTTTGTGCCGCATTTAGTACTACCTAGAGTGTAGGGATTTGATCCCTACATAGAGTGTAGGGTTGGACGGAGATGGTTTGTAGAGGCTGGTTGGGTAGGACTTTGTGACTGAATACTACATGACTGCTACTGATACTGTGACGGGCTAAGACCCTACTGCATATTTGATACTGTACTGTGATGAGATAAGACCCAAACTGTTACTGATACTGAAAAAGGGATTAGGCCCAAGACTGCTTTAACTGTGCACTGTGATTTGCTATTGTTTGTTTTTTGTGAGATTACACACTGAGTTTTTGTAAACTCACCCCTTTTGTTTAAAAGTGCATAGGTAATCCCCAGATCTAGACGGATCGGTGCGGCGGAGGACTCTGTGGTGACCACGGTTTTGGACTTTCATGGTTTTTAACCCATATTTACGATAATTAGTTTTATTTCTATTATATTTTTACTGGCTAAGTTTTTGGGTTGTAATTGGACTTTCAAACTTTGGTTTCGGGTTTTAATTATCTTTACAATATGGATTTCAACTGCTAGTAGTAGGAAACCTCGGTTTTCAAAAGAAACAAATGTTTTTCCTAAATGCACGATTGTTTAATCTGTTTTAAAAGCTTCCGCAAACGAATAATGTTTTGAACTATCGATTAAATGAGGAACACAATTTTGGAACTAATAAGATATTAAGATAAGGAATTCAATAATAATGATTTTAACGCGACGACACGATTTTCAAACACCCTATCATGTGACATCGCTAGATCCGACCATAATGTCTGGGCCGGGTTTGGGGTGTTACGGTAGAATACTAAACGGAGCTAATTTGAATTATTATTCATTAGAAAAGACTTGCTTAACATTGATGTTTGTAGTTAACAAGTTAAGACATTACTTACAAGAACATTCTATTCCTTTGGTCTCACGAGCGAACTCTTTCAAGTATCTTTTGTCGAAATATATGTTAATGGAAGATTGGTTATGTGGGCCTTTTTTTTGCAAGAATTTGACATCACTTATGTCCTGCATAAAGTAATTAAAAGGATAGAACTCACTAATTTTCTTCCAAACCATCCAATCCTTGACGATTAGGAATTTTTTTGAAGATCTCTCTGATAGAGATGTTCTTTTCATTAAAGTCCCAAAACCATGAAGTTGTTCTTTGACGAGGTTGCTCGTCAAGATGGAGTAGGGGAAGGTGTTATCTTTGTCACTTCAGAAAGGGATGTATTACCTTATGCATTCAGTCTTACTCAAAATTTGTAACACCCCATACTCAACCTGATTTTTGGGTTCGAGCTATAATGTGCCACATTTTTTGCCAAACCAACTATGATCGAATTATATTGAGTTAATTCCAATTAACATAAAAATACAAGCAATATAAATATATAATATGACATATAATCATTCTCTGGTCTTATACAAGCTTACGAAAGCTCTAAAGTTAACCTGAGACCGGATTAGGACTAAATTGTAATGTTGACAAAACTTCAAGTTGAAGTCGCGACGTCAGGGGGTTCCTCGTCATGACGCAAAATATTGTCTGGTCTCATCCCAACAACCCATGCATGATGTTGCATCGTGGCTTGGAGTCATATCTCGTCGCGACGTCACATACTGTTTCTGCAATTTTTATTGAACATTACTTGCATATTTTCCAAGCATACACAATACATATTCACACCTAAAGACCAACCAATATATGCAACTTTCCAGCCAAACCGTACAATCTTTATACCTCAAACATAATCAAAACACATTGAACAATGGTGTGCTAATGCCATCTTATCTATAAGCTAACTACCTATTGCAGTTCATTCAAATCATGTACATTCATACCAATTTCAATCAGGGTTATTAACATTATAGCAAATCACACCATTTCAAAACAAATTTACAACCCAAATTCAATTAACCAAGTTCCGACATTAACCTTTTTAAACTAAAATGCATATATACATAGTTAGGTGCCAAATTTGAATCAACCTAGCTATATGCCAAACTTAGAACAAGATAGAATTTGTACAAACTTTGTTGAGTTAGGGATCGATTGCTGGATGCTGGATCAACCGTTCAAATTATCGAGAATCTACTATACCTACACGTGGAGAAAACAAATCTTACATTGAGCAAATATGCTCAGTGGTATTTCTATGATTCAAGACAATATAAATAAATTAAACATATGCATACATTCATATCAAATTCAATCCAAAATCAAATCCCATGTCATAACACTTTTATTTCTAAATCACCATAAATATATATAACCAAGCCTATAACCAATTCATTTAAGCATATATATACACATAAGCTTACCAACGACCCACCAATTTAAAATATCATTTAGTTCCTTTCCATTTACCATCTCTAGTTCAATTCATACTTATTTATTTTATCACTCTTAGCATGTATATAATATGTTAAAATTAATACCATATCTCAATATTTTTCGAGCCGTTTAGCTCGTTATTACAAGATCGACCCTTAATATGACGCCATACATATACATAATACCACCTCAAATTGCTTGATAACAATCGCTTTCTCAATCTGATTATTATCGCTTTCTCAATTTGATTAATATGTCAACCTGGGTTGCCAGACAATGATGACTCACAAATTACAATCTACCATCCCAAATTTCCTAGCAATGATGGTTTTCAATCAATAATCTTACCTTATGGCGTGCTAATTATATTCAACATGGTCCGAATAGCTAATAGGGTAACCAAATTTTTGATTCATAATAAACATTATTCAAATCATATTTAATCATGTCCTAATAATCCATAAATTCACCAATTCATCATATATACAACATATATCAACTCAATTTCATATTAATAATCATATATCAATAAATTCATAACTTTCAATTCCATTCAATTTAGTCCCTATCTTGATATTCAATCTAAACCGTAGCAATTGATTTAATAATCCCATAACGAATCACCTCGATAATATATGATGTAAAATAACATAAATATGCAGAATTAAATGGGTCTCATATCATAGAAATATAAACTAAAATTTTGAGTTATTCGTCATCGACTTTCGATTTTCTTTTCTCTTTCGACAGTTCCGTATCAACATTAGCTAAATAAAATCATAAAACATGTAATAGTATCAAATTCCATTCAAATCAAAATCAATAAAAAATTCAAACATATTTTATAATTTATTCAATTTAGTCCCTAAACCCGGATAAACATAACTTTTAATCCAGAGCTTCGGATTGAAATTTTATTTTACAATTCCTCTTTAGGGACTGCATATTTCTTATTCCTATTGAAATTTCATGTAAGTTTTACACTTTTTAAATTTAGTCCCTAATGTACAAAGCTATCACATAAGCTTTACAATTTAGTCTTTTCTTAAACTAAGCTTAATTTCTATCAATTTAACACCTAAAATTTCAATTCTCAACTATGTTGTTACCTACCTACTTATCTTATTCAACACTTTTTGTTGAAAATTTTATATTGATTTTATATTAGTCTTTTAATCCAATATGTTGTTCTCTAACACATACTCATGTATCGATTTTGATATTCCTATGTCAATGACAACTCTTTGTCATCAATCAACTACACATTAGTCTTAATGCATTATTGTTGTCCAAGCCCACAATAATACTTGACTAATGACCTTTTAAGAAGAATCATATGTTCTTAGGACTTTATTTCAATTCAGTTTATTTATATACCCGCAAAAGAAACTAAAATAATAATGGCAATGCCTTATATTAATAAATAATGTAAAACAAGTATGTGATTACAATCATCTCATGTTTGGTCTTTGAGGATACTCTAACAAGAATACACATATATTGGCTCTAATAGATTACTTTTCAAAATGGGCAAAGGCAGCACCTTAATGAGAAGTGAAGAAAGAAATTGTGGAAAACTTTATCAAAATAAACATCATTCATCAGTATGGTGTTCCATGATGCATCATTATTGATAATGAGAAGTAATTCAACATGAGCTAGTTGTGTGTACAATTTGACTTCAAGCAATACCACTCTTCGATGTACCATGCTTCGATAAATGGTCTAGCAGAAGCTTCCAAAAAAAAAACTTCCTGCAATCTTCTCAAGAAATTTGTAATCAACTTAAGAAAGATTGGCATGAACGGATGAAAGAAACTTTTTAGGCATATCAAACTACATATCACACACTAACTCAAGCCACTCTATATGCACTTGTTTATGGTGTTGAAGCCACTTGAGCGACAAATCCCATCTTTGAGAATTGCAATCCAAAAATCACTTTCCAGTGAAGACAACATAAGCCTACAATTGGAAGAATTAGAGGCAATGTATGAGATAGATTACAAGCACAAAAACGTTTGTAATGCTACCAAGCTCTTTTGTTTAAGGAATTTAATAACAAAGTGAATCTGTGATCTTTTCAAATTGAGGACTTAGTTCTTGTTGTGAAAAAAACCCATAAAAAATTCACATCGCATGGGTAACAAGTTTGTGTACTATATGTCATTCACGAAGTTTAAAACAATAGTGCATATAATATTGTTGATTAAGATGACATCAAAGTTGGGCTAATGAACGAAAAATTTCTAAAGCGCTGCTATACATGAATGCCTTCACTCTTGACCATGAGCTTAAATTGCAACAAAATTTTGTTAAGCTAAAAATCCTTCTTTGGATGGCTCAAGAAAAAGTTAGAGCATAAAGAAAAGAAGAAGAGCTAATTAAGCTGAATATACTTCATTGGATGGCTCAAGCAAAAGTTAGAGAAAACAAAAAGCTCATTAAGCTAAAAATCCTTCATTAGACGACTTAAGCAAAAGTTAGTGCAAAAGAAAAAGAAAAAAAAAGCTTGTTAAGTTGAAAATCCTTCTTTTGATGATTTAAGCAAATGATAGAGCACAAAAAAGAAAAAAGAAAAAATTGAACTACATTATAACTTGATCCTTAAAAATTTAAAAGACATAGGTAGCTTGGTTTTACTGCCAAGTTTAGTAAATCAAACAAAAAAAAACCCTTTTACTTGAAAGATTATTTTCATATAATAATCTAGTCATGTAAAGTATTTTTATAATTTAATTTTCTTTAGTTATTTAGTTGATGTCAAATTTATGTAACAACATAGTTTAAGAAAATTTTGTTACATAGTTTAATTTACATGACTAAATTTATGTATTCATAAATCCCCTTTTACCTGATACGATCCGGCCCGGCGTTGATTGTCGAGTCAATCTAATTTGCCCGATCATCGTTGAGGAAGTATCGTTCGGTTTCGTAAATGGAGGAATTTGGTTAAGTATGGAAATATATGTCGAAATAAGCTCTTGGTGGCTAAAGGATAGATGGATTTTAAATGGAATAAATTTGGATGGACTCGGTTTAACAAGTAAGATAGATAAGGTAAGTGATGGAGATGAATGATAGAACTTAAGCGTCAAGAAAGATTCGATACTATAATGAGTATCTTCCCGAGTCTTATATGGCTTAAGGTGGAAGATGGTTGGTAGATGGATAGGAGAACGCCACACCAAAAGGTTGGTGATAAGTTTAGAAACAAGTTCGAGATGATGCCACTAGCACGCTAGATAAGTCACTCGAGACTCGTACGAAATTGGAGAGGAAGTTAACCTCACAGAGACAAAGTTTCATTTAACAACTTTGTAAAAAGTTCCTACAAAGTGTATTGAGCTACATATTTATAACATTTACATGGGATAGCTGAATAGGCAATTAAGGGTGCTGAGTGGACAGCAAATTAAAGCTAAAAGAGGGTGGAAATTTCCTTGAAGTTTCTTGAACATCCTTGGAAGCTTCCTTGAAGTTTCCTAGCATGAGAGACACCAATGGACAACATCTAGAAGCCTACATTCAACTGGAGTTTAATTAAGTTGATTAATAGGCTGAAACTTCTCAACTCCTTAAAAACGTCCTTTAATGCTTCCTAGACCAGCTTGATTAATTGAAGTGAAGAATGAGCTTAATGGTGCTGCATTTGATCAACCAATGAGTTATGATCAGCTTTCAATTCTTCCTTGGGCAGCCGAACAAGCAGCAGCCATAATAAAGACAACTTAGGCGCACAAACAGTCCCTTGTGTGAACACTTGAATTCAATCGGCCTTGAGGTGTGAAAAGGATGATTTGAGTAGCCACCAAGGTATGAAAAACGTTGCTAGCCGAATAGGTTCAATGTGAATAGCATCTTGGCTATTGGACTCCACGACACCCACTTGGAGAAGCTAAAAACTACTGCTGACTGTTAATTCAGCTTAATTGCTCTACCTCCAAATACATGTGCTCATTAATACCATCCATGCACTAGCTGAATTTAACCGAATGGTCACTTGGGAGAAGCTAATCATCAGCACACTTTGCATTAATCTTCATTCTTGCACTTATGCCATCCCTTGTACATGTACCTGCACTAAATAAATTCAGCAAATTAATTCTCTTTTAGAGACATTAATTCAACAACTAAAAACACATTAAAATGATGCATTCACCTAGGACACATTAAAGTTGATATTAACTAAGACACATTAAAAAGGCCTATTTAATATGTACTAAACTAAGACATATTTAAATCCTGCACTTAAAATGTTCAGCTTAAGACACATTAAAATGCTGTACTAATTAACATGCATTTCAATTAACACAAAATTAATTAAGTTCAAATTAAAACATATTAATAAGCTGAAATTAAATTAACTAACTTAATTAAACAACTAACTTTATTCCAACAACTTAAAATGCATGAAATTAAAATAAAATAGCATCGAGCTCAATGAGCTAAGATTGAGCTGAATTGAGCTCAAGGAACTGAAACTCAAGTTGAATCAAGCTCAATAAGCTAGGATCGAGCTGATCAACTAGAAAAAGATTGCAATGCTCGCTTGGGAAACTTGGCCAAGGTGGTTCGCAGGGCGTGATCGTATCACCTCCACTAGCTCGTTGAAAACATAAATGGATTGCGTATTTGAATAGAAATGAACAGAATGAATAGGAGAAGAAAAATGAGAAATATTTAGGAATGATTATGGTTTTTTTCCGAAATGAAAAAATGAAATCGTTTAGAAATGAATGTAGGTTTCCAAAATGGAAATAAAAATGGAAATAGAAATGATTCATTTGCAATTCTATATGGATTACTTAAAAATGATCGGAAGAATGATTTTATGTTTTTTAAGTTGTTTTGAAGCCCAAAAATGAAAATAAATCATTCGGTCATAGTGAACATATTGAGTTTTGAAATATTAAACATATTTTCTCAAAATTTTATTAGGGGTAAAATTGTCAAAATTTACTGGGGGTAAAATAAGGATAAGAAATTTGTTTAATATAGAATATTAAAGCTTATGTTGGGAAATATAAAAAATTGAATCAAGTCGAATCACATTACAGAGTATTGGGTCAAAAGGCCTAGGAAGTAGTCGTGATTGGACTCAAAGTGAGAGAGGCTCAAAACCCTCATAATACATTAAAGAGGCAAAAACCCTTGTAGTAATACTAGGGTGTGGCATCCTCCCCACTTCTACTCTAAGTAGGAAGTTGTTTTTCTATTTGATTTAAACCACTACAACTCAACAAGAGTTCTACCTTCTCTTCTTATAAATAGATGAACCGGTAGGGAATAACACACAACTTTGAGAGATTGTTACATTATCAAAAAATAAAGAGAATTTATTCTCAACTATCAAATATATTTTTCCAGAATAAAAATTCTATTGGTTTTTATTAAAGAAGAAAGGATTTTTGTTTTCAACTCAAATAAAAGAGAGAAAACTTTTTCTAATTTTGTGTTTCAATTCAATTGGTTTGAACCCACACTCAAAGCAGTTCGTGGTACGAGAATGATTTGTCATAATTAGGTGTAGCAAATTAAAAATAGTTTTCACATTTAAGGAGCTTGAACACATGTCCTGGTGTATCGCGACATCGACTCTATAAAGGGAATAAAACACGAAGAAGGGGTGTTTTGGTCTACATAATCGAACTTTATGCTTGGAAACGTCAACTAACCTAGGGTTAAAGACGACAGCCACTTGAAGGCTATAAATAGACCCCTTTATCACATGTAAAGGGCATTGAAGTTTTAACCTAGTTTTCGTCCATTAAATTTAGTCTTGTTTTCTTTCCTTCTTAGATTTTCCTAGTTTTAGTTATTTTATTTCTTTCGTTAAACTTATGTGGATCCGTGCTTATTATCAATATCAATCGAGATTTCTTAAACTCTCTATTTCAATCCATTCCCTATGATTGATTCTTCTATTTATTCCATGTTGTTTATGAAATCCATGAGGAACTAATCGTTCTATGGGAGATTAGCAAGTGAAAAATGATCTCTTAACTATTTTTTAGGGTTATTCAATGGATCAATTGTTTGGGAGAGGAAGAATATGAAACAAACCCTACGCCTGACAACCACAGGAAGTCATCAAGGTGAGAATTAACCCAAAATTGGTATTGCCCATCCGTGAACACCTTGACCCTAAACCAGTCTGGACTGTGAGGTCGAAAGATAAGTAGTTCTTGCTGACTCATTATGTTAGTGGAAGTTCGGAATATCCTACTAGGGTAGTGACTATTTGATTGACGAAGAACCCGAGACGACAGTTGATTGAGATTGCTGAAGCAAGCTAATCACCCATCTTCGGATTTGGTTCAATTTACTTCTGTCTATCTCTTGCAATTTTACTCTTTTTATGTTATTTTATTTCCTTAGTTTAAGAAACCCTAAATTTATCTCTTATTTTACTTTCGTACTATAACTGACTTAAAGTATTAATTAGATCTTTAATTGTTCTGGTTAAGATTGATTTAGTACTCGCCTCCCTTGGGTACGATTCTCGGAGTACTTATCTACTTCGTTGTAAAATCTATATTACAACTTGACCCATATACTTACGGATAACGCCTTTTAATTTTTCATTCTATTGCAGCATTCACACTCTAGATGTTAGTACGTCTAGAGGTGGTCAGAGAACAACGGAGAAGATCGTTTGGTTGAAAATTAGGAACAACAAACGTTCGCTAAACTGAAAACATAGGTATGAATTTGATTAGGGTTTATAGCTATAAATATCACAAACCAGGTCGGCTTTCAAAATTTTAATTTTTCGTTGTGCAAGAAAACCATTTTCAAACTGGATTTTTCCAAGGTTGTGGTTCTTAGGAAATAGACAGTGAACTATAATCTCTATGTAGGATTTTTTTTATAGAACTCTTGTGAGCTGAAAACAGCCATAGGACTTAAATTTAATTTTTCCCAAAAGGAGTCCATGATGAGGAGAAGATGAAGTGATGGCGGTTGAAAACACAATGAATGTCTTATAGTGAAAAACTATGTAATTTTTTTTATTTTTAATTTTTTTTCTAGAAATAGAACCATGGAAACCTTAATTAAGAATTTTGTTTTAATTACCCATCTCTTTATATATTTGTTTAGTAATTGTTAAAGATATAATTTGATATATATGAGATGATCCATAGTTGATCTATTAAAGATAATAAGTGTAGTAATGAGAAAATACATGTGTTGTATTGTTCCATTCACTTCTTTAGGTTATTCAATTGCCGTGAGAAATGTGGTAATGAGAAGATGCATGTCTAGGATTGACTTTGGCTAGGAAATGCTTGATTTTTAAGAAGTAAAAAATGACTTACCTCCCTTTCCTGGGATCCTACCTGATGCATGGTTCACATTCACTTTTTTAGATTTTTTGCTTAAAAGAAAAACTGTGGAGAATCAAAATTATAGATTTTATGAATAAATGAATGTGAATATTATAAAATTATTATAGCATGTCATGTCACTACACCAAAACAAGCTTTTAGCGGCGTTTTTAGCGGCGTTTGGACAAAAAACGCCACTAAAAATCAAGCATTAGCGACGCTTTTATAAAAAACGCCGCTAAAGGTCGAGCATTAGCTGCGCTTTTTGAAAAACGCCGCTAAAAATAAGAATTAGCGGCGTTTTTTGAAAAGCGCCGCAAAAAGCCTAAGCCCAACGACACCGTTTTCTAAGTTTTTGGGGCCTTTAAAAGCGTTTTTGAAGAAGCGCCGCTAATGCTCGGGCCTTTAGCGGCGTTTTTGAAGAAGCGCCGCTAATGCTCGGGCCTTTAGCGGCATTTTTGAAGAAGCGCCGCTAATTCTCGGGCCTTTAGCGGCGTTTTTGAAGCCTTTAGCGGCGTTTTTGAAGAAGCGCCGCTAATGCTCAGGCCTTTAGCGGCGTTTTTGAAGAAGCGCCGCTAACGCTCTGGCCTTTTAGCGGCGTTTTTGAAAAAGCGTCGCAAAAACATTTTATCTGTCTATTTACTATTTAATTGGTTTATTTATATTAATTAAAATTAAATTTATTTTTAATTGAATATTTCTTAAAAATAGATAAATTTGAAATAATGACACGTAGAAATAATTTGAAATAAAAAACATAAAAAAATATTTGTTAAAAATAGAAAATTAAAATACTATTATTTAAAATAATTTTAAAATTTTTTAGGTACATTACTGATTGTTTTTTAATTTATATATTAAATAACTTCTTATAATCGTAAAAGAGATAGCATTAATTTTAAAATATTTAATTAATTATCATTATAGTTTAGGGTTTTTGGTTTAGGGTATATGATTAATTTAAGATTTAAGGCCGATTTAGGAGTTAATAGTGTAAGGTTTAGGGAGTATGGTTTAAGGGTTGGGATTTCAGGTTTAGGGGTTAGTGTTGGGATTTAAGGTTTAAGGGTTAAGAGTTAAGAGTTAGGGATTTAGGGTTTAGGGATTTAGGGGTCAAGTTAGAGTTTAGGGTTTAAATTAGTTATTTTTTAATTTAGGGTTTAAGGGATAGGGGTAGAGGTTTAGGGTTTATATTAATTAGTATTTTTTAATTTATATATTAAATAATTTCTTATATAATTGTAAAGAGATCATTTTAATTTTAATATATTAAAATTATGATTATAGTTTAAATTATTGAAGAGATAATAGATAAACTTTATATATATTAAATGGTTTAGGATTTAAGGTTTACTTGAGATTTGTTAAATGACACGTAGAAAATATTTGAAAGTACAAACATAGAAAAATATATGTTAAAATGGAAAAAAATTAAAATATTATTATTTAAAATAATTTTAAAGTGTTTTGGGTATATGATGATTAGGTTTTTAATTTATATATTAAATAATTTATTATATAATTGTAAAGAGATAATATGAATTTTAATTTATTAAAATTATCATTAATATAGTTTTTAAAGTTTTATTTTCATATTTTAAAATTTTTGTTTTTGTTTTCTTACATAAAAATTATATAAAAATTTAAAATTTATCTAATTCTTTTAAATATTACTTAAATTTTCAAATTTTATTTATTTAAAATAGATATGAATTATATAATAATTAAATATAAAATTGTAAAAAAAATCAATCATTAGCGGCGTTTATGATAAAAACGCCGCAAAATTTAAACAATAGCAGCGTTTGGATGAAAAACGCCACAAATATACATTGAATTTTTCAAAAACGTTCCGTTTCACTATAGAAATTTAATTTTTTAGTGGCATTTTTATAATAAACGCCGCAAAAAATTATTTTACTTTAATAACTATCCCGCCATTTTATCCCTGAATTCCCCCTAAAACCCATTATTTTCCCACTGAAACCCTAACTTTGCAAACAGGCCTTCTCTCTCGCTTTCTCTTCCTCCCTCCCTCCCTGCGACATTATAACAAAAATCCCCAAAAAAATTTAACAAGAAGAGATTATATTCAAAAATAAAAAAAGAAGAGGAAAATGGACGCACCAAAGACGATTCAGCATGAAATGGAAGCAATAAGCTGAAGATCTGTTTGTGAGAATCGGAAGGTACTAGAATGAAGCTATAGTGCGTATTTTAAGTTGAGTGATTCTATAGTTTCTTGTAGGCGTTTGTTTAACTTTGCTCTACATTTATTCTGGTTTGATCTGATTATGCAGAGGACCAGTTCACTTTTACGAAATCTGCTTGATGTTATTGAGGAAGTACATATAGCACGGTTAGACATTAGGGGTCTGATTCTTACTAGCTTCTGTTCTCCATCTGGTACACTATTATCTCCTCTTTATTATGTTTCTTAAATTTGTGGTTGTGATGCCGTGGGCTGAAATTCTTTCTTTGAGAATTTGACTTTTGATTCTTTTCTTCAGGAAAACAAAGTAGAGATGATGGATGACTAGATCATATTTCTCGTTTGATATAATGCCATTTGAAACCTATGAATGCTTATCCTGCTACGAACTGTTTTACTTATTATTTTGTTTTTTGTTTTTATTTATTGGAATGGAGCTTAGCGTTTTGGGTGCTCTTGTTTTTATTTATGAGTGGTAGGATATAAGTCATAAAACTAGGGAAGGAAAAGTTTTTCTATTTCCAAGATTCTTTCTTCAGTTAGTTTAACATATTCAAGGTAAAGGATTTTAATGATAGCTGGTGCAAGACCATTCAAAGTTTTAGTGTTCCTCTCTTTTCCGGTTTGTTTAAGTGTGGTTGTAAAAAGGTTTGGCATAGCCCACACATGGCTTGGTGAAGTTAAATCTATGCAAAAAATGGCTTGGTGACTGTTCAATATATAGGTTCATAGTTCTCAACTTGTTGTTAAGTTTATGTGTGCATTGATGGTTAATGATAATTGTTAAAATGGATTTGAATTGCTTATTTTGATGATGAAATCATTAATTCTCAATGGCCAGAGGAAATGCCTCTGTGCCTGCCATGGAAATGGCCAAGTGGTTTGACACCAACTAGTAAGTTGCTATTTCTTGGCCTATTTTATCAGCTTTTCCATGCATACTGAGATTTTGGTACTAATACTAATTCCCAATTTTCAATTGCAATCCATCTAAAATAGCCTTTTTATCTCCATTCGATATATAACGTTGTTGGCCTATTCATTTTTAGGCATATTCAAAGTCTGCAGTTTACATGAGCCAGTTGAGTGCAATTCTTTTTCATTTTTTACAACTTTTTCTGACCAACAATTTATTTGTTACATATATGTTTTATTTTATTTTAATCGTTAGTTGTATGTCACTAATACTTAAATGTTATAATTTTTGACAACTAATGTTTTTTTTAACAAATAGAATAGCATAAATGTTAATAATATAAATTTCTTATTCCTTAATGCCATCCTGATATTTGTTCATTACCCAACCCACTCTTCCTTGCCATTACCTCTTCATTCCTTACATTTCTTATATTAAGTTTGATACATCAACCAAATTTATTTATTTTAAAATATTAAATTTATATGTACGGGAGGGTTAGATTTGGACTCCAACCTAGTCTATTTTATATTTAATAATATATTGTTTTATTTTATATGTGATGTAATTTACATTAAATTAAATTAAATATATAATATTATAATGCAAAATTAATATATAATATTATAATATTATAAATTTAGGATTTGGTTTTACTAGTTTATGAGTTATAATTAATTTTTGTTCATATCTATTATATTATTGATATTTAAATATCTTTTGCTTTAATTATGAAATTTTCAAACTTACTAAATATGAGATTCGTATTGATAGCTTAGAATATTTGTCTTGTAAAGAAGAGTTTATGTATTTGTATTGATATTTAAATATTTGTCTTGTAAAGCAGTGCTTCGTGTGACAACAAACATCGCTCGGGAAGGTCTCGTTATTGGTTCCTAACGGTGAGTTTTATATCAACCATATATCAGTTTGTAGCTTTCCGTGTTTAAGAAATAAATTCAGTTAGTTACAGATTATATGTTGTTCTTTGAATCTGATCAATGAAGTTAATACAAACCATGCTAAGCAGTGGAATAAATTCAGCTAGCCTTGTGCAGACCCTTTAACCTTCTTTTTCTTTTTTACTTTGTTTTTTAATACAGTTTGTAGGACTAATGGTTTTGGGTTTGATGCAGTTTTTGCACTTGCAAAGCTTATGAATGTCAGTGAAGATGAGAGTCAACTTTCTGCTATAGCTAGGTATGGCCTTTTTTACTTATAGAGATGCAAGAATTTTAGTTGTAATTCAATTGATGATTTATTGATTTTTTAAAAATATTTTGTAGCCTACTGATTTTCTTTACAGAGCTATTTTAAATATATTATCGTTGGAGAATGTGAAGATTTTGACATATTTCAATCACAAGATGGTAGGTAAACCACTATTTTGGTCTCATATGGAACAATTAGGGTTAGAGCATCAGTTTCTATTTTTCTCATAATCTCGATTGAGCAGATATTTTATATGGGCACATGTTTCTTAACTTTGCCATGGCTGTACTGGTGTTCACTTGAGTTCATGTTTGGAGGAAATTTTTGACAGTATATTACATATGTTGTGCATGGTTGCAGAGCAAGGAGTGTTTAGAGAAAGTTACTCAAACATTATCTTTTCTTGCTCAACCACGAGAATCTCACTTGCTTTTGCTTACGGGTAAAGCTTTTACTTGCTTTCCAATTGAACATAACTTGCAATAAATACTGTGAGTTAGTCATCTTTACTACCGTATATGGATAACTCCAATATAGTGCAGAATATAAGTATGGATGTTAATGGTTGTTTTAGTGGCTTTTTTTTAAAGTAAAAGCTAAGAGAATAACTTGCAGGAGAGGTGCAGAGGGATAGAGCTGCAGAGCTTTTGGGTTTGCG
Organism: Gossypium raimondii; assembly: GCF_025698545.1. Classification (NCBI taxonomy): domain Eukaryota; kingdom Viridiplantae; phylum Streptophyta; class Magnoliopsida; order Malvales; family Malvaceae; genus Gossypium; species Gossypium raimondii. The sequence continues at coordinate 11,899,273 of NC_068571.1, forward strand.
TGCATGCAATTTTCAGCCACGACATTCGAACAAACTTGGAAATGAGTTTCGGGTGTTCACAAACTATGACCCTGGGGAGAGATTAGGAGGATGGGAGCAAGAACAATAGGTGCCTTTTTCTTGCCATCGTTTGCTAGGAATATTTTTCTCATGGATGAGCTTCATGCAACCTAATTTTTATCCATTATCAAGGCATTTCCAACACTTACCCTTGGAAAAATTAACTAGCTTTTCTGCTAATTTTCCCGTAGAAAACATGAAAACATGCAGATGAGAAAACTTCCAAGCAAGTTCATCCTCATATTATGCATTTTGGTCTACTTTTTTAAACTAGTGCAATTTTCCTCACTTGTGTAGATTTCGTAATACATAAAACTATTTAAGGTTGTTTAAAGTTGTACTGACTCATACCTACTCATTGCCATTTTGAAATGTAATTAGGAAGTTGTTCCAAAACACACAATACAGATGGAAGAAGCCATACAAGTTTCTCATATGTATTATTTATTTTAGTTTTGATTCTAATTTTTATTTTTACTTTAATATTTACGACAACTTGAGTTCTAACTTTTGGATTTTAATTGTGTTATTAATTTATTATTTTAAATTCTAAAACTAAATTCATTAATTTTTATATTTAGTTTTAAAGTTAAAATTTTCATAGAAAATTTAATTTAAATAATATTTTTATTTATCCTTAAAAGTATATTTAAATTTCAAATTTAGAAAATAAAACATAATATAATATTTATCATAAAAATAAATATAATTTGATTAAAATAAATTTTTTTAAAGGTTATGTTTTTAGCGGCGTTTTTGCGAGAAGCGCCGCTAAAGGTTTGATCTATAGTAGCGTTGGTGACAAAAAGCGCCTCTAAAGGTCATGTTCTTTAGCGGCGTTTGTGGGAAAAGCGCCGTTAAAGGTCATGGTCTTTAGCAGCGTTTGTGGGAAAAGCGCCGCTAAAGATCATGGTCTTTAGCGGCGCTTTTGGGAAAAGCGCCGGTAAAGGTATTGGTCTTTAGCGGCGTTTGTAGGAAAAGCGCCGTTAAAGGTCTTGTTCTTTAGCGGCGTTTGTTTCTAAAAACGCCGTTAAAGTTAGCGACGCCATCATTAGCGGCGTTTTTTGCGGCGCTTTAAGAATACTTTTAGCGGCGCTAAAAAGCGCCGCTAAAAGCCTGTTTTGGTGTAGTGTGTATATATGAGATAAGAATACCATATAGTTTAGGAAGGAATGTCATATATATTTGCCATGCATATATTAATCATTCATGATTAAAACTGAAAATTAAAAACCTTGCATATGACCCTACTTGTTTTTTCGACTAATTACTATTTTTAAATAGTTTTTATTTTTGTAAGTCTCGACAAACGCATAATAGTCTTGACTCTCTTATTTTAGAATCAATGTCTTAAAATTGTACATGAATTTTAGGAATTAAAAAAAACTAAAACTATTAGTATCTATACTTAAACTATAGAAAATCAACTGATCTCACTGTTTGACAACTATCTAAGTGTTTATACAAAATTCATATTTTAAGCCAACACCTTGTTATTAATTATGCTCAACAATTCATTCGAGATTGAGCAGGCTGATATGGGATTTTTTTTTTATAAGCTCTTGGACAATTGTTAAGTAGTGAGATCGGTTGGGTTTTTTTTTTTTTTTTATAGTATAGGTATAGATATTATTAATTTAGTTTTTACATTTTTAATCCCTAAAATTTATTAATAATTTTAATTCATTTAGAGTCAATACAGTTTTAATTTAAACTGAGGCAATGCTATATGTCTCTCGTTAATTCTCTCACTACACCTCTTACTCTCTCTCACAGATCGTCTTTAAAAGAATAAAAATATAGAGATTCATTTACACAATATGAGGTAACACTCTCTGTAGTAAATTTTGATAGAAAATGTAGCAATTTCATATGAATTTTCTATTAATTATACAGGCGTAAAACATATATAGATAATGTTTTTATAACTGTTGTAAAAGTGGGAAGTGAAGAGATTAATCAACTTTTTATAATGGAAAGCATATTTTGAGGTATTTTTAGGTGCTGTTTTTAGTGTTTTTATAACGGAAAGCATATTTTTCAGTATTTTTAGGTGTTGAAATTCTACTTGTTTGGTGGAGAGAGTTCCTTGGTGGTGTTCAATGATGGCCTTCGATTTGGTGATCTGCATTTGGGTTGGTGATGTAGGAAGAGCTTGTGTTCTTTTATCCACGATTGCTTATGTCTTTTTTGTCGACTTTGCTGTCTTTTCTTGAAGTTTCTTAGGTGAACAACAAATGGTCAAAGGCCATGGAGTGGGGAATTTGTTTAAGGGATTAGATAAAATTTTTGTATTCATGGAATGGTGATAATTGCATTTTCAACATTTTCTTTCTTTTGTTTGAGGTTATGGCATCTAATATATTCTTATTGTAGGAAAACAGGCGTCCATTGCTTTTCATTCATATGCCTAATTTAAGTTTCTGTTGGATATATATAATGAGTTAATAATAGTTTAGTGTATAAATCATGGGCTAGTTTATCTGTTTAAGTTCTAAGGCTCGCTTGACAAGTGAGAAGGTTTGGGTAAAAATATAGACCTGAAAAATGAGTTTAGATAAAAATTAATATTTTTTAAATTGGTCGGGCTTCGAGCAAAATTTTTGGCTCAGGCCTGACTCAAATTTGTCTAAAATTTTTCACTGTTGTTTATTTTTGTTTTGTTGTTATTTGTTGTCATTTTTCTATTATATTGCTAGTATTTTGTTATTATTATTTGGTTATTATATAACTCTTGTTTTATTATTAATTTTCTTACTATTTGAGAGGCATTTACTTGCTAAGTTGCAACTATGTTAGTGTTATTTAAGTATAAAATTTTTTAATGTATTTTCAATTTGTTAGGAAACATTTGTTTTAATGTTTTTAGTATATTTGATGTATTATATAAAAAATAATATAAATTGTTTAATACAGGCAGGACGAGATCAAGTTTAGCATTTTTTAAAATAAGCCTAAAATTTTGAATTGGTCCAACTTGAACCCAACCTGGCCCATGATAAGGTGTAGTATGCTATTCTATATATGTTGCGTGCTGTCGAGATAGAGATAAAGAGAGACGAAAGAAAAGAGAGAGGGAAAGAGAGAGAGAGAATTAGAAAGAGATGAGAGAGAGAGTGTGAGAGAGAGAGAGAGAGAGAGAGAGAGAGAGAGAGAGAGAGAGAGAGATTAGAATAAAGCTTAATTTTCTTGTATATCCAATGTATACACGTTCCTTTCCTTAAATAACAATAGTAGTTGGTACAACCCTAATACCCAGGCTGTCAAAACTACCCAACTAATATTGGCAAACAACCACAGAAATGCACTACGATGGTGCACACCGTTTAACTAAACATCAAAACTCATCATTTTTATTTATTTACTTTCTACCCATGCACGTAAACCATGCAATAGAATTGTCCTATATCAATTACCCAGCTCCCAAAGAGATCTTTATCCTCAAGGATCGAATTGTGGAAACTATTGCCGTGGGACTTCCAACTTTCCCCAAGTAGCATCTTCCAAAAATATGTTAGCCCATTCCAACTTGATTACCTTGTTTAACCATGCAACGATCTAACACTCGAACTGGTTTTTTTAACATGGCTCCGTCAGTTCCTACCAAAGGTAGTTGAGGCTGAGTAGGGGCTTTTCCTATGTGTTTCTTCAGTTGCAATACATAAAATGTGGGATGAATGCGGGATCCTGGAGGTAACATAAGTTTGTATGCCAACTCTCCTACCTTGGCTTCCACCATGAACAAACCCAAAATACTTGGGGGAAAACTTTTGGTTGGTGATTCGGTGCACTATCATTTGACGATAAAGCTAGAGCTTGCGGTATACAAAATCCCTTTATTGGAAGGTGAGGTCACTTTGTTTTTTGTCTACCATTTGTTTCATTTGTGTTTGTGCTCTCTTTAGATGGAATTAAAGGAGCTTGTGGGTCGCTTCTCTCTACTAGAGGCTGCGATATACTTTGTCGACGTTGGAGAGACCAGCTAGGTATGGAAGGTGGTGAGGTGGCTCTTGCGTATAGTGCCTCATAAGGCGTAGACTGTATGGCAGATTGGAAAGTGGTGTACCACCATTCTTCTAAAAGTAGACATGAATGCCAATCGTTAGGTCGTTCTCCTATCATACAATGTATATAAACTTCAAGACAACATTTGAGAACCTCCGCTTGTCTATTGGTTTGTGGGTGGTAGGCTGTGGACATGTGGAGTTTGGTTTCAAGTCATTTGAACAGTTCTTACAAAATTGGCTGACAAAAATCCTGTTACGATTCGGTATCAGTACCTTTAGAACTCCATGCAACTTATAAATGTTATCCAAATATGCATAAGAAACCATGCTGGTAGTAAACTTATGAGCTAGGGACACAAAGTGGCGATATTTTATCAATCGATTGATCACAACAAGGTTGTGTCATTCCCCTTTGATAACAGTAAGCCGCTAATAAAAACCAAACTGACCATTGCCCAAGCTCGATTTGGAATGGGTAATGGTTGAAGTAAGCTTGCGTATACAACGTTATCGACTTTACAATGTTGGAAACTGGGCATTCTGAAACCCATTACTTGATTTGCTTGGTAAGTCCCTTCCAAGAAACCAAGGTTGCTAGTCGATGTCGGGTTGCATGTGTACCCGAATGGCCCCCAATTGAACTCTCATGGAAATACCTAAAAATTTCTTTTATTAGCTCACCAACATCCCCAACAACCAATTTTCCCTTTCTACGCAATTTATGGTCATCCCAAAAATAGTTAGTGTGTAACGCTACCAATTGTTAGACAACTAATCATATTTTGTACAACTTGGGGTCCAACATCTAAGAGTCTTGTACTCTTTACCATGTTAATGGGGTCACCTTGGTAAAGCATTAGTAGTTGCGTTGTGTATCCCCTATCGACAGCTTACCACAATATCGTAGGCAAGCATTTTGGCTACCCATTGTTGCTAGTGTGGTGTAATAGCTTACTTCTCTTGAAGGAAACACAAGCTCTGGTGGTCAGTTCGTAAGTGAAACGTCCTGCCCACAATATATGAGTGTTATTTCTTGACAGCAAGCAGGGTTGTTAATATTTCATTGTCATAAATTAACAAAGCTTGGTTTTTTACACCCAAATCCTTGCTAAAAATGCCGAAAACTTCCCCTGTTGATGGAGCACAACACCAGCATCTACCCCACTAGCATTTGTATTCACATAGAATTCCAATTGGAAGTTAGGCAAAGCCAAAACTAGTTCTGTACAAAGAGCCTGTCTAAGGTGAATGAAAGTTGTTTCGGCCTCTGGTGGCCATTGTCATCATTATCTTTTTTTAGCAACTCGATCAACAATCATGCCAGAATACCATAATTCTTGATAAAGTGCTTGTAGTGGTCGGATAGTCCAAGAAACTGTTGATCGCCAAGCACCCTACGGTACTAAATGAAAAATTTAATAATCGGCGACCCTAACCACGATCCATGTGTGAGGAACGAATCGGGGTGAAAAGGGTTACGAAATTACCTAATGTTTATTACGAGTAGACAACAACTTCTCAACAACGTGTAGTCTGATCTACAGTCGAACTAAGCCGCAATCTATCGAGACTCCGATACTTATATCCTTATTATTTATTTTTAGGGTTTTCTTTGACGGCTGCTAGACCAAAACAAAGAAAAACGTGATACTTATATCCTTATTATTTACTTTTAGGGTTTTTTATTTATGAATTAAAATAAATATAATAATATTTTAAACCAAAAATTATAATTACATTAATTATAATATAATTTGATAAACCATATATTTATTTCAATTCATATGCTAACCTCATTATGTGTACAACAACCTTGTACATAATGTGTTGAAATCGAATTAAATTAATTCTATAATTAATTTAATTCAAGTGACACCTAAAAACAATACCAACTATGGTTTATTCCGTTCATTTTAACTATAGGGTGTGACCACAGGTTCTTGTAACGTTAGCAGTAATACTAGAACGATTCCAATGTTACAAACAATGAGTGGCATTTAGCAATGCATCATTGCTACCTAAGTCACAAGAGATCATGATTCGACATAACCTTTTATGATTAACCTTTTATGCAATAATCCTTAAGTCCTTTATCTTTGGATTGGACTCAAGTCATGGAATAGTCACACTTGTATAGTCCATTCCATGTTCCTTGATATTTTAAGCAGACTACGATATACAAATAAGTATGACATCTCATATCAACTTATTTGAGCATGGCCATGCATTTCTAGTCTCACTTAATCAAATGGCCTAAGATATTACTCCTATTATGTAGGAGGGACTTATTCTATATCGACCAACCATATCCCTCTACATCGATTGTGGTATATCCAACGCCAGCCTTTATAGAACAACCAGTTACGGTGTACGTTTGACTGTATCAAAATATACTACTCACGATGTTAGGATTATGATGATCTCAAGTCTGAGGATCATATACATATTAATCAATATGAGTAATGTCGTGACAATTACATAATAATCCAAGAAACATACTCATAATGGGTCAGTCTAATATGTTATTCTCTAACACACATATTCATGCATCGATTCTGATATTCCATATCAATGATAACTCTTTATCATCAATCAACTACATGTTAGTCTTAATGCATTATTGTTGTCCTATCCAACAATAATACTTGACTAAGGATCTTTTAAGAATAATCATATTATTCTTAGGACATTATTAGAAAAGCAGTTTATTTATACACACGTAAAAGAAACCTGAAATAATAATGGTGACGCCTTATATTAATAAACATTATAAATCAAGTATGTTATTACAACCATCTCATGATTGATCTTTGGGCATACTCTAACAATCTCAAGACTAGCACTAAGACCAATCACTTATATATCTAATACCAAGTGACTTAGTGTGACGATCATGCTTCATGCATGTCGAGGCTTGGTCAAGGATCAACAATGTTATCATCTGAGGTACTCGATATCTCTACATCCCTCGATCGATAATCTCTCGAATAAGATGATAGCGCCTAAGTATATGTTTGGATCATTGGTGAGATCTAGGTTCTTTAGCTTGTGCAATGGCTCCATTGTTATCACATCGGAGTTCTATAGCATCCGATATGCTAGGCACAACCCTAGTTCAAGAATAAACTTTTGATCCAAATTGCTTCTTTTGTCGCCTCACCGGGTGCAATATACTAAACCTCTGTTGTAGAATCGCATCTCTTGATTTTTTGCTTTGAACTCTTCCACTCACAAGACCACCATTAAGGCAAAACACAAAACCTGATTGTGATCGAGAATCATCCTTATCGGTTTGGAAGTTGGCATCAGTGTAACCTTTTACACTTAACTCTTCCTCACCTCCATATATTAGAAAAGTATCATTAGTCCTTTTCAAGTACTTAAGGATATTCTTGACTGTGGTCCAGTGACATTCACTGGGATTTACTTGGTATCAGCTCGTCATACTTAAGGCATATGAGACATCTGGACGGGTACATAACATGGCATACATGATAGATCCAATAGCGGAACATATGGAATTTTACTCATGCGTTCTCTCTCTTGTGGAGTTGAAGGACACATTTCCTTCGAGAGTGAAATACCATGTCACATAGGTAGGAATCCTCTCTTAGATTCTTCCATACTGGACCTTTTCAGTACTTTATCTATGTATGTACTTTGGCTTAGACCTAATAGTCATCTTGATCTATCTCTATAGATCTTTACTCCTAAGATGTAAGTGGCTTCGCCCAAGTCCTTCATGGAAAAACAACTTCCTAACCAAGTCTTAATAGACTGCGGGGTAGGTATGTCATTTCCTATGATAAGTATGTCATCCACATACAGTACCAAGAATGTAATAGTGCTCCCACTAACTTTCTTGTAAACACATGGCTCATCTTCATTTTTGATAAAACCAAACTCTTTGATTGCATCATTAAAACGAAGATTCCAACTTCGAGAAGCTTGCTTTAATCCATAAATGGATCTTTGTAGCTTACTTACCTTTCCAGCATCCTTTGGATTGTCAAAACCTTCAGGTTGTGTCATGTACACATCCTCTTCAAGTTTTCCATTAAGGAAAGCTGTTTTGACATCCATCTGCCAGATTTCATAGTCATGAAATGCAGCTATAGCAAGCAAGATCCTGATGGATTTAAACATAGCTACAGGAGAAAAAGTTTCATCATAGTCAACACCATGAACTTGGCGAAACCCTTTAGCAACTAATCGCCCCTTGTATGTTTGTACATTACCATCCATGTCTGTTTTCTTTTTGAAAACCCACTTGCACCCTATGGGCTTAACCCCTTCGGGTGGGTCAATCAAAGTCCATACTTGGTTTTCATGCATGGAATCCATCTCAGATCTCATGGCTTCAAGCCATTTCTTAGAGTCTGGGCTCGTCCCCGCTTCTTGATAAGTCCTAGGCTCATCTTGATCTATAAGTAGAACGTCACCATGCGTTGTAATGAGAAATCCATATCTCTCGGGTGCTTGGCATTCTCTTAAAGATCTACGCGGTGGTTGTGTTTCTACAGCAATTACTTGTTCCTCAATCCCTTGTGGAACTTGCTGTTGTTCTATCTCTGGTTCAGTGGTATTTTACGATTCTCGAACTTCATCAAGTTCAATCTTTTTCCCACTTCCTTTTCTAGAAACAAATTCTCTCTCTAGGAAGACACCAGTCCGAGCAACAAGTATTTTGTTCTCAGTGGGATTAAAGAAATAATATCCTTTGGTTTCTTTTGGATACCCCATAAAAACACATTTTTCAGATTTGGGTTCAAGCTTAGTAGACGTCTGACGTTTAGCATAAGCTTCGCAACCCAAATTTTCATAAAAGAAATACTGGGACGTTTCCCAGTCCACATCTCATATGGTGTCTTTTGAACCGATTTAGATGGAACACGATTTAGTGTGAAAGCAGCTGTCTCAAGTACATGTCCCCAAAAGGAAGTCGGCAGATCAGCATGACTCATCATGGATCGAACCATGTCTAACAAAGTTCGATTTCTTCTTTCAGAAACTCCATTCCATTGAGGAGTACCAGGAGGAGTAAGTTGTGAGACAATCCCACATTGCTTCAAAAGATCATCAAACTCTAAGCTCATATACTCCCCACCTCGATCAGATCGAAGTGTCTTGATAGTTTTTCCTAGTTGATTTTGTACTTCATTTTTGAATTCCTTGAACTTTTCAAGGGATTCAGACTTATGGCGCATGAGATAGACATACCCATATCTACTGAAATCATCAGTGAAAGTAATGAAGTAGTGAAATCCTCCTCTAGCCTGTGTATTTATTGGCCCACATACATCGAATGTATTAAGCCCAATAAATCACTAGCTCGCTCACTTTTACCAAGAAAAGGAGATTTAGTCATTTTTCCCAATAAGCAAGATTCACATACATCAATTTGTTCAAAAACAAATGAATCCAAGAGACCATCTTTATAGAGCTTGGATATGCGTTCCTCACTTATGTGGCCCAAACGACAATTTGAGTCATTTATTTTTGGTCTTTTAGTATTTATGTTGTAGATGGGATTTGTTTGATCTAAAATATAGAGGCCATTAATCAATTGTAAACATTATTGAGATAAAAGGAACAACAATTATTCTTAATAATTATCTCAAAACCAATTTTGTCTAAACAAGAAATTGAAATAATGTTTTTAGTCAAACTGGGCACATAATAACAATCCTCTAAACATAAACCAAGTCCACTAGGCAAAGATAAATTATATGTTCCTACAGCTAATGCAGCAACTTTTGCTCCATTTCCAACTCGTAGGTCCACATCTCCTCTAGCCAAATTCTTACTCCTTTGCAGTCCCTATACAGAAGTACAAATGTGAGAACCACAACCAGTATCTAATACCTATGAAGTAGTAGTTGATAAATTAATATCAATAACATAAATACTTGAAGCAGACGTTTCGCTTATTTTGGCCTTCTTGACTTCCTCAAGATAGATAGGGCAGTTCCGCTTCCAATGTCTAGTCACACCACAATGAAAATAGTTTCCTTCCTTAGCCACCCCTCCTTTAGGTTTCAATGCAGCCTTAACTTTTCCAGGCTTGGGCCTACCTTTTCCCTTGGGCTTTGTCTGAACTTTGGCCTTTCCCTTGCCCTTATTATTACGGACCATCAGTATAGGCTTGGGTCCAACCTTTTTCATGTTGCCTTCAGCAGTTTGTAACATACTGAGCAACTGTGGCAGAGTTTTATCAATTTCATTCATATTGAAATTGAGGACAAACTGGCTATAGCTATCTGGCAACGATTGCAGAATAACATCAGTGGCCAACTCTTGTCTCAATGGAAACCCAAGCTTAGATAGGCTTTCAATATAGCCAATCATCTTAAGGACATGAGGTCCTACTGGGCTTCCTTCAGCCAGCTTACATTGGAATAGGGCCTTAGAGATATCGAACCTCTCTTGCCGTGCTTGCCCCTGATAAAGTTCTTTCAGGTGCTCAATCATTTCATAAGCAACCATGTCCTCATGTTGCTTCTAAACCTCAGGATTCATAGTGGCAAGCATAAGGCATCCAACGTCTACCATGTCATCGAGATGCTTCCTGTAAGCATCTTTATCAGCCCTCGAGGAATTAGCGGGTGGTTCGTTAGGAACTGGTTGTTCAATGACATATAATTTTCGTTCTTTTTTTAGGACAATCCTCAAGTTACGGAACCAGTCAAGAAAATTTAAACCATTCAACTTGTCCTTCTCAAGGACCGATCATAATGATAGTGTATTTGTGTTTGCAGCCATAATATATCTACAACAATGAAATTATGCGTGTAAAAATTTATCAAATTTATATCAATCATTAAAAAGACTTAATTAAATGATGTTCCCACTATTTTATTACAAAACTAATACCCTCATAGATTAGTTTCGGAAAGACTTTCTCGAAAAGTATTTCAAGTGGGTTAAGGATCCATATTTCACCTCCTCTTAAGTCAGCTTTGGCTTTACTCTCAAGATTACGGTTATCTAGGTAAGCAACACTTTGCTAATTACATCATATGTAATTCCTAAAATTTGGTAAACAACTCTTGTTCTAATCATCTTATGATTTATCCAAATTACTCGCCTCTAGGTTTCTAATCCTATTAGAATAACCTAGTTAAGTCATTAACCAATTTTAACTAGCAAATATCACTTGTTTATTCTTCGTGTTTAACCAAGATAAATACTAGTACTTCGCTTTAGCAGAACCTACACAGTATTGATCGAGGCCTTAACGAGGGCAAAATTGGAAGGCTATGTTGACTTAATATTTTAATAAAGGGATTTTATTAAGATCATTCCATATTTCCAATTATGGTTTACTTTAGTCCATTTAGCCATTTAATTGATCTCATCAATTAATGTGGTTCAATATTATCAAATTTTAACATGCTTAAAATTTGGCATACTTTTGACATCCATAGCATCTCATACATGAATAAAGCAATAAATAAATGCGATAGTTATAGCCCATAAACTAAGGTGGCGCAACCCAAGCCAATGGGTGAACCAAAAGGAAACCTAAAGGTGTAAGCCGGTTTTCAAGCTATCAGTCCACACTTGTTGGCCCATCTTCCTTCTCGGCTAACCCACAGCAACTCTTGCAGATTACAATATGTAGAAACTCGTTTTACATACGAGGGAGTAAGATGAGAAGAGAAATACAAGAGAATAGTAGCAAGGCACGACACGCAGGCCGTATTTATAAAATTACAACCTTTTATCAAATGGGCTGTCGGGCTATAACTATGCATTTCAAACACCGTGCATATCAAAAATAGCATACATAAATAAACACTTTTGTTAAGGTGTATTAAAACATATCCTTTCAACTTTTATGGCCCATCAAGTTTTATTTATTAAAAAAAAATACTTTAAGAAGATGGGGGCTGAGGCGGTGGAGGGAGCGGGCCGAACCGCATACTCCATTCAAACCTCACGATTCGATAACTGTTACCGACAAAATCGTGTTTTCAGGATTTTAATCCCTGAGGTTTCATACCGGAAGAACGCTTGTTCCGCTAACTAGTTAACTCTTACTAGAAACTGTCAACACCACCGTCGCACCATCATAGACCTATTAACACTTAACAGTACTAACATAAAACCAATTAGGCCATAACACCATGATTAACAATTAATCCATTGTCAAAAGGAATGATTATCTGGTTACTGTTAAACGATTTAAACAGTCAGAAATTTAATAAAATTGAAGCATGCATCTCATACAATTGCATCACCTGTTGGATCGTGTCACACAAGTGGCTCTGATACCACTGTTGGATCGCCAGCACCCCTACGGCGTAGCGGAAAAATTTAATAATCGGCGACCCTAACCACGGATCCATGTGTGCGGAACGAATCGGGGTGAAAAGGGTTTCGAAATTACCTAATGCTGTTCTGAGTAGACAGCAACTTCTCAACAACGTGTAGTCTGATCTACAGTCGAACTAAGCCGCAATCTATCGAGACTCCAACCTCTACGTGATCCACCCAGTTGACTACGAACGGAAGAAATCCCCAAAACAGTTTTAAGAGTGAATTTTCTTTGACGGCTGCTAGACCAAAACAAAGAAAAACGGGATACTTATATCCTTATTATTTATTTTTAGGGTTTTTTTATTTATGAATTAAAATAAATATAATAATATTTTAAACCAAAAATTATAATTACATTAATTATAATATAATTTCGGTAAACCATATATTTATTTCAATTCATATGCTAACCTCATTATGTGTACAACAACCTTATACATAATGTGTTGAAATCAATTAAATTAATTCTATAATTAATTTAATTCAAGTGACACCTAAAAACAATACCAACTATGGTTTATTCCGTTCATTTTAACTATAGGGTGTGACCCTGTAGGTTCTTGTAACGTTAGCAGTAATACTAGAACGATTCCAATGTTACAAACAATGAGTGGCATCTAGCAATGCATCATTGCTACCTAAGTCACAAGAGATCATGATTCGACATAACCTTTTATGATTAACCTTTTATGCAATAATCCTTAAGTTCTTTATCTCTGGATTGGACTCAAGTCATGAAATAGTCACACTTGTATAGTCCATTCCATGTTCCTTGATATTTTAAGCAGACTACGATATACAAATTGCTTAACGTATAGGCAATGTTCCCAGAGTTGTTGCAACACTGCTCGAAAGTGGTTGTGTCAAAATCTATAATATCCGCCAATTCTACAGTGATTGGGGGTGAGTTTTGAGCTTTCACTTCTGTCTTGAAAAATCAAGGGATAATTCATAGACTATCTTGCCCTCATACGTCTGAACAGAATGGGGTGGCTGAGCATAAACACCGGCATATTATTGACATGGGTCTTACTCTTTTGGCTCAAGCAGATATTTCTACGGAGTACCAGGGTTATGCATTCAGTTGTGCTGTTCATCTTATCAATCGTCTTCCTACCTCGGTGTTGAAAGGACAATCTCCATACAAGGTTCTACATAGGAAAGATCCAACGTATAATCACTTTCGAGTGTTTGAGTGTTGTTGTTTTCCATATTTGTATCCTTTTTTACGTCACAAGTTAGATTTTCATTCTCAACCATGTATATTATTGGGATATAGCTCTCAACATAAAGGTTATCAATGTCTCACACCGGATGGAAAGATCATTATTTCTCGTCATGTTGTGTTTGATGAACATCGATTTCTGTTTACTAAGTTTGGTCTGGGAGGTTCCTCATCCTTGTCTGGGCAGTCTTTCTCACCAATATATGTTCCACTTGTTAAGCCTCTCTACTCTAAGCTCACAGAGCCCTCGTTCGTTCGATCTCCTGAGTTGTCCTCTCCTTCTGATCAGAGTCTCTCAACATCTACAATTCCTCAAGATAACCTAAGCTCTGGTCCTACATTGTGTTCTATTCATGATAATATAACTACTAATACTCTATCATTTCCTACTGTTTTGTTACCTTCTTCATCACCAACAAACCCTCTACCTTCTTCTACTGCTCAGTCCTATCATTTACCCCTAAAAAATACACATTCAATGGTTACTAGGTCTAAGGCTGGCATATTTAAACCCAAGGCACTGTCAGTTGAAGCTATTGAGCCTCACACGATTGAGGGAGCATTTTCTACCACAGAATGGCGTACTGCTACTCAAGCTGAATATGATGCTCTCATTAACAACTCTGCCTGGGAACTTGTTCCATTACCAAGTGGCCGAAAGGTGATCAAGTGTAAATGGCTCTTCAAAGTGAAAAAAAATCCGAACGACACGATTGCCCGTCAAAAGGCTCGATTAGTGGCTAAAGGGTGTTCTCAAGTACCTGGGTGTGATTTCAAGGAAACGTTTAGTCCGGTGGTCAAACCAGCTACTACTCGAGTCATACTATCTGCTGTTGTTTCAAAAGGCTGGCAACTCCATCAGGTAGATGTCAATAATGCTTTTTTAAATGGCGATCTTACTGATGAAGTGTTTATGCAGCAACCTCCAGGGTATGTTCAGTTTAGCTCTGATACCATGTCAAAATCTATAATGAATAAGGTAAAATAACATTGAACATGAAAATAGTTATTGGGTATTATTTTTCTTCCATTTACAATCATAGTATTTATAGAGTATATGAGTCAGCTACTGCACATAACTGCTGCTAACACTTTAACAGATTGAAATGAATAACAAACTAATCCAGACTAACTGCTAAACTAACTACTAACAATACTAGTAGTTGTTACTTTTATACTTTAACAGGTTGAAATGCTCATTCCAAGTAAATGAATAAACAAGAATATCGTCAAAGAAAACCAACACTGGTTTCTAGAAAAATGGTTTGAAGACAGTGATCATCAGGGATTGAAAGGTAGCTGGTGTATTTGTCAGGCCAAAGGGCATGACTAAAAACTCGTAGTGGCCCTCATGTGTCTAAAATATGGTCTTGAAAATGTCTCGATTCCTCATTTGAATCTGGTGGTACCTAGAACGCAAGTCTGGTTTTGAAAAGAAGGCAACATGACCCAGTTGGTCAAAGAGCTCTTCAATAATTGGAATGGGGTATTTGTCTTTAATTGTCATTTGGTTGAGTTTTTGATAGTCCATGTAGAGATGCCAACTCTCATATTTCTTACGGACCATAACGACTGGAGAAGCAAAAGAGTTGTTGTTCTTTTGAATAATGTTGGCCTCGAGCATCTCATGCTCTAATTTCTCAATTTCTTCATTCTAGAGGCTGAGATATCGATAAGGTCAAATGTGTACTATGGTCTTTTCGTCTTTTAGATGGATGTGATGGTCATGAAGCCTCACCGGAGGTAAGCCAGAAGGGACCTCAAAAATATCGTGTATTCATCTAAGAGTAGCAGCAAGTCTTTTAGATGGTCGTGAGTGGGGGATGTCACAACAACTTGTTGGGCTGAAGCCATAAGAAGCATGTTGAATCCAAGTGGGAAATGTTTATGGACTGTAAAACCTGATATAATCTGTAGAGCTCTGGTTTGTATACCTTGGAGGATGCATGTCTTGTCTTGATGCTAAAATTGCATGGTAAGTGAAGAAAAGTCCCATGCTATAGGTTCCAAGGCGTGTAACCATTGAATGCCCAAAACAAAATCGCATCTACATTAGGGAAAAATCATGAAGTTCGTAGTAAATGTATGATTCTGAGCAGTCCAAGTGACTCCCTTACAGTGACCTTGAGTCATGATAACCCTCCTATTGGCAATAGTTACCCTTAGAGAGGAAGAGTGGTCAGCAGGTAACTTCAGGTTTTTGACTAGTTGAACATCTATAAAGTTATGGGTACTTCTAGAGTCAATGAACATTGTTGCTTCCAGTAACCCAAAGTGCACTGCAATCTGCATGGTTTTTGGCTCTCACATGGTTTTTGTCCCATGAGAGCCATGCATAACATGGAAAGATAGTACGGGTGCTGAGTTTGTATCTTTTTCTTGAGTCGATTGTTCTAACACCTCTGGACAGTCTTGGACGTCCTCTGATTCTCAATCATCCATAGGTTCTAACAAGAGTTGGTAAAGTTGAGACCAATAGTATATTTTGCCCCACACCAAAAACAAAGCCCTCACTTCTATTGGTCATCCCTCTTAGTTTGAGAGAGAGCCTTAGTGGGATATTTTTGCCTCGATGGCCCAACACTAGTAGTGGAACTTGTATTAACATGAAGAGCTTGGTTCGGAATAGAAGTGGACCCGATCTTAACAGCTGGTAAGAAAGTTTTCGGTCTAGCTTGTCCTCCCGATCCAATAGAAACCCATTTTTTCATGGATGTAGCCAAGATAGTTTCCACATGTTTTGCCATTAGATACCCTTCAACTAAGTTCTTGCTGCTTAAGGGAGATTAATTCAGCCATCAGATCTTAGAAGAAAGTCAAACAACATCTAGGGATTTAAATAGCGGTCTGATACCGAAATAGTGGTCGCTATATAGCAGTAGCGGCGCCGTCTGAAATCGCTACTGCTGAAAATAGCAGTGTGAAGCGGAGTCACACTGATAGTGGTGGATCACGGTCGTAATTTAATGGGTAACAGACAATTATGGCAATAATGGGTCGCTATTCCCGTTATTTTCCATTATTGTAAAATTAAAAAAAAATCCATCTCCTCTAACCAAAAATCAACCGAAATACAATAAGACAAAAGGGAATATATACCCTTACCTGCAAAATTCGAGAGTTTTCAATCAAAAAAGTAAAATGAAGTCCAAATAAATAGAAAAAGCAATCAAAAGTAATAGAAAATATGAAATTCTCATATTTCGGTTTAGACTCTAAACTCCAAACCAAATGGCAAACAAAATCACAACACAGCTACCATTGAACTCGAGAAGCAAACCCTAATCACTTGC
This sequence comes from Gossypium raimondii, assembly GCF_025698545.1. Lineage (NCBI taxonomy): Eukaryota > Viridiplantae > Streptophyta > Magnoliopsida > Malvales > Malvaceae > Gossypium > Gossypium raimondii. The sequence goes on from NC_068571.1 coordinate 11,916,180, forward strand.
AGTCTTACACATTCGGAGGTTCATAATTTTCAAGTAAGTAAGTACCTGAAATTTTTTGTCTTGATTCTTACTTGTTTTTGCCGTAAAATGCAAATATTGTTGTAAGTTACAAACAACTCTTGAATCTGCAGTGCAAATATGTTCTTTAGACTTTAGGTTAGGGATGAAGGGAGAGAGGATTAGATGACTCGAATGGGTTTGAAAATGGATGTAGAGAAAAATGATGAAGGATGCCAGAGATTTTGAATAGTTTTTTTCTCTCTTTTTTCGTTTTTAATTTCTCCTTTCTGTTTACTTTTCAATTTTGACGTTTGGATTTTCTAAAGGTCAAATTTTATTATGTCAAGGTAGATTTTTTATTATTGTAAAGCATTAAGGATCATTTATTAGCTCCTGCTCCTGGCACAGGCATTGATGTGTTGGATAGTGGATAGTTTAATGCATTAAATCTTAAAAAAAAAACATTATTTAATGCATGGTCTAAAATTTTCTAATTAAAATTTATTGAATACATAATGATATTTTTTATTTTTAAATAATTTTATTTTAAAATAATAAGATTTAAAATTTTTAATATTAATATTTATTTCAATTTTAATATATTTAAATTTCATAATTTATTTTATTATGCTTTTAATGAAAAATTATAGCCTCCATCACTTATGACTTGTATTATAAAAGGTAAAAATCAAGACAAATTAATTCATCGTATTTTTCTTCATCAAATCCGATAGATGACTTCAATTCAACATTAGATAAATCTCTATTGATTTTAGTTTGTAAAATATGAAAAACTTGAATTTTAAATTTGATCCAATTTGAATTTAAATTTTATTAAGATGGAACAAAACAAACTATTTATACCAAAACTTTGGAACCAAGTAATAATGGGTTATGGTATTGTTGTTTTTAAAAATAATAAATTATGGATTATGCAATAAATTTAATTTTTCCATCTTAATGATGTTTACTTTTTTTGTATTATATTGTTGATAATATAAGTAATGAGTTGCTTATATTTCTAAATATAATTTTATGTTTCTTATATATAAATAAAGGATTGGTATAGGTTGGAGGGTGCACCAAGTAATGATATAGGTTGGCACTTTGGAACTCCAGTGCCAAATACGAAAGGAAATGTCGTATGTAAACTTTGTGGTAAAGTTGCGAAAGGAGGAATAACACGATTTAAAGAGCACATTGCTCATAAAACCGGCAATGTTGCACCATGCCCTAATGTTACTGGTATGTGATACATTATTATTATTTTTAAATGTTATTGTAAATTTATCAATAAAGATTATATATAATTGATAATAATATAAAGTGTGAGTTATTTTTATTTTATTAACAGGTGTCATTAGAGAAAGTATGATGAATATACTAAAAGAAAGCAACACAAAGAAAATAAACAGAAAGAGGAGAAAAGATGAATTCTTATCTCAATTAAGAGAAGAGGCGGATGAACACGAGGAATTCATTGATAAGGATTCTTCTATAAGGCAAGCAACTCGAGAAAGTATCCATTCACAACACGAGTGGCATAGAAGGAAAGAATTCAAACGAAATACTGGTGGTTGCAATAACGTTTATGAAGAAGGGCGATCTTCTCATGGATCAACTAGAGAATACGATAGAGAAAGAACAAGTAAATCCATCCCAAGTGAGTCTGAGTTTACCTTAAGGGGAGCTATACCTAAATTGGTTAGAAGCAAAAGTTCAAAGCAACTAAAGGTCAATGACTCTTTTTTAAAGAGTTTTCGAAGGAAGATAGGTGAAGCGGTATCTAAATTTTTAATATATGAAAGACTTCCTTTTCAATTAGCAAGCTCTCCATGGTTGTATAACTTGATTCAAGTGTCAACAAAAGTTGTACAAGGTGTAAAGCTCCCAACACCTTATATTTGGAGCCAGAGTATCAATGAGTTCGTGATTGGATAAATGGACTAAAGACTCATTGGAAAGAATTGGGTGCAACTCTAATGTGTGATGGTTGGACCAACAGTTTGAATCAAATGCACATCATTAATTTCCTTGTTTATTAAAGGAACCATTTTTTGGAAATCGGTAGATGTCTCAAGTGTCAGTAGTAGAGATGTTGAATTCTACTACTGTTTATTAGATTCAGTTGTAGAAGAAATTGGAGAAAATTACATTGTCCTAATAGTGATTGATAATGAGGCAGTAATGAAAGCTGCTGGAAAAAAATTAATGTTGAAAAGAAAACATCTATATTGGACCTCATGTGCAGCTCACTATTTAGATTTATGCCTTGAAGATATTGGGAAAAAGCCCAGTGTAGCAAAAGTGTTAGATGAGGCAAAGAAAGTGACTTGCTTTATATACAATCACATTTGGACTGTTGATTTGATGAAGAAGTATACACAAGGGAAACAAATACTTCGACCCACTCTTACTCGATTTGCAACTCATTTCATTCAACTTGAAGAGATAACAAGACAAAAGCAAGGTCTGAGAGAAATATTTAATTCAAAGGTCAGTATTTTATAATTAGTTAATATAATTACTTAAACATAGCAACCTTTAATGATTTTATTAGTTCCAAATAATTTAAATTATATTATTTTAAAAATTTTCTTATGAATATATAGGAATTTAAAGAATCAAAATGGGGACAACAAAAGTCAGGGCCTGCTTATGAAGCCAAAAAAAACTATTTTGGGAAAAGATTTTTGAAAAAAAGCCAATGACCTCATAAAAGTTTATGAGCCCCTAGTAAAAGTATTGAGACTTGTGAATAGCGATGAAAAACCAACAATAGGCTTTATTTATGAGGGTGTTGATAGAGCTAAACGAGCAATTCAACAAGATTGTCGATATTTTAACGAGTACGAAAAGATTATTGACAATAGATGGAATTTTATTCATTCCGACTTGCATTCAACTGGTAAGATAAAATGTTTCATATAATTAAGAACTATTTTTATATTTTATTATTTTAAGCTTTAGATTATTATTATTTGATGATATTCTTATAAGTTATACTTAGGTTATTTTCTCAATCCTCAATTTCAATTTGGGGTGGAGCATTCTGATAATGTACTAATAGAAACATTAGAAGGTACATGATCGATAATTGAAATATTAAAACCTTCTCTTGATACTCAAGTCGAATGGTTAATCATGTTAGATTCAAGTACTATTATTTGTAACTTAGTTACATAATTTGAAATAAATTATTATTTTATTTTTACTCTATCTTTTATTTATGCACTTGTTACTATTTAGAGATAAACATGAGACATTCGGTACTCCACAAGCACAAAGAGCTTGGAAGCAAATGAATCCAGGTAAATAGTTAATTAAATTATATAATTTAATTTATATAATTTAATTATATTGTACATTTTGAAGTTATTTTGAAATTTAAATAATATTATGCAATTGAGTGGTAGATAATATACGACACATGTGTTCTCGAATTACAAAAATTAGCAATTAAAGTGCTTAGTCAAACAACTTCAACATCAAATTGCGAACGAAATTTATATTCACACCAAGGCAAGAAATAGGTTAAAGTATAAAAAGCTTGAGAAATTAGTGTTTACCTATTATAATATGAGGCTTCAGATAAGACATCAAAAAATAATGAGCATTGATGATATAAACGCTAGTTTTAATCCTATCAGCCTTGATCATATCTTTGGAGATGTTGATCCACTATCAGAATAGCTTCATGAGAAAGAGAATCCATTGTTAGATGGTGAAAATGTCGGTGTGTTGCCTGTGGATACCTCTGATGATGAAATAGATGTTGATCAATCTCAACAACAGAATTTGTCTCATTCAAGTTCTAGTTCAACGCCAAGTCAGAGTGGCGATGGACCCGATGGTGGTGGTTTAAGTCCAATTGATGAGGATGATGGATATAGTGGTGATAGAGGTGAAATTAGGTCTTCTAGTCTGTATGGAGGAGAATATGGGGTTGGTACCACTAGTGGACATTTCCGTGATAGATCAGAGTTTGATGGAAATATGTTTCCTGAACCTAGGAGAGATAGAAGTGAACCTAGAGCTCCATCAAAAGGAAAAGGCAAGAAGTATACTTCTATAGGCTCTTTATCTGGTAAAAGATCAAGTTCTAGTAACCTTGGGTATAGTGATTCATCTACTAGCACTTAAGGTTTTTATCCACCAGAACAACCTTCATATTTTCAACCATCACATGGTTATCCACAACCATATGGTTATTATCCACGATTTCCTAATTATGGTGTTCCATACTAGCCTCAAATGCATCCTCCACCACCAATGTATCACCCACCTCCACCTCTCATATATCCTCCTCCTCAAATATATCCTCCATATCAATTATATGAAAACCAATGTGAAAATGTTACTTTTTTTGGATATATTTTTGGACAAAGGCCAAGAGAATCAAGTCAAGAACGCTCTCAAAGTGAAGGTGAATGATTTGATCTTCCTCGTCATTCCACTAATTAGTGAAAACTAAATCGTACAACTACCATTATTTGTAAGGTATGTTTTTTTTAAAGAAAACTTTTGTTAAGGTTATTAATTTTGATGATATTAAAACATTTAAAATATATCTTTAGATAAATGAATGGAGTATATTTTATGAAAAGATAATTAAGAATCAAGCATGTTAAACTATATATGAAAGTAGAATGAGAGTGAGAATAAGTGGTAGGAAATAGGAACAATTAATGAGAATTTATACATTTATTTATTCATTTTTTCCTTTTGCAAAGATAGAATGTTTATATCTTCATCATCTTGAAAGTCACAAGAAATATTGAAGACAGACTCCAGTATGAATTTCAATTATTTTATCTATAAAAACTTTCAAACTTATTAAATATGATAAATGTTTAATATTTCCTTCTTCTTTTTTACTTTGTTATTAGTTAATATAACATTCTTAGAAAATTTGTAAATAAATGTAAAAATAATTAATGATTATAGAAGTTGTGTTCTCATATCATATTAATAAAAGTTCATAAGTGTTAGAAAACACTCTAAAAATCATTAAAATTGACTTTTTATAATTATAATTATTATGTTTTACAATAAGTTGTGCGAATTTTAAAAAAATTCACGACCGCGATACCCGCAGTGACCGCAATAACATCCTTTATGTCCGCAACCGCGATAAACGTAACACGACTGAAAACGCGGCCGCAACCGCAATTTAAATCCCTGACCACATCGTTCCACAATCCTTGAGCATAAGCTTCCCACGTTAACCCATAAAAACCCCCTTGCCTTTAGGAAAAAAATGATGTCAATCCAAAGCTTTGCCCTCCAAATAGAGCATCACGATGTGCACCTTGGCATGGTCAAGATCCCCTTCGGCTTCAAAGAATTGTTCCAACTTTGCGCACCATCCTTGGTAGTCCGTTCCATCGAATCTTGGGCATCCTAACCGATGAGAACGCACTGACTCATCCCACTATCCACCTTGAGTTACATTCTTCATGTTCACATCAGGCGATAATAGAGGTGCATCTCGCAAACGAAACCGTGTAGGAGAGCTGCCCAACATGCCTTTGTCACGGTCTTGAGATGGACCTACAGGAGCAGCAACGACCGGAGTGGCAGTGAAACTACCCAAATACTGTTCAAAGAGCCCTTGCAGCTCTGACTTGATTTCTCCGCGAATATCTTCACGCAGCTCCTTCATGCTATTCTCCAACCAGCCATCCTATTGAGATATTTCAGTTTGAAGCTGCACCATGTCTTGCTGCAATTGATCGATGTTGTTCTAAAGCCTGGTAGTGATGTCGTCACCTGTCATGAGGCTTGACTGTAGCTTTGATACCCTTGTCGCGAGTTGTCGAGACAGAGATAAAAAGATACGAAAGAAGAGGGGGAGGGAAAGAGAGAGAGAATTAAAAAGAGATGAGAGAGAACATCAGAATAAAGCTTAATTTTCTGGTATGGCCACTGCATACACGTCCCTTTCGTTAAGTAACAGTAGCAGCTACTACAACTTTAGTACCCAGGCTGTCAAAACTACCCAGCTAATAACAACAAACAAAAACAGAAATAAAAACAACCAAAGAAACGCATCCGTATTACTAATGATGGTGCGCACCATTTAACTGAACATCAAAACTCATCATATATCATTTTTTGTTATTTACTTTTTACCCATGCACGTAAACCATGCAACAGTGTTGTCTCATATCAGTATCTTCACTTTGTAGCCATTTGGTTCGATATGTATGTATGTTTTGGGCGGTTTATAGATCGAATTACGAAGATATGTTTATAAACAGTAGCAGGAATTCAAGAAAATAGAAAACGTATTTGAATTACAACATTTTGGTTTGGCTTTTATTGAATTGGATTTAGGCAATAGTAAAATGTAGTTGATGGTGGAAGACATTTGATTTAGTCAACAATATTGACAATCGGTTAAAAGACTTCATTCCTCAATTGAGTATGTTGTTCCAATAAATCTAATAATTCATGCATACAAAGTTGAAATTGAACATTCTTTAGTATATATGATGGCTATACGTTGTCCACTTCTCTTTCCATCGAGTTTAGCAAGTTGCCAACCCCATAATTCATATGCTTAGGTTTGAACATGAAAATTTAATATCGTCATTGCATTTTAGTTGACTGCCATTGAATCCATGTTTCAACTTTACCATATATATATATATTAACCCTCCATGCAGGAAGTGAATTTGAAAGAATGTAAATTGTAGATTCATTAATGGCCCTATTGGAATAAATTATATGTGCAGTTGATATTTGCAATGTACATGAGTAAATTAGACAGATAGATCTTTAAATAATTTACACTATAAATAACCCACAACAGAACAATTAATAGATTTAGAGGTGATCATGGGCCAGGTCGGGCCTCAATAGAATTTTAGGCTCGTACCCGACCTGATTCGAAAGATGAGCTTCAAATTTTGCTCAAGTTCAATCAGGATAAAAATGCTAAAATCTGGTTTGGTTGTATTACAATTTTTTTATATTATTATTTTATATAAAAATTTAAAAGTATAATACATCAAATACACTAAAAACATTAAAATAAATGTTTCCCAAAAATTGAAAATAAGTTTTAAAAAATATTTATACTTTAAATAACACTAAGATAAATGCAACTTAGTAAGCAAATACCTCTAAATAACAAAATTAACAATAAAACAAGATCTATACAATATTTAAACAATAACAACAAAATAGTAACAATGTAATAGCAAAACGACGCCAAAACAATGACAAAATAATAAGAAAAACAGTGAAAACAGAAGCAAAAAGCAACATAGTTTTTTTTTTTTTTTGCAAAATCGGGTCAGGTTGAGCCTAGGTCAAAAAGCTTATATGAGGCCCGAGCCATTTAGAAAACGGGCCTCATTTTTTCGCCAAAGGCTATTTTCCAAACCTATATTTTTATCCAAACCCTCCCACGTGATGAAGTTTAAATATATCCATAACCTTTTTTTTTCTTAATTGTCTTTAAACATGCTACTATACTACTATCATAACAATTAATATTTCTTTGTAGAAAGATGATATATATATATTTCCTCATAATATACTACTAACATAATATACTACTAACATTTTTTTTCTGAGTCAAGTTAATACAATTAGATGCAATTTTCAGAACATTCTATCTTTAAACTTATGATGTTTGATTTTTTTGTTTTTGTTTTCAGCAAAGTTTTAAAAATTGGATTCGTAATCAAACTAGTTAGACCATCAATTTTTGTTTTAATTGATTTGACGGAACCAATCAATTTACTATTAAAAAAAATTGAGATGAGAGATTTTAAAACTAACTAAAATATGTCCAAAACCCTAATATAGAGTAAAAAAAAGAGATCTAAGAAATGAGATGAGAGATTTAAGAAACGAGTTAGGTAGAGGTGATAATGGGTCGGGCCGGGTTCGGGTCATGTCCAGATAAAATTTTAGGCCCGTTTTCTAGTACCGGGCTCGACCCGAAATATGGGCCTAAAAATTTGTCCAAGCCCTACTCAAAAGAAAATTGCTAAGCCCGAGCTCAGCCCAGCCCGGCTCGGCCCATATTGAATATATATTTAATATATATATTTGATTAAAAATAAAAATATATATTTAATATATAATTCGGGCCAGGCCAGGCTAGGCCCGGGCTAAAAAAATTTTACCTGAGGCCCGGCCCGTTTTCTAAATGGGCTTCATTTTTTTGCCCAAACCCATATTTCTGGCCTATATTTTTACCTGAACCCTCCTATTTTTCGGACCGGCCGTTGGGCCGGGTCGGGTAGCCCATACCATGATCACCTCTAGAGTTAGGTTAGGTTTTTACTTTTTATTACTTTTTGTCTTTTTCAGTTATTTTTAATTTATTTGTTCTCTTCCTTTTGGGCTGAATTAAGAAAAAGTAAAGTTGGGCTGCTTTTTCAACTTGACACAGCTTGAAGCCCAAAATTTCTAATTTCCGGTCTATGGTTCCACTCCAGATTTTCAGTCAATTCTGGATCTGATCCAACCGGCTGATTCGGTTCAGATCAAACATCATTGGTTTTTAGCACTATATTAACTTATCAAAGCTCAAATCTTGATGGAAAAGAAGCAAGGACTGAAAATAAAAGCTGAAGATCAAGAATTGCCTCAACAGTTTTCATGTTTCACAATTTTTATTTTATTGTTTTGAAAAAAGCATTTACCAAAGCATCCACTGAAGCTAAGAGGAGAGAACCCTATCCTAGAAAATTCCGGACAATTAGAAGTCACTAATATATAGTTGCATTTTTTTCTTCTAATGTTATGTTTCTTTGTGCTGACAGTGCTAATAATCAAATTGGCTTTGTAATTTTAGCACAAAAAATGGAGTCTTTTTAATATGAAACATGGGGATGTTTTTTTGGTGCTTTTCTTTGTTCGTCTCATTTGTCCGTCTTCAACAGATGGTTTAAGAAAGAGATTATCCTATGTTCTTAGTTGCTTTTGCTTTTGATTTTTTCCCATTCACTTTCAATTATATATTAGTAAAACATATTTGTTTAAGAGTTCAATTATAATTTCTTTATCATGATCAACTCAGCACTTGTATATTTATTTATTGATATTTCCTTCCCTTTTGTCATGTAACAATATAGGAAGTATGTGTTTGCTTACATAATGCAACATCGGTACCTTTAATGCTTCCTTTGTAGTATATATAGCTTGTCCCCTTAATATTTAATGTTACTTTGTGTGTTCTTAGGTTGGGGTTACTAAAATGAAAGTTTGGGTCATTATGTATTCCAAGCCTCTTTCAAGCAGCATATTGATGCATCCTGTTCACACTCCTCGTGATGCAGACGGATTCGTAGATGGATTTCAGCGTTTTGATATGTTTCTCGCCTGCTTGTAGCTTCCTTTTTTTATGTTTTGGTCTGCTTCTCTTGTTTACTCTCTCGGTGTCCTATTATGTGTGCATTTTTCTACTTGGTCTAATGCTTTGTATGGACTGTTGCTCTTGCCAATCCAAAGTCTCAACATCGACTTGTTTGGGCGTGAAATTGGTTGTCAGTTTTGTCCAAGTTTGCTGATGGTTTAGCCAAAATGGTCCAATTGCATTGTTATTATATCCATAAAATTTTAAAATTTTTAAGAATGTGAAAATATATGAAAGTAGTGCATACAAGAGACGCAACGACAAAGTGAAATAAAAACCCAAATCAGTACACAAACTGGAAGCAATTCATGCAAACACTAAACTGCATCAGACAAAAAACTCGACAATGAGTTGATCTGTTCGCTCCTTCGCCAACTTATCTGCATCGCGGTGCTGCCACATCAGCTATCATCATTTTTGTTGAGATTCCAGAGCCTTTGAGAAGTATCCCTATATTAAAAGTATCAAATATCCCCAAGGCGAGAAATAATATGCTTTCATATACCATAAATTAAAAATATGTATTAACTGAGTCATGAATGCTGACGAATTACTATCTTCCATCATGTTAGATGTAGGATTACACTTCCAATTTGAACCAAAATCCTACATAAAATATTTTCATTGCATTCGAAAAGTACCTGTAAAATGTGAATAAAGTGATTATGATAGTTTGGAGTCATTAGTATTGAAAATTGATGATTGGAAGGATAAACATGAGTGAGCTACTATTGGGAGAGACGTCAATAGAGAACCTTTATGCATCACTGATTTGTTTTGTTGTTCTTGATTAAAACAACAATTACTTGTTAAAATTAAATATGATAATATACAAATCGAAGTATAGCCATGAACTTACAATTTTTTTATTTAATCTTTTTTCCTTATTATCAAGACATAATATAAAATTTGATGCAAGTACAATACTATGGAAAACTTACTTGATAAATTCTCTTTGTCTTTTAAAATTTGAGAGTTCATTGCCTTCTTTGTTTTCTTTTTTTTTCATCCAAGAATTTTTTGAACCTTTTATCTTGACACATACTTTGATTTCATATTGGCTCCATTACTAATATCATCTTAAAAAGATGAATGCTTTGAATTTTCCATCTCCTTTTCAACGACCTGCAATGTCCCCATTAATTTTCTTTGACAATTTGAGTATATTTAAGAGCTAGTGAACCTTTGTCAAAAAAATTGTAACCGATATGATTCAACTCGCGCAATAAACAACTGGATTTTTCCTCATCTGTTGATGAGGCTTTAAATCACTTGCCAACAACGACTTTGCTCTTTTTGCCCATCTCTTTAGTATATATTTTTCAAGTATCGATTTCATATTATTCATAACAAGAGCTCGTAAAGCATGACGACAAAATAATCTCAAACCCTCAAACATATTACAACTACATGAGGCAATGCTACTTGAAATGTCAAACTCCACACTGTAGATTCTCTCACGTCCATCTTCAGTTACTTGATATATTGAAAAGTTTTCGCTACTACTAGCTTTAATGCAATTCAAGCCTATACTATCCATCAGGTCTTCCTCAAACCTTTTAAACATAGCAAGAGTATAAACATCGAAAGCATGTTTCAAAATCCTGCGCCCATTAACTTTACTAATTGGTGCTCCATTTTTGCATCAGAAATCTTGATTTAATTCTACCTAACAATTTCTTTATAATGTTGTATAACCTAAATAAGGGACAGAGAGTAATTCGTAATTTGATGCAATATGTTGTTCATACTCTTGTTTCTTTGAGTAGATTTAATTTGAGTTGACAAAAATATCTATGTTGAAAGCACGCCGCCATTTTGCTCGAAGTTCAAAACTTTCAATCATAGTAGCCCAACAAGATCCAAACTTTGATTCATTTTCACATCCATAAAAGTATTTATTAAATTGTGCTTTGAACTCGACATTGGCAAAACGACTAGCAAGATGTTGTTTAGCATTATTTAAAATGTGCTACGTACATAATCTATGAGATGTCCCAGGGAACACCATCTCTATTCTTTCATCATTTGTTGATCTTGATTGGTAAAAATGTTCTTCGGGATGCCTGATGGGTTCTAAAAATGTGTCAAACAACCAGATAAATGAGTTAGTGGTTTCATTTGATAAAAAAGCACAACTGGACAAAATAATATTCCAATAATTGTTGATTTCAACAAATGGAGCACAAACCAAAATATACTTATTGGTTTTATATATGGTACCAAACACAAGAACATCTCCAAAGCAATCATAATCTAATTTCAATATTTCATCTCTCAAAAAAATTTAGTTAGTCAATTATTCTGGTCCACATTTGCACTGAATAAAAGAACGTTAAGTCTTTAGCTTGCTTACATTTGAAAAAATTGATAATACTATGTGTATCCCTAGCTTCAATCATTTAATTTCTCTCAATTTGCAAGAAATTATGGCAATCTTGTTTCGTAAAGGTAATATTTTTCGAACACAATCTCCTTCCTAAGAAAGAATATGAACTTGTTTGTTTGATTCCTGCTGCAATCATTGAACGAATAATATTTGTATGTCCCTTTAAATTTTTTTTTCTGATCTTAGATTGATTCGTTCTTCTGAAGTTGTCAACTTGTGATTGTGATGATCATTGAAGTAAGAAACAACCTAAATACATTTTCTATTGTAAGATGAATTTTAGCTTGACAACCTGCCATTGTCTTCAAACAGTTAAATTTTCTCACTTTACCAACATCTTCACACTTATGATATCCAAATTTAGAGAATAAAAAGTCACGTTATCTTATAAACTCAGCCATACTTAATGTCTTATTTTCTCTTCCAACACTAAATCTCCTACTCAAAACATATTAATTATAAAGATGGTAAGCTTCTTCATAATGCACTTTCACTCCTACTTTCATTTCTTCAACCAAGTTATCTTGGTTCCCAACAATATCAACTATTTTTCATTATTTTTCAACATAAATAAAAATTATGAACCAACAAAATCTGAAAAATAATAATAATAATAATAAAACACCACATTAAAACCACGATAAAAGAAGAATTCTTAAAGAAATAGAAAAAATCAATAAATAGGATAAAAACAAAGCTTGGTGGACACTTACATTTGTTAATGGAATAAAAATATTTTAGTTATTATGTATTCAGATTATCTAAGACATTTATTTTTTCCAGGTTAGAATAATATTTAGATTTAAATTTTAAAATTGCTATATGCTATGAATTGAAGTGGATGTGGGTAGATACCTTGGATATCTATTATTTAAATCGCATTGCTTATTCGGATAAGAAATGTAATTTCGATATATGAATCTAGTAGTTATCAAATTCTTACAATTACGATTATATATATTAAAATAATTTTACCATATTCAAATTTGGGTTTTGTGGATATGAATATCCAAAAATAATTAAAATTTTGAAATTAGAGTTTTTAGGATTCAAATATTCGACGGATAATATTATTTAATTTAAATTGAATTTGGGTAGTAATACTCAAATAATTCATGAATAATATTTGAATACATAGATAAATTTGTGAATTTGAATTCAAATCATTTAAAAATATGCACATACCTTACTCGCTATCATTCCTATTTTATCACTTCAATAAAAAAATCCCATATACTTGTTACTCCTTGTTGTTTTCATTTTATCTATTTAGAAAGAATATAATAAATTAGTTAATTAGAGAAATTTATTCATTTATCAATAAAATAAAATAAAATATTATAAATTTCAAAAAGATAAATTCTATAAAGATAATATAATAAAATATACTTTTAAATAATTTTATACTTTAACCACATGAATCAATAAAATAATATAATATACCCAATAAATTACTAAATAATATTTATGTTGTAATAATCTTATTATCATAAATAATTGAAGGAAAATAGAAAAATATACCTTTTGTTCCTTGTATATGCTCTCTCACCAAGCCCATATAACATGGTAAAGAAGGCAATACTCAAATCAAATCTCTTAAGATCTTATACAAGCTTTAATTATTGTTTAATCGATTTTAACTATTTTATGATTATTAAAGATTTAGGAGTTTTTTATGGGCGGTGCACTCTTGGTGAGATAAAAAAAAAATAAAACTAAACGAACTGCATTAGAAGTAAGCGTTGATCTAAAGGGACTCTTAAGCTCTTTTATTCCTTCTATTTTATTTATACATTTATTTTGAAATTAAGAATTATAATAAATAAAAAAAGTTGATATTGAGTTTTGAAGAAGGTGGCAAGTCTGTCCTCAACAGTGATAGCACCGTAGCTGTGTCGCAAAGCTTATAAAGCCATTGACTCAGACATGAATTTTCACACTGCTTGCTTAATTAACCAAGTTAATTTTGCATTAAAACTTTAGAATATTATTATAATATTACTACAAGAGTCATAGATTTGGGTCTAATGCATTAGTTTTTAGATACGATGTCCCTTTGTTTATTGCTACTTTATACCAAATTTTTATGTATGTATTCCCAGTTTTACTCCATCTTCCTTGTATATCAATTCCTCCTTATTTCTCTTTTAAGGAAAAAACAAACATGAAAGTCTCTTCATTTGCATTCAAATCGTCAATCATTTCTCTTTAATTTCCTTTCTGTCCTAATAAATTTTGATTTTTAAGAGTTTAATATTTTTTCTAATATGATACTTATGTTATTTTTAGTTTAATGTGGTTATACATTTTAGTATCTGAATGTAATAGTGTTAATATTTTAACGTTTAATTTGTTGATTTGATAAAATTTATAAGTAATTAATAATATTAACAATTAATTTTCATCAAACCCGACTTTCCTTCTGAGAAATTAAAATGGAGATGAGAAGTTTTGATAAAAAAATCCTTGTTAACATTTGTAGTATGATACAAATTCCTTAGAAATAGGACAACATATATACTTGGATAGGTGTACAAAGTGGACCAATTTTACTTGGTAGACAAGACTGTAGGAACCATCAAACAAAAGTAAGCAAATCCTGTATTTTACATTAGTCTACAAGCAATAAATTCAAGGTAATAAATGTAAAATAAAATCTTATAAAATTATCTTCCTGCGTCAGATTGTTGGCCTTTCTTTTACTTTTACTTTTCTTCTTACTGATTTGTATTAATTACAGTATTAATAAATCAATGCGATAATTATTTAAATAAAATAGTATAATTATTTAATAATAATAATTTTAACTCAAGTTAAAATTTATCAAGAGTTGTCTTTATTTATTGTAAAGGTCGCATAACATTTTTTTAAAATTCTACTTATAACTACGGGCAAATACAAGGAGTAGATAAGGGCTTTGGTCCTTCAAAACTGGAAAATTGCTGTTCTAATTTACTAAAGATAATTAAATTATAAATTAATATAGGAAAAATTACGTTTTGATCGTGTCAAAAATTAAATTTTTTATTTAATCCTTTTAAAAATAATAGTACATGATAAAATTTATAATTTGAGGTTTCAAAATTATCTTAACGTTAGCAATTTGCAAAGTTAATGTTGATCGGTGCTTTACGAATATATATATTTTAGATTTTACATTAAATATAAAGGTAAAATTATCTTATGATAATGTTTTTTACATTATAAAAAGATAAAAATGGAGTAATTTCTTAACTAAAATGAAATTCACTTTATGTTGATATTTAAATAATAATATATATACTATATTTAAAGCCTTAATTAAATTATGCTTCGCTTGTTTTATTGAAAATGATTTCTAGAAAATAAGTTATTTTTCTGAAAAAGTTTTTTTTTTTTTTGTGTTTGGCTGAATTTGTATAAAATATTTTATGTTATTTGATAGATTTCTGAAACTATTTCATAAAAGTTGTTTTAATGAAACAAACAAACATTTGAGATTTATGATAAGTATTAAGGTGAAATTATAATTGAAACAAGAGAAGTGATATGCATGAAAATTTGCAATGTGAAATAAGATATTATAATGAATTTGATTAAAATGTTTAAGTGTACAACAATTTAATATGTGAATAAAGAAATTATGATACAAGTTTAATGAATATGTTATGCGATGATGAAATATGCATAAAGTATTGTAAAAGTGAAATTGTGGAAAAATATGAAATTTTTATAATGACAAGGACTAGATTGCCAAACTTGAGAAAATATGTGGATGAAATAATAGAAGTGAAATACATAAAAATTTGATATGTGAAACAAGATATTGAGATAAATTATGTGATTAAACTGTAACAAAAAGAAAATTGATTTAATATGATTAATTAGTGAATGCTGAAAAGTTTATAAGAAAATATTTGATAAGTGAATAATGCAGTAGAGAATGTAACATCTCAGTATTTTGACCTGATCTTCGAGTTGGGTATGGAGATGTTACAGAAAATGTCTTACGGAAAAGTAAAAAAATTAGTAAGATATTTTACAGGAATAAAGGGATAATTTTACGTTGACCATCCTATTTTACATGAAACAAACCTCGGAAAAGGGTGAAAATATTTTTTTGTAAAAACTTTTAGCTTGAAACAAAAATATATAAACCAAAAATTTAATTGATTATTAGGTAAACTTTTAATAAATATATTTTGTCATTAGTATCGTGGGTGCATTTTATTAATATTACTTTTTCTCAAAGTGGCGTTCCATGGTTGTCTCATTGATATACACGTGTATTAGCCCAGACAAAAAGTAATGGTATTAAAATAAAAAATATATAAAAAGAAAAGGGTGAGCTTAGGGGGTAGGGGATGATTCATTTATAATATGAAGGTGGAAACTTGCTTTTGTGCCTATCACCGCATCATCAAACTTGAAAAGAGTGTCCTTTCTCTTAAATTCCCTGGTAGAGAGTGGTATATGATCAGTTTGAGACTTTGAGTTCATTGTACAAAGTAAATCTTTATTGGGAGCCTTTGGGAAGAGAAGAAAAAAAAACAAATGGGAAGGCAACCATGTTGTGATAAAGTTGGGTTGAAGAAAGGGCCATGGACTGCTGAAGAAGATAAGAAGCTTTTTAATTTCATCCTCACCAATGGTCAATGCTGTTGGAGAGCTGTTCCTAAGCTTGCAGGTCTTTCTCTCACCCGCATTGTGTGACTGATGATTATATATAACAACTTTGAATTTATATATGTGTCTGTATTGCAGGACTGTTAAGGTGTGGAAAGAGTTGCAGGCTGAGATGGACAAATTATCTTAGGCCAGACTTGAAAAGAGGACTTTTATCTGAATACGAAGAGAAAATGGTGATTGATCTCCATGCTCAACTTGGCAACAGGTTTTTATTCATCCTTTGCCTTGTGTTTTTGTTGTTTTTTGGGGGGTTAAATAATTTTTGTTTTCCTTGTACACTTTTGCAGATGGTCTAAGATAGCTTCTCATCTCCCTGGCAGAACTGATAATGAGATTAAGAACCATTGGAATACTCACATTAAGAAAAAACTGAGGAAAATGGGGATTGATCCTCTCACCCACAAGCCATTAACCACAACCCAAGAACATCATCCCCAACAGCAGCGAGATGAGCAGAAGAAACAAGCTTCAAAGCCTGATGATGCCAGGTCTCAAGCACCAAAGGAACCTGAAGCTGAAACATCTTTAAAATCCACAATAACAGAAGCGAAGGAGGAAGAGCCAATGAATAACATTGGTATTGATGGTTTTTGCACAGATGAGGTTCCATTGATTGAATCCCATGAAATTCTGGTACGTAATCCTGCACCGTCAATATCTTCATCCTCATCCTCTTCGTGTCACTCTTCCATGTTCCTTGAAGAACTGCAGTTCTCTGATTTTGAATGGCCCTGTGATGATTACAACACAAGCAACAAGGAATTGAGCTTGTGGGATGATGATTTCAACATTTGGGATTTTCTAAGCAATGATGACACCGACAAAAAGCTAGCTCTTGATTCATTAT
Source organism: Gossypium raimondii (assembly GCF_025698545.1). Lineage (NCBI taxonomy): Eukaryota > Viridiplantae > Streptophyta > Magnoliopsida > Malvales > Malvaceae > Gossypium > Gossypium raimondii. Next base: position 11,933,463 of record NC_068571.1, read on the forward strand.
CATCTCCTCTAATGCAGTGCCCAAGGATGGGTTTTGATCAAGATTCTCGCCCATATCAACTTCTCTAATTTATTTTGAGGTTTTTTATTTTTAATTTCGATGTGGCTCTTATTTGTTGTAACTTGCCTCTCACTTGTCATACAAAGAGAAAGAAAGAAAAATAAGATACCAAGAATGAGTTGCCAAAAACCCATACTTTTTTTTTTTTTTTCTTTTCCAACACAATTCTCAAATACTTTCTCAAAGGACATTACTATGGTGTTAGCTGCAAATTATTATTATTCAGCCAAATTGAGGGTGCATTTATTGATAAATGCAAGTTTGTAAATTAATTTGCATTGCATTCGTTACTTTGTCTTAACTTGGCAACCACTATTTTAAAAGATTGCTTTGTCGTGTTAGCCTATACCCGTAGATTACTAGTAACAATGACAATGGTCCAACCGTATATATAAAATATAATATAATCAAACAAAGTATATGTCAAAATCTAAAAGTTAAGACTTGCCATACCCTCTCTCTCAAGTTTTTTATTTTATTTTATTTTTATATATATTCGTTTTATTGTTGTTTGTAGCTATCTCTCTTAATGATATTGTCTCCAAAATTTGAACTTACATTCCCTCATGAAAAATATAATCTAACTTGTCATTGCACTCAACATTTGTTGGCATTACCTAACTTTTATTTACTATCGTTAGAATTTACATTGGATACTTTGAATGTCCTTTTCGAACATTCGAACTATCTACATGGCATTAGAATGCCCAAAAAAGAAATTCGAATGTCATGATGTCATGATATCATGATAATATCATTAAGTTCTTTTTTCAATTTAACCATTAGTTTGGGCATTAATGTCAACTCAAATTTGTTGGCAGATTTAGCCCTTTACTATCATTTTGATCATTTCCAATCCTCTACTTTCTGAAGTGTGTATTTTCAATCCGAACGCCAATTTTATTTTATTTTTTTGAATTTTTTCAAATAATTTGACATGATTTTTTTATAAAAAAAAAACATGTGGTGAAATGACATATACATCTTGGCTTTTTTTTTAGTGGGACAAATATTATATATTTTATCATTTTCTAATTTTTAAATGTGCAACAAATTTATCCATTTGTATAAAAAATTGACCGAGATATTTATATCGATCATCACATGTTTAAAAATTAATCATGTCAAATTATTTAACGGAATTACCATGATTGAAAATACACATTTTAAAAGGTAGAAGAATTAAAATGACCAAATTATATTCTCAAAAGAAAAAATGACCAAATTATAGTAGAGAGACTAAATCTTCAAAATATATGGTACAAGGACTTTATATAGAATTTAACTTATTTAAATCACATGAATCAAATTTTAAACAGATGTATACCTATTAGATTTGTCCATGGGTCGAGCTTGGATAAATATTTTTATCCTCATCCCGGACTTAATTTAAATTAAATGATTTTTAAAATATTTTTATTTAAGCTTAACAATAAAAACATATAAATATAAATATATTTTATTTTTTAAACTATATGGGGAAATTGGGTGGATTGGGCCAATCCTAGAATTTTTTGAAATCAAGCCTCGGCCTAGTTCGTTGACAATAATACTTATTGGGTGGATAATTTAGATTTGGCGTGTCAAAAGAATAGCTCTTCTAAAGCTTAATGTCATTGTTTAGTTTAACATGTTTAAATTACCCATATAGTAGGTGGACACGTGATTATAATTTAATTTACTTGTTCTAAATATACTCCAAGTAAAATCAATTTTAAGATTATAAATGATAGTTTTTTGAAGACAATATCAATTGTGGTGGCATGAAGCAGGAAGTTGGGTATAAATGCAGTGTTCATTTTAAAAGAAAATAAATCCCAAGATTAGAATACAAAAACCTAAAAGGATTGCACAATCATTTTCCTAGGAATGTGAGAGATTAGAGACAATAGCTTTTGTTTATGATGAGAGAATTTGAGCAGCCAATGAGCACTAAGTTTGTTGGCCTATGCTCATGGTTTTCCATCCAATCACTTTTGAACTTTTTATTTTATTTTTAATTAAGTTATCAATTACTAATAAATATGTTATTTGTGAATAATTTTTAGAATTAAATAAGGAGACGTGACACTTGAACCTCAGTTATAAGAAAGAATTTTGCTAACAAATATTTAACACCACTCTTTTATATTACAATATATAATATCTTATTTTAATATATTAAAAATCTTGAATAAAATTATTAATTATTTTTAACGTATCCTAAAACACTCATTAATAAAATCGTGATGAATCATATAGTGATTAAATAAATAAATATTATTATTAGCATATTTAAATTAGGTTAAACTAATTTATAATATCATGTGATTTTATATGTTAATTTTTTAATTATTAAAACTTATAGGTTTATTTAATCTAATTCAATAATTTAACATATTTAAAATAGGAATAAATACTTGAGAGATCCTTGTACTAAAAGGTGATCAACAATTTAATCCCTTTCAAAATAAGAATAGCAATTTAATCTTTATTTGCTCCCTTCTCCTTCTTTGATTTTAGATGAAGAATAGGAGAACAATCAAATATTTTGATGAAGGAAATGGTGAGAAGCGCTCCCGTTTCTTTCTCTTCCCCTTAGGTGATATTCTTTTTCTTTTGTGAAAGAAAGAAATTGTATTGAATAGATAATTTCATTTTTTTAGTAAAAAATCTCTTCCGTCACTCTTAATTTCGATATTAAGTAAATTTGTCCCTTTAAAAAAATCAAAACAATTTAATTATTGTCATTTTCAAAATGAGCAACTAAGGAAATTAATAACAACATTCATATTTTTCGTCAATTGTACATAATTTTTATTGGTATAATAAAATTTAGCACTCAAAGTTTACACATTCTATCAATTTTGTCTTGATTTAATAAAATTTAACCTGCAACCTTTGTGTGAATGATTAAATGCTGAAATTACATATTTTATGTAATTTAATTGGTCAATTTATGAGAATGCACCACTGATTTTTTCCATGTTTATATTGAATTTTATACAGGGGTGCAATTTGGGGTCAAAAGGAAAAAAAAAAGAGAAACAATTGGGCTAGATTGAAGGAAGGAGCAAAAGAAGGCAGGCCGAAACGGAATTTTGAAAAGTTGTAATTGGCTGAAATTTTCTAATTGACTTAATAAGAGAATATGTAGAGATTTATTTTGATATTTGGGATCATGGGAATATTTTTCCCTTGATTTCATGCATTTTCTATGGTAGTGGCTTTTAATTAGGAAAATTTGCTCAAGCCACTAGTATAAATAGGTGGTATTATGTTCAATTCAACATCAAGCTTTTTTTTTTCTTTCGAATATAATATTTCCTTCCTTCTTGCAAATCTATTTTCTATCATTGGTTCCTTATATTTTCATTTATTAATTTCCAGATTTGGAAACATTGCACTAGAAGCCAAGCCCTACGTCACCAACCTACACCCCCCACTTACATTTTCTTTTTCGAACCTCTTTTCATTTCTAGTAGGCTAAAACCATCCCACTCTATACCCAATCAAAATTCCAACACACATACTTAAACCACACCACCTATTTTTTTACCCATTTCAACCTTATTTCATTTATCCAACCCACTCAAGATATGTCAAACTCCAACATGCCCCAAACTTTAGTCAACTAAACCCCTTTCAACTTTAGGTCGGTGTTAACCCTGTCAAAGACCCGTGAGTTACGAACTCGAGCAATTTAACTCCTAATTTTCAGTATTTATTATTTCTCCAGATTAAGAGTATGACTTCGTCAATTCACAAAGTCAAATCAACACTAAGTAAAAAAAAACGTCATTTGAGTTAGTGTGGTTAGACGTACAGTTGGAATTCCGAAAGGATCGATTGTCTAATCGATTTTTCGTGAACACATTGGCATGCCAAGTGGGGATTGTTGTTTGGTTCCGTCAAGGAAATTAGTAACTGGATTTAAATGTCCCACGCGGTTGAGTGCATTGGTTCGAGCTAGGCTCTTCTAGAATGCAAAGCTACCGGAGTTTTAAATCACGAACGTTTCGTAGGTTGTTCGATCATCAAGGGTTAGTTATAGAACATTCCATAATTAATTTACACAAGGAAGAGTTGGTGTCCGAGGCGTCCTTGGTAGCTATAACTAGCTTATTGGAAAAGAGGAGTTCATCCAATTTCGAAGATCGGTTCGAAGATGGAAAAACCAGTGCCTGAAGCTGAGCTAAATTTAATTGATTTTTCTTCAAATTTACTTAATTTTTTTCTTATTTAATTGTTTTCAGCTTTTACTTTTTACACATTTTTTCTCTATTTATTTCAGGTTTCACATTTTATCCCCCCAAACTTCTTGGGCACGACAACTGCCCAGACATAAATCTGGTCGAGAGAAAAACAATTTTCAGTAAACCCAGTCTCTGAAGGATAGACCCTACTCCCTATACTGCTCAAATTTGCAAATTAGATGTAGGATTATATTGGTGGAATTGACAACCATCAGTTTTGGCGCCGTTGTTGATGACTGGCAACACTTACAATTGTTTAAAACGTCTTCATGACTAGATCTCCATCCGGAGATCTCGAATACAACCCAGAGATCGAGAAATCGACATGAGCACGACGAAAAGAGACGGAAACTCTTAAACGTATAAGTAAAGCAAAAGTTGAGCTAGGACAAGGGATCCTAGAATCCAACGTCGAAAACTTGAGCGAAGTAATTCGTATAGAGGCAATTCGACGTGGGAAACAAGTCAAAGTGGTTGAACTTGAGACTGAACTACTTTTTGAAACGAAAGAAGTAATAGACAACCTCGGTGAACCAGAAAGGATGGCAAATCGAACCATTCGTCAACTAGTCACTGCTCTTAACAAACAAACACCATTATGCATCAACTATCCAATCGAAGGAACCCCATTCGAGTTGAAATTAAGTTTGATTCACTTTTTACTCACTTTTCGAGCCTTTGAAGAACGAAAATCCACACACTCACTTGAGAGAATTCCACATGTTCTGCTGAAACATGAAACCTCAGGGAGTAACCGAAGATGAAATCAAACTTCAGACCTTTTCTTTTTCTTTAGTTGATAGAGCAAGAGAATGGTTATTTTACTTACCCCATGTTCTATTACAATGTGGGATGACTTATCTCGTGTATTTCTTGACAGATTCTTCCTAGCGTCCCGAGTAGCTGAACTTAGGAGAGACATAGTGGGAATTCACCAAATAGAGAGTGAATCGCTTTACAACTATTAGCAGCGGTAGAAAAAAGTGTATGCAAGTTGTCCTCAACACAGTTTGACCAAACAATCACTTCTTCAATATTTCTACGAAGGTTTACTCCCTATGGAAATAAAGATGATTGACACTGCTAGTGGAGGGGCGCTTGTAAATATGACTATTCAAAGGGCAAGAGAGCTGATATTCACCATGGTGGCAAATTCTCAACAGTATCGGCCGAATTCAGAACCTACAAGACGGGTTAATGGGGTAAATGTTTCATCCTTAGAAGATAAATTGGATAGGCTTACTAATATTGTTCAATCTTTGTTTACAGAAAAGAAGAATCTGACCCAACTGTGTGGAATTTGTTCTACGTCTGAACATCTGACGGATTTGTGCCCAATCCTTAATGACAATTCAACGGCACATGTTGATGCTGTCGGAGGTTTTTTGGGACCTCCACAAAGACGCTATGATCCTTTCTCCAACACCTACAATCCGTGGTGGAAGGATTATCCCAACTTAAATTACGAAACTAATCCCCAATATAATCCAACATACCAACTGAGACCTCCGCAACCGCTACAACAACAACCCAAGTCGAGCACATCTCTAGAAGCTATTATAGAAACACTTACCGTCATTGCTATAAAATATCAATAGAGGACAGACGCATCAATACAAGAGTTAACTAATCAAGTTAGTAAACTCTCGATAGCAGTTAAGCGTTTGGAGTTTCAAGGGAAATTACCTTCCCAGACGGAGCCAAATCCTCATCAGAATGCAAGTGCAATAACTCTTCGTAGTGAAAAAGTTCTGGAAATAGTTCCAGATAAAAGTCATGGGCAAGACAAGGAACGGGAAAAGCAGATCTCTGATCTAACAGCCAGACTGGAATCAGAAATTCAGAGACCAGTTGTGATGCCACCTCCTTTTCCAGGGAGACTCGCAAAGGATAAGAAAGAGAATGAGGAAAAAGAAATCTTCGAAATATTCAAGAAGGTATAGGTAAATATCACTTTGCTCGACACTATCAAACCAATCCCTTGCTATGCAAAATTCCTCAAGAAATTGTGTACTAGCAAGAAGAGGTTAATAGGGAATGAAAGAGTAAATGTAGGAGAAAATGTATCCGCAGTACTGTAAAAGAAAGTTTCGCCCAAATATAAGGACCAAAGTATGTTTGCTATTTCTTGTGAGATGGGTAATATAGGCATTAAGAAAGCCATGTGTGATTTAGGGGATTCCATTAATGTTATGCCTTATTCTATTTATAAGTTGATTAACACATGTGCTTTAAAAGAGACAGGAGTAATAATCCAGTTGGCGGACAGATCAGTCGTCTATCTCAAAGGGTTGCTTGAAGACGTCCTTATTAAAGTTAACGAATTAGTTTTCCCTGCAGATTTTTACATTATTAATATAGAGGACGATAATTCAACTAATTCGTCTAACAGTTTGCTTGGAAGGCCATTTTTAAGTAGCACAAGCGCAAAAATTGACGTTCGGAGCGGAATACTGACAATGGAGTCTGATGGCGAAATCGTGAAATTCAATGTCTACGAAGCTATGGGTCATCCTAACTTACTATTAAATATTTCTAGTATCGATATTATAGATTTTTTAACTTAATCTTATTCCGAATATCATTACTTTGATGAGTCAGAAACTGTCCTTTACAGAAGCATTGACATGGATGTTTTAAATCATCTCAAGGAATTAGCAATTATAGAAAATTCGTTGCGAGAATTTGTCAAACACTTAGAGACGAAACCATCGTTGACGAACCAAGGTAACCAATTTGAACTATTACATTTCCAAACTAAAATGTTGCCCTCGATCAACCACCAACCTTGGAGCTTAAAACATCACCGAACCACTTTAAGTACGTCTTTTTGGGAGAAAAAGACACCTTACCAGTGATAGTGTTAAACAAACTAACCAGAGACGAGGAGAAAGATCTAGTTCGAGTTCTAAGAGATTATAAGGAAGGTATTGGTTGGATGATAGCCGACATAAAAGGGTTAAGTCTATCCACTTGTACGCACAAAATTTCCATCGAAGATAACTCGAAACTAAAGAGAAATGCTCAAAGATGCCTTAATCCACCCATGATGGAGGTAGTAAAGAAGGAGATCCAGAAACTGTTAGATGCTGGAATGATATACCCGATCTCCGACAGTGATTAGGTTAGCCCGGTTCGTGTCGTGCCCAAGAAAAATGGCGTGACAGTGGTGAAAAACTCGTTAGGAGAACTGGTCCATACCCGAGTCCAGAATGGATGGAGGGTTTGCATATTTACAAGAAGTTGAATGCAGCTACCCGGAAAGACCATTTTCCACTTCCCTTCATCGATCAAATGCTGGAGCGATTAGCTGGTAAGACTCATTATTGTTGTCTCGATGGGTACTCTGGATTTTTCCAAATTTCGGTGGCTACGGAGGGTCAAGACAAAATAACTTTCACATGCCCCTTCGAAACCTTTGTATATAGACGAATTCCGTTTAGACTCTGTAATGCTCTGGCCACTTTCTAGAGTTGCATGGTAAGTATATTCTCTGATTATGTCGAGAAAATTATTGAAGTCTTTATGGATGACTTCACGGTATACAGTAACTCTTTTAACGAATGTCTCGATAATCTCAATAAAATATTATAAAGATACCTAGAATTTAATCTTGTTTTAAATTATGAGAAATTCCATTTCATGGTTGACAAAAGATTAATTTTAGGTCATATAGTTTCCTTGGAAGGAATTGAGGTCGATAAGGCAAAAACAAATATTATTAACTCATTACCTTACCCCACATCCGTGAGGGAAGTTCGTTCGTTTCTTGGTCATGCAGGATTTTACAGACAATTCATGAAAAACTTCTCGCAAATCGCTCAACCGCTTTGCAGTCTATTACAAAAGGATAAAGAATTTGAATTTGACTAGACTTGTAAAGACGCATTTGATATGCTGAAGCAGAAATTGGTCTCCGCTCCCATAATGCAACCACCAAATTGGAACTTCCTGTTCGAAATCATCTGTGACGCAAGTGACTGAAGTGTGGGAGCTGTTCTTGGCCAAAGAATAGGGAAAGAGCCTCATGTTATCTACTATGCTTCGAAGACTTTGGGTGCTGCCCAAAGCAATTACACAACCACTGAGAAAAAATTATTAGCTGTTGTGTTTGCTTTAGACAAATTTAGATCTTACCTATTGGGAAATAAGGTGATTAACTTTTTTGATCATGCAGCTTTGAAATATTTAATAGGGAAGGAGGCAAAACCTCGACTGATTAGGTGGATTCTGCTCCTACAAGAGTTCGATTTTAAAATCCGGGATAAAAATAGGTGCAAAAACTTAGTAGCTGATCATCTGAGTCGATTATTGATTCCAGTAGACGACACACCATTGAAAGACAACTTCCTTGATGAAAACCTATTTTCAGCAAATGCGGTTCATCCTTGGTACGCAGACATAGTAAATTACCTCGTTACAGGTACTGTTCCTTCGGAATTACCAAGGTCTAAAATAGATAAGATAAAAAAGAATGCTCGGTATTACATTTGGGACGATCCTTACCTTTGGAAGCATTGCTCCGATCAGGTAATTCGACGGTGTGTAGCAGAAACAGAGGTACAATCCATCTTAACTTTTTGTCATTCTTATGTATGTGGAGGACACTTTGGACCTAAACGCACCGAACATAAAATTCTCGAATGTGGACTATTTTGGCCAAACATATTTTGTGATACCTTTTTATTCTGCAAAACCTGTGAAAGGTGCCAAAAAGTTGGCAACCTTCGTCGTCGAAATGAGATGCCCCTTACTCCTATTCATATTTGTGAAATTTTTGATGTGTGGGGCATCCATTTTATGGGTCCTTTCATTTTTTATTTCGGTAATTTTTATATAATATTAGCTGTTGATAATGTCTCTAAGTGGATAGAGGCGAAAGCCACTCGCAATGATAATGCTAAGACTGTAGTTGACTTTCTTAAAAGTTCTATCTTTTCCAGGTATGGCATTCCACGAGCATTAATCAATGACAGAGGAACTCATTTTTGCAATAATCTCGTAGGTGCACTTATGGAGAAATATGGAGTGACTCAATGAATTGCCACTGCTTACCATCCACAGACAAAAGAGCAAGCCGAAGTGTCAAATCATGAAATCAAGTCCATTTTAGAAAAACTGTTAAATCTAAAAGAAAGAAATGGAGTTTGAGACTAAATGATGCACTTTGGGCTTATAGAACAGCTTATAAGGGACCAATAGGCATGTCACCTTACTGACTCATTTTTAGTAAACCGTGTCATCTCCCAGTCGAATTAGAGCACAAGGAATTTTGGGCAGTTAAGCAACGTAATATGGAGATGGAGTCTACAGAAAGGTCTCGAAAGTTGGACATCCAGGAACTCGAGGAAATTAGAAATGATGCATTTGAAAATGCTTGAGTTTATAAAGAAAATATGAAGGTGTTTCATGATAAGTTAATCACTAAGAATCAGTTTTCAATAGGACAAAAAGTTCTCTTATACGACTTCACCTTAAAAATTTTCGCTGGTAAGCTTTGATCTAAATGGATAGGTCCATTTACTATTACTAATTTATTCTTGAATGGTGTAGTGGAAATTCAAAGCGAAGAAACCCGAAAGTGCTTTAAGGTGAATGGTCAACAACTGAAACCCTTTTACGAGAATTTTCAAACACACACAGTTGAGGATATTGTTCTCGAGGAGCCCAGAACTTGAATAACAGGTCGTCTAGCTAACGACGTTAAACAAAGCACTGTTGGGAGGCAACCCAAATTTTTCCTTTATATAAATAAAATTGTTGGAAGGTAAAACGGAAAGTGAAAATGCATGTCGAGGATCGGTTCTATCTAAGGAAAGACTTGGTACTTAAGAATGTTCATTGTAACTCACCTCTCTTCCTAGGAACTTACCTGGTGCATTTATCATGACTATTTTACTAAATCCCATAATCTTAGTTTTTAATAATTTATTTCTTGAATATTTAAGCATAACATTAGCTAAGCTATAAATTCGAGAAATAAAAATTACACATTTTATTTTATTTTTTTCTATTTTATTTTATTTGCAGGTAGACCTTTCAAGATAAAATTGAGCCCCCCACGTCTATCGAAACTCGATTAACCCGAATCGATGAAGGACTCGACTCTTTACGTACCCCAGTAATAGATGTTCTCACACACCTGCGAGGCCACCCTCCACGACGTTGAAATACATGGGGAGTTTCTTTTTCTCTCCTTTTTCCTACTTATCTTTACTTTTCATCCTTTAATTCAATTCAATTACATTGGGACAATGTAAAATAAGTAGGGGGAGGGTTACATAAATTGGTTCTATTTTGCTTATCCGTTGTCGCTGTTTTTGCATGTTTCTCGTGGAAGGTAAATAATTTCCTTGATAAATTGGGATGGTACACTTGTGGTTTGACCTATTTAGCTATTTAGTTCTTTACATATAAACTTTTCAATAGCCTGGACTTAGTTTGAAAAATAAAAAGAAAAAAAGAAAAAGAAAATAATAATAATACTCCTCTAATACGAATGTTAAGAGTGAAAATTGGGGTTGTATAACAGACCAAATAACCGGAATGTGGTGCTTGGGTTGTCATCATGTCTCGTGTAAAAAGGTCCGTATGGCTGTCCAATTTCTTTGCACTTACTCCGCTAACAAGCTATCACGAGTAGGGCAAAATAACCCGCTTAGAGACATCTGAATTGACTAACCGGAACATGGTACTTGGATTGTCATCATGTCTCGCGTCAAAAAATTCGAAAATGTCCTAAGTACAAAAATAAATAAAAATAATAGAATGAGGGGTATGTCTATCAAACTCTAATAAATTCTGAAATATCTTTTCTTATTTCTTAGGCTAGGTTAATATGTAAGGACTAAATTGTTGAATTGTGCAAACCATTGGCGTCAAGTTCTATTATGGAGGAAATTTTTCTTTTGCAGATACATACAAAATGCTCGAGGACTAGCATGAGCTAAGTAGGGGGATTTGATTAAATGTTGAAATTACATATTTTATGTAATTTAATTGGTCAATTTATGAGAATGCACCACTGATTTTTTCCATGTTTATATTGAATTTTATACAGGGGTGCAATTTGGGGTCAAAAGGAAAAAAAAAAAAGAGAAACAATTAGGCTAGATTGAAGGAAGGAGCAAAAGAAGGTAGGCCGAAACAGAATTTTGAAAAGTTGTAATTGGCTGAAATTTTCTGATTGACTTAGTAAGAGAATATGTAGAGATTTATTTTGATATTTGGGATCATGGGAATATTTTTCCCTTGATTTCATGCATTTTCTATGGATACTGGCTTTTAATTAGGAAAATTTTCTCAAGCCACTGGTATAAATAGGTGGTATTATGTTCAATTCATCATCAAGCTTTTTTTTCTTCCGAATATAATCTTTCCTTCCTTCTTGCAAATCTATTTTCTGTCATTGGTTCCTTATATTTTCATTTATTAATTTCTAGCTTTGGAAACATTGCACTAGAAGCCAAACCCTACATCACCAACCTACACCCCCACTTACATTTTTTTTTTCGAACCCCTTTTCATTTTCAGTAGGCTAAAACCATCCCATTCTTATACCCAATCAAAATTCCAACACACATACTTAAACCATGCCACCCATTTTTTTACCCATTTCAACCTTATTTCATTTATCCAACCCACTCAAGATATGTCAAACTCCAACATGCCCCAAACTTTAGTCAACTAAACCCCTTTCAGCTTTAGGTCAGTGTTAACCCCGTCAAAGACTCGTGAGTTATGAACCCGAGCAATTTAACTCCTAATTTTCAGTAACTCTTAATTTTCGGTAGATTAAAGGAGTGCTACAAAAGACCCTTTTAGAAATGTTAGAGGGCGAAAAATCGATATGAAGCCTGTTGAGTCATATGTAGGGCCACCACCTATGAAAGAGGTGGGTTGTGCATCAAACTTTAGGAGAAAAGTAGTGATGCAAATTGAGTAGTCGAATCAAGTAAATGTTACGAGAGAGCCGGTACATCTCAAACACTTATCTAGTGTCTTTCATTTTGACTTACCGTTGGCTTGGCGAAGACACATGGACCCTTTCAGATTTTTGAAGCGGGTAAGCCGAGGGGATTACAAATGAGATTTAGCAGGAATACTCAAGGTTGACCCAATATTCAATGTGAGTATGCCAAAGAGGAGTTAAACGGTTTGAGTTAGGAGACGACGGAACATGAGGTAAAGGTTTCGAGGGGCGGGACTACCTGATAGAGAGGCTAGTCAGGAATTAGATGAGGCATTGAGAAAGTCCCAACGAAAGCGTTACAAGAATGGGTGGGGGAGAATGTCACGGGCCGCAGATCAAATCCCATGACAATTGTGCAAAAAGCGTCCCATGGAGGTCAATCGATTAAATGGGGCTCATTCGACTCACTTGAATTGACCCTATTTGTGGAACATGTAGAGAAGCCTGTCTACTTGAAGCCTTGGTGGCCTAATGAAGAACTTATGAAAAATTAGGGCTACCTTGGTAAATATGAAAAATAATCTTAGAATATTTGTAATATGATAAGATATGGTTTTGTAATCTTAAAAGATTGAGTCAATCCCTTAAGAATCTCAATTGTAGATAGGCTTTAATCTCGACTGTCGATATAACTCAACCTGTATCGTTGGTTTTGGGGAGCTCAACTATAAATAAAGGGTCTCCCCCTCATTTGTAATGATCCATTGTATTTCATTCTTTAGTAGTGAGTACTAATTGAGAGCATTTACTCAAACACCTTGTGGGCGTTATTTTTCTATAGTTTTTCTGTTCTTTCAAGCTTTTTTCTCTTTGAGTTGCTTCCGTTTTATTTTTGGTGCCTTGGAGAATTTCTATCAAGAATTCTCACTTTGCTAAAGCTAGGCTGACTTAAACGCATTTAAAGTGAAAAAATCGCCTAAGGTCGCACGAATTGCGAGATTAAAATTCTAATACCATCACAATGGATTGTAGTTTACTAAGAGTACATGAGAATCAAATACTAAAATGCATAAAATATAATCTCATCATTTATATATTCAAGTGATCAAAGTCTCATTAGTTAGGAATCTTGATCCGGTTTTATATATAAATGTATATATATATATATATATATATATAGACACTAGTTTTCATACCCGTGAGACTCTTGAGCTAATATTTAATATATTTGTTTTAAAAAAAGTAAGGTAAATTTAGTGTTAATAAAAAATTAATAATACATATTAGTAGTAGATAAATCAAATATATTTTTATTATGAAGTTTGAAATTATTGTATTAAAATTATTATAATAAATAGAAATTTCAATTGTTAAAATAAATTGAAAATTTTGGACTTGAAATATTAATTTAAAATGATTATAATAAATGGATATGTAAATTTTTTATTATAAAATTGTGTACTAACAAATGAATTAATTTATGAAAAACAATTGTAATTAATCATAAAAATAATTTTATTATAAAACAATCAAATTAATTTTAAAAAAAGCCTTATAAATTACAATATACTATAATAATTAAGTTATATATGAAATAAATTATCTAATATGATTTTTTAAAATAATAAATAAAAATATAATTTACTTAAAGTATAAATAAATGCTTTAAATGGAGAGCGCGACTTGAAAAAACAATTATAATATAAACATAATTTATTTAAAACCTTGTGCTATATATATGAGATATATAAATCTACTTTTAATTTCTATCAAACTTTTAACTAAATACTCGCTTGAAAACAAGGATATACATTTTGAAGTCGTAAATTTCACGAGTATATAATAATATTTGTGTCAATTGAACAAGTACTTGATCAATTTATTTTATTTATCTTTTAATTTGTTTTATTATATGAAATTTATCAAAAAATATATTTAATTATAATGTAACTTTTACGTGTAAAAGTGACTCCAAACTGTTTTCTTTATATCTTTTTTCTTCCGAAGAAAGTTTCTTCTTTTTCTTTTAAAAGATAATAAACTTTTGAGATTAATTTGTGAGGTTATAATGATGATGGGAAGCACACGTAAGGGATCGCAAAACAATTTAATGTAATAAGAAATTTAACATTTACTAATTGCCGATTGAGTCTTAGTTTGATTGACATTGGTATTGTTGTTAGTGTAGGAAGATATGGGTTTGAATGCGCTGAAACGCATTATCCTCCTATTTAAAAGTTGAGAAAGGACTATGCCTAATATGATCAATATAATAAGCACTTTATTCTGTTTGAAAAATTAAATTAAAGTTTTAAATATAATATTTATATTAATTATGTCCTATGGTAAATACAATGATTTAATTTTTTAACTAAATAAATATAATTTAAAAGAAAAATATTTTCTACATTGTAAAGTGGAATTTAAAAAGTCTATTGGGTTGATGACATTGACAAGTGTATATATTGTTTAGTATAACAAAATTAAGACATAATGATTTATTTGGCTTTCCAACTTTATAAAAAAATCATTTTAGTCATTCATTTAACTTTTCGCCTTTTTAGTCTTTAAGCTTGGGTTTTTTGTAAAATTATTCTAAAATGGATGAAAAAGTTAACGTTTTTTAACTTTGTTGATGTGACATACACGTGGATTACAGTGTGGCGGACACGTAAGCATTTAATTAATTTTTTAAAATTTTAAAAATTCAAAAAATAATATTTTTTTTAAAAATAAAAATCATTAAAAATATTTAAAAAGTATAAAAATTATAGAAAATAGACACAGACTCATCACTCATACTAACTCATTCATAACAAACACATCCCTTTTCCTTTCCTTTTAGATATTCGTGTTTAAAGTCCCGACTGACCCCTTTAGACGACTCTGTAAATAGACACAGACTAATCACTCATACTAACTCATTCATAACAGAAACATTCCATAGCATGTTTTTAGACGCATACACACATACATTTCAATCTTCATATTCCTATTACACACTTAGACCATCAGATTTCATGCAATCCATACACACAAGTCTATAATTCATACATTTCTCATCAGAATCATCACATCATACTTTCCTAGCCCGGATCTCATGGTTTTATATATTTTCGTCGAAGTTTCTAGAATGCATAACACACATGAAAAATTCAGCTTAGGGACTCACTTGACATCCATGAACAATATCTTGGTCTCCAGATCCCAAACATCCAACACGAAAACTTAGAAATCACTACTTATAAGACATAGAGATGCCATTCAACCCCATTCATAT
This sequence comes from Gossypium raimondii, assembly GCF_025698545.1. Classification (NCBI taxonomy): domain Eukaryota; kingdom Viridiplantae; phylum Streptophyta; class Magnoliopsida; order Malvales; family Malvaceae; genus Gossypium; species Gossypium raimondii. The sequence continues at coordinate 11,948,950 of NC_068571.1, forward strand.
AACTTTAATTATCATCAGAACCCCCATTAACTTTCATGCAAAGCCTTACTTCTTCATTTGCTACCATTAACTTACCCTGAACATGAAACAACCATTTTGTAGGAACTCTAATCCTTAACTTTAGCTTAGCAAGAAAGAACCTTGATCAGCTCCAAAGTAAAAACAGAAATGGTTTTTTTAAATAGAAGGGAGAAGATAACTCTCTCTCTCCCTCTCTCCAACTCATATCTATATATATATATATATATATAGAAAACCCTTGTTTCTATAGGAACTTATCACGTGTCATTGACCTTTAACACTATCCTCTCAGGGGTCAACATCTGTATGGATATGTATTCAAGATTCCATAATCTTTATGTACCTTTTTTTTACCCCATCGTTCATCCTGACCATCTCGTTAGAAAGTAACTTGCACAGTAACTAGGCAAACTTGGTGTACCTTACCTTTGGTGTCATCTTCATTACCCAAAAAACCCTTAATACTCTTACTGTTCCCTTCATTTTCACATAACCACATCTTTCAGAGAACATTCTTTACCTTATACTATATTACCAACTAAACACCCTAAGTATACGCCAATGGCATTAGTTGGGCAGATAGGACCGCGCCACTCAAATTTCTTTTAGGCTACTTGTCCAATGTAGGACCCATCAATTCTGGGTGTTACATGTTTCTTGTCTTCATATGAGTGCCATTGAATGATATTTATACTCTTTCATTAAATTATGGACATTTGGAGTTGTTGGAGGGATTTTCTAGCCATTGGGAGCATTTATTTCACGCATTTAATGCAACATGTAACAGTATGTCTCAAGACATAAACCCTTTATCTCGAGGCAGGAAGAACAAAAATATGACCATTGGAGCTTGTGATCTTGAGACACAATGACCAAGTCTCGAGATAATTTGCTATATGTCTCGGGATAAGGCTCCCCTAAAGCAAACCTTAGCTTCTATCTTTGGTTGTCTTGAGATAAAAAGTTCATTTGTCTCGAGATAGGGTTCCCCTGTAACTTACCTTAGCTTTGATGTTGGCTGGTCTCAAGACAAAATGACTTTTGTCTCAAGACAAGGTTCCTTTAAAGCATTTTTAGCCTTAATGTTGGTTCGTCTCTAGACAAACATGCTTGTATCTCGAGACAAGACTGGGAACATTAAAAAATGTGGCTTAGAAACATTTTAAAGGACTTAGGGGTTTTCAAAAACTTTTCTAGAGATTTTAAGTCATTTAGAAATTTTGTTTTTGAGTTTGTAAAACATAAATTATATATTTGAATAAGATTGAAATACTTTATGCAAATTTGATCAAGGGATTTTATAATTAATTTGTTATATCAAAACAATTGAAAATCAAAGCTAAAAATCTCCCCTTTTGGATATAACAAAACTTTTTGAAAAATTGCTTTGCAAAAATACCCCTAAGTCACATGTTATTATCAAGTTAAACTCCTCATTTTAAAGCACTTTATTAAGGCATTCCTTTGACAATAAAAATGTTTTTAAATTTTATAAAAGAAATTATTTAGAAAAATGCTTTGAAAATAAATAGTAAAAATTCAATACGTATTTAATAGTAATGTTCTTTTGAAATTGAAAATAAAACATGATTTGCCATTACATTTAAGTAAATTTGCAAATTTTGTTATACTACCCCTTTTGGTATATCAAAAGATTGTAAATGAGAAAGATGCAATAATAAAAAAGAAGCTACAAAATAAAAAAAATGTTAAAGCATGCATAAACACTAGATACAATAAAGAGAAAATTTCCTAAAAAAAACATAAACAACCTAAAGAAAATCATCCATAACATACAAAAGAAAATATTTACCAACCAAAATAAACATAAACCAAATAAGTCCTAAACAACCATCAAATGCCCAAATGGGCAAGGCAGATGAGAAAAATGAGATAAGAGCATCATCATTTGCTACTCTAATTCGATAAAGTGGGTGTTTACTCGTCGTGACAAGTCGTTAAGTCAAGAAATAAAGTGCTCAGTAAAAGTGTTGACGCGATCAAAGATGGTGTATAGAAGTGCGAGAGTCCAAGAAGATAATAGCGGAGCTAAAGAAAGAGTGTCTGTAAGATAGTTGTGAGCTTTAGAAGGGTGTGCCTTGGGCTATCATTCGGGAACATTGTTGCCAACTTGTTGTTGATCTTGGAAACCTTCTTGAGGGTGATAAGAATGTTTATGGGTGGATGACGGGCCAACGATATTGGTTGATTTTTTGTTTGTGGAACGTTTAACACATTGAGATATTTTGGATGACACATTAATAAGAAAAGACTCTAAGACACGGAATATACAATTACCTGCCTCCACTACCTTACCTTACCACCACTAAGGATTTCCCAAGTTCATTACATTTGAACCTTTTAAGGACAATTTTTAACCTTTACAATCTCTTTCTTTTCACAAGGCAAGATAGAGTCACTTCCCCTTAAGGTTTTCTACCCGAAACCTTAAGTAAATCCTCACAAAAAATGAGAAATAAAGTTTGGAGTGGATTATCACCTCTAAAAGGTTGATGGATAATAATAAAGCACTCTCACACAATAATACAAAACTTGAAAGAATGAATTACAAATAAACTCACAAGTGTGTATAAGAGAAAATGAGGACAATAATGAGAAATTATTGGAATTGAGCTCTTGATCTTTGTGTACTTGTCTTCATATGAGTGTCCTTGAATGATATTTATACATTGTCATTGAATTATGGACGTTTGGAGTTGTTGGAGGGAGTTTCTAGCTGTTGGGAGCATTTATTCCGTACATTTAGTACAACCTGCAACAATATATCTCGAGACATAAATCCCTTGTCTCAAGACTTGAAGCAAACTTTAGCTTCGATGTTTGGTTGTCTCGAGAATGGGTTCCATTGTAGCTTACCTTAACTTTGATGTTGGATGGTCTTGAGACAAAATGACTTTTGTCTCGAGACGATGTTCCTTTGAAGCATTTTTAGCCTCGAGATGTTGGTTTGTCTCGAGGCAGACATGCTTGTGTCTCAAGACGAGACTAGGAACCTTAAAATATGTGGCTTAGATTCATTTTAAAGGATTTGGGGGTTCTCAAAAGTAGGGGTGAGCATTCGATCGAATCGAATCGAATCGAATCGAAAATTTTCGAGTTAATCGAGTTTTCGAATCTCATTTTATCATCCTAACTTTATTTGAAGTTTTCTAATCGAGTCGAGTGAGATGGAATTCAATCGAATCGAATCGAATATATTTGTTCGAGTTAAATTTTAAAAATAATTTTGGGTCCTTGTAACCATTGTCACCCATCGTAATAAAATTTGTCCACCTTAATCAAATTTTTATTAACTTTCATCACTTCATAATTTATTTATTAATTTTTATATATTGGTTAGCTTCTTTGCTTGCTTAGTTGTTTCAATTATCTTGATTCTTGTCACTATGTATTTTAGAATTAAAAATATATTAAATGTAAAAATATGATTTTTTAATAAAATTTATTTTAAAAATAAAATGTGAAATTGATACCAATATAAAATTTTAACACGAATATTTTATGGCATAATTAATAATTCAATTTTAATATAAATATTCAATATGACTAAACAATTCAATAATATAAATAATATAAAATGTGAAATTTAATTTAATAATATAAATAGTAGATATAAATAAAATTATTACTATTTATGTTTAGTGATTTTTTTTGGATAATTTTGATTTCTTATTTGAGAGTGAAGGGTGAGAAGTAAAAGTTTAGGGGAAAAATAAAAAGTTTTGGGGAATAAAAGTTTGAGGGAAAGTAAATAGGGGAATAAAATTTTGGAGGAAAAATATTAAAAAAAAATTGGAGGGGGAAGGGTTTGGGATAGATGGGAGGTGGGATGGGAAGGGAATAAAAGTTTTAGGGGAAAAGTGGGAGGGAGTAAAAATTTTGGGGGGAAATAAAAGGTTTTGAGGGTTTTTGGGAGTAAAATTTTGAGAAAAAATAAATGGGAGAGTAAAATTTTGGTGGGAAATGGATTTTGGGTAGATTGGGGGGTTGGGAGGGGAGGGGAGTAAAAGTTTTGGGGGGAAAGTGGGAAGGAGTAAAAGTTTTGAGGGAAAAGTAAAAAGGTTTGGGAGTTTGGGGTAAAAATGTAAAATATTATAGTTTGATATTCGAATTATTCGAGTTATTCGAATTTGAAAACTCAACTCGATTCGAACTCGAAATTCGAAAAAAATATTCGAGTTGATTCGAATAACTCGATTAACTCGAATAACTCGATTCGTTTAACTCGAAATTCGAATTTTTTTTCGATTTTTTCGAGTCGAATCGAGTTTTGCTCACCCCTACTCAAAAGCTCTTGTAGAAAGTTTAAATCATTTAGAAACTTTGTTTTTGAGTTTGTAACACTTGAAAATATATTTAAATAAGATTGAAATAATTTATGCAAATTTGATTAAGGGATTTTATAATTAAGTTTGTTATATCAAAATAATTGAAAATCAAAATTAAAAAATAGTTTTAAGTATATCTTCTTTAAGTGATTTGCATCACTCAATTAACTCATCTATACAATTGTAAGAACTCTTACCTATGATAAATAAGAACCATGTAGGATAAGGGTATGTTTAATAAACTGAAAATTTAATTGTTGAAAAGTTAAATACCTGATTTTTATGCTAAACTTTATAAGTGTTGAATTTATATTAAAAATTTGTTTGGTAAATTAGTAAATATAAGTATTGAATATAATTATGTTGTTTGATAAAAGTAAATACTAATTTTTAAAAGATTACTTATTTTTAATTTTAATCTTATTAATATAATATTTTATATTATTTTGGATGAGAGATAAATATATTAATTTAAATATATTTCAAAATTTTAATAAAGTAAAATCAATTTAATATTTTCTATATTAATAATAAGTAGCTACCTACCTACTTATTATTCAACACTTTTTGTTGAAAATTTTATGTTAAGTAAAAATTAACATAATTATTTTCAATAACATAAAATTAATAAAATTCTCAGTGATATATTAAATATGCCCTAAATATAAATGAAATTTATTATTAAAAATCTGACAGGATATATATTTGACTGTTTGTTACCATTTAATAAAAATCCAAGTAATTGTTTATTTAACTTCAACATTATACGAAATGCAAATAAGCCCGGCTTTATATTTATGATTTAATTACATACAAAGCTCTTAAACTTTTGTAATAAAAAGTAATTAAACTTTACTATTTTTACAATCAATTAGGTATTTGAACGGTCAAAATATATTAAAATATTATTTTATTGTTATCTTTAATGGTTAATCATTCAAATTAACAGTCTCTTTTCTTTCCTCTTTTATTTAGTTAAAATTATAAAACATTATTGTAGTTGTAAAATTATTAGAAAACATAAAAGTATAGAAAAAATTATAAATTATAAATTATAAAAAATCATAAAAAATAAAATATAAAATTATATTTTAATAATCTCAAACATAAAAATAGTGGCATCATCTAAATGTCTCGCGATTATTCAATGATAATGCTTCGGTCTATGTCTAATGATGCTTGTTTCTATTTTTTTTTTCTAACATTAAAAATTTTAGGTCCCTTTTTCAATTGCTTATCAAGGCAATGGCATCATCAATAGCTGTAAAGACAACACTCCCTCTTCCTACAACGGTTGAAGAGTAGGCTGAAGGTGGAGATAACATGGGGTTGCAGTTTAGGCAAAACAAGTGAACCGGATAAGTGATAACAAAACTGTGGTGGTTGGTTAAATTTTAGTCCTGTTGTTTTAAAGGGTGCTTAATTCATTGGATTGAAAATATGGATAAAAAGGAGTCTGTTTGGCTCAACAATGATTAGCTTCCATAGAAAATTGGACTCAAAACAAAGGATTGGAAGCCATTTGGTATATTTAGTTTATTTCAACTCAAGGGAAAACAACAAAACCAAGCGTTCGACACTTTAAAAGGAAATGTCTACATGATTCCTCCTCATAAGAGTTGAGGTTGGGCCACCGCCCCACGCGCATCCCTGTTATTGGCTTTTTAGTGGATTTTAGGACCCTTTTTCTCCTGTCCTTCACTTTCTCGTAATCTAACCAATCATATCCTGGCATGTCATTTCCTTGGGAATTTCTGGTGGAATAGTAGTAAAACAGGAAAAAGATGTATGCTTTTTTATTGGATTCAAAAAAGTGGAACTATACACGTATATTTCAAAATTTGGAAAAGCTAAAATCAACCCATCATTTTGATTCAAAAACTAAAAGCTTCTACATATGATTTTGGAGAGGAGGCATCATGTTGTTGGAGACTATACACATTTTACCCATTAAACATGTTCCAATTTGGGCCTTCTTTTTCATTTAGTCTTTGAAACAATTAATGGGATCTTGCCGACATCAATCCTTTTTTAACACTTCAATTTTTTGCAATATAAAACATATATATACTTCAATGTTCAAATGATAATGCTGCATTTGGAGATAATGTTTTCTTGCTAAGAATAAAAAGCTTTTTGGATGAATCAACAACATTTTAAGTAGCTTAATTCCCTTTTATTCTTTTCATTATCACTCACCTACATCATAAACCAACTAAAAAAAACACACTACACAAAAGTTAATAACAACTAGATAAAAAAATATTGGATAATGTAACAACTGCTTGTAGGCCCGGCTCCCTAAATTGAAAAATTTTCTGTTTAAACTTTTAAATATTTTAAAATTTTAAATTAATAAAGATAAAATTGTACTTCGTCCCCTAAAAATGATAAAAATTTGATTCGATTCTTTAAAAATTACAAAGATATAGGTTATTCAAATGATGAAATTATATTTTACTATTGTAAAAATTAAAATTTAACTAAATATATAAATAAATAACACGTGTTCCAATGATATTGATCCATGTCACTAATTTTTTTTAGAAAGTAAACGGGGTTAGCCTCAGGGACTAATGTAGGTAATTGTTGCTAACTTTAGGGACTAGTATGATTCAAAAAAAGTTCAAGGGTTAATGTGAGAAAAATTGTCAAGCTCAAGGACCAATCAATATATTAAGTCATTATATTATTGCGAGGATATTGTTGTCTTTTATTTTTATTAATTAAAACCAATAAAAATTTACATATAGTGATATTTAAACCTATGCCATCAATATTTTTAAAAAAATTCTTTACCACTTCAATCAAAGCTTTATTTATTTATTTATACATTTCAATGTTATTGCACAAACTATTTCACTTGTATTGTTTGTGTATCTTCACTTCCCTACTAATGTTAAGTCCTTTATTAGATTTGATGTCACGAGTTAAGTAACACCAACTCATCTCTATTAACATTAGGTCCTTTATTGAATTTAATGTTACGAGTAAAGTTGATGACACTAACTCAATTGATTAAATTACTATACCAATTTTTCATATTTTAAAATTGATTTTTTAATACATTTTAATACCGTTACTCAAACTATTTCACCCATGGCACCGCTCAAAATTGAAAAACGTTTTTTTTAAAGTAAGTTATCACTAATTATTCAATTATTTCTATTACTCTATTTTTAATATTAAAATTTTCTTACAAAGCATGAGATAGCATTTTGATATTTTGATAACATATTAAATAATGCTTTCTAACATGATGACATTTTAATGTAATATAAATTAGAAAGTTATCGGAGTGCAATTAATATTTTTTAATCACTTATACTTACCTATTTAAATTTATTTCACTCACAATTTAAACTCTTTTTTTTTTTAAATTTCATACATATTGCATATATGTTAGGGTAAAGTACATAAATAGTCATTAAACTATTGCTCGTGTTTTATTTTGGTCACTGAATTTTATTTTTCTGATTTAGTCACTGAACTACTTGAAATCAAAAGTTTTTGGTCATCGAATGTTAACAATCGTTTTAAATTTGACGGAAGTGCTGATGCGGACTTTTTTTATTGGTCTAATAACAAATTTAGCCGTCTAATGTTTACACATTCTATAAATTTGATCCTAAATATAAAAAATTCAACAAATTTAGCCATCAATGTTTACAAAATTTGTCATTTTAGTTCAAATTCCAAAATTTTCTATAAATTTAGTCTTTAACATTTACAAAACGACAAATTTTAATTTTTAAAAATTTTGTAAATTTAAAAAAAAAACCTAACACCTAAACCTCTATTTATCCATTATGCTCGCCTTTGTCAACTTACACTCCTATACTGTCAGTAGAGTTGGCCAAGGGTTAGGCTACTCGCCTAATCCTGAAAATCTGCCCAAAATATGGGATGACTTGGACAAATAGACTAAGCTCGAAAAATGGGCTTAGGCAAAATTGCAAGCCTATTTTCTAATTGGGTTAAGCTTTGAATAGAATTTTTGAAACCCAAACCTAACCCAGTCCAGCCCGAATGCATATAAAATATATTATAAATATTATACATTATATTATAAATTTTAAATATATAAAATCCAACCCAAATCCAAAATATTTTTAATTTAAAGTCCAAACTTATCCTAAACAAAACCCAAAGCCGAACAACTCCTAAAAGTCTAAAACCTCATTTCTAACCAAGAGCTATTTTTCGTAGTTTGCCGTCAAATTCCATAAGGCAGCTCTCTTCTCTGCCATTCTCCTTGGGGAATCCCCGACTTCCTCCCAGTGAAGTCCGTTGGAGGATTTTTAGGTGAAATCAGTAATTAAAATTAGAAAAAGAATAAACAAAGCAAGGCCTAGGTGTAGTTTCCCCCAACTAAAAGGATCCTTTCAATTTATGATGGGAGATGTCAGACATTGGACTGCAATAAAGGCAAATGAAACGGAATTCCTATTTCTGATGTTTGTGCTACCAGAACCAGATATAAGGCATTCCTTTATTTTTGCTTTAGTAATTAATATAAGCTGTTACTTTTCCTTCTAGATGCTGTTTTATACTGTCAAATTACTTATTGTTGGGTGAGGCTGGGATAGGCCCGAATTACCCATATTTAAATAGGGCTGAGCTTGTACAAGATGCCAGGCCCATATTTCTTATTGGGCCTAGGCACAGAAAAACCCTTTGTCTAGCCTCGGTCTGAACCCAACCCACAGACAAGTCCGGTGAAACTTGGATGACTCATTAGATCTCCACTAGCCACACCTCCTCCATCTTCTTTGTCAACATGTTCATGATTGGATGAAAGATGGTGGCATTCAACCCACCATTTCCCATCATAGTTTGAATCATGCACATCGAATCCTTGATCATTTCGATTTTGTAGAGACGCACAATGAATAAATCAAACCTGTGCTTGCACGTGAGGCCTTTGTCTAAATGAAATAAGGTTTTGACCAAAGGGCTGAGGATCAAGCTAGAGGATTCTGTATTGATGTTGAAGCACCCATCTTTCACATGCTTGAGGAGGTAGCCTACCATTGCCATATATATGTTTCGGCCAGCTTTGTGAAATAGATTGGGGATAAGGGGATTGGTTGTTTGGTTTTTGGAGAATCAACTTGTTATTACAAATAAAGGTCGGAGAAATAAAAGTTCGGGTGTTATTTTTTTTTAATTTACAAAATTTTTCGTTTTAGAAATGTTGAGCGCTAAGTTTATTGAATTTTATAGAATTTGAACTAAAATGACAAATTTTGTAAACATTGAAGGTTAAATTTGTTTATTTTTTAATAGTTAGGATCAAATTGATAAAATGTGTAAATAATAATGGGCTAAATTATTATTGGATTAATAAAAAAAGCCCACATCAACACTACCATCAAATTTCAAATGGCTGTTGACGGTCGAAGACCAAAAATTTGATTTCGAATAGTTTAATGGTTAAATCAAAAAAATTAAAAGTTCAATGATCAAAATAGAATAAACTCCATTTAAAGGGATCTTGAATGTAATTTACCCTTAATTTTTTAATTCCACGTGGATGAATTTTTATAGATAACCAAATTGTGAGGTTAACTACTTAAAACTCGTGAAAGAGAGTGAAGGTCACATTTTATAATCGAATTTTTTGATAGCCTAAAAGAGGTTCTGCTGAAAGAACCAACCATAGGGCCCTGCAGCCTGCATCCCTACCGAAAAGAAGTTGATTTTCCAAACAACTTCAACTTTGGGACCAAAAAACAAAATATTGGTTTTAAAGAGAGGTAAAAGTTGAATTAGATCACGAATTGGTATAAACCTGTTAAATCGAATTAAAAAGGCCAACTGAATCATATTTTATAAAGTTTTAATATTTTATATCATTTTTTAAAAATTTTATGAACTTTTAATCAGACCAGTTCAACCACAAGTCCGATTCCAAAAACATTGTTTTGAACCAAAACCCAGCTGGTCCAATTTAATGACCCTATCCAAGAGTCACTGATTCTATCTTATCAGTGTGTAGAACTAGGAAAAAATCTGAGGCAGTTGCATGTTTGCATTGCGATGCATATTTGGTTTTAGAGATTTGCACATGAATACAAAAAAGGAGCCTAAAACAAAAGACTATTTGGAAACCCTAAAATCTCCCTATCCACCACCACTAGCATATCCTAGAAAAGCATAGGGAGTGAAGTGTTTGGGAAATCCTGAGAGCAAAACAACATTATGAACACCATTTGCAAGTCAACATGTAAACTTATATTAAAAATATAAACAGGAAGATTTGTGTTTCTGAACCCTACATTCGGTGTTAACCTAAAAACAGATTCTAATGTGTTTGTGTGTGTCTTTGTCTACTCCAAATATCTTGCATCTGAACTTTACCAAAGAAGTAAAATTAAAGAATAAACTAAATGAAGGCAGAGCATACACAAGAAAACTGGAGGATCCACAACATCCTTCCTTACCTAGCTAAATATATGGAAGTAATTGTCAAATAGACACTTCCTACTCCAAGAGAACATGAAAACTGGGGTTTGAGCTCTTCTGTCACTGGCTGATTGCATAATAACTTTGGAAAATTTTCTTTGTGCCATGAAAAATATTGTGTTCTGGGGGTCAAATCTCTAATCAAAGTTCAGTTTTAATCTGTGTTCGCTCACTGTCCTGTTCGATGACATCCTCTACAAGACTAGCAGAGACAATATTTCCACCGTTATATGCATCTACTAGCAGCTTTCCTATTTTTGATCTCCATTCCGAGCTGTCGCTCTCATTTTTTCTATCATGGACAACTCTGTCACAGTAATTGAGCATTGTTCCCAAGCCAGTATTCGGGACCCAACCATACTGCATTAACACCTTTGCCTCACCTTCACTCAAGTCTTCGCCAACCTGAACAAAAATTAAGACAAAAATAATCGAGTGAAACATATAACCATATCAACTGACATAGAGATGCAGTCAGTGCTGCTTCCTTACTCTTCAAATTGCACACACGCAAAAAAAAAAAAAAACCTGTCAAACTGACTGTCAATTTCCATATCCTGTTTAGCTACAATCTTGGAAAAGAGAACCTAGAACAAAAGGATGCCTGACATACTAGTCAATTTCCTGAAATCAAGCTTAGAAAGCTCTGTTCTAGAAAGAAAAAGAAAGCCTGTTGAAATTCTATAAAATACACAGATAAAATTATAATCACGAGTTTACAAGTAGAAGAAAGGAATATAAGCAAGGCTAACGAAATTATAGCCCAATTATCCATGAAGAGTTATTTCTAGAAAACAAATGAATTACTGTCACACAACTGAATATCTAGTCAAGCATGTGAACTAATAAAACCCAAATCAATATTACCCTTTCTTTTCTATATTCCAAACTCATTTTTTTCTAATATAAATAAAAAAGGAATGGAGGAACATTCTCTTGGTAGCATCCAAGGAACGCAAAGCCTTAAAAGAAATCTATGATTTTTTTCACCCAATCTAAAAGAAAATGTAAACCTGAAAGAACAAAATACCTAATATTACTTTCAACATGAAAAAAGAAAATGGTGATACAACAGACAGCCTTCACAAAGAATCACAATTAGTTGTTGGTAGAATCTTAATTCTGAAAACCTCAAAAAGTGATCATATTTGTGATGATCTCAAGGTAGGAATTTCATATAGGCCTTTTCATAGTCTATTAATATAAAAATTATGATAGGCTTCCTCCAGATCCTCTGAAAAAAAGATTCTACGCACTAGAATAGACCAAGTAACAATGAAAAGGAAACAATTCAGTCTACATGCAGATTACTAAATCAATGCTTTAGAAAATAATAAAAGAAAGCCTACTCTTCGGGTTTATGTACAATGATTAAACAAAGCCTTTCCCACATTTTCTCCTAAATTGGTGCCACCCCACCTTTTTGGACATTTGTTTTTAATATTATCCTGTTGGAATAAGGATAGAAATCTGATGGTATTGGAATCCCTATAGTTAAGGATAGAAATCTGTTATAATCCCTTGTAAATAGAAACTAATCTCAGTTACTGATTCTTAGGAAATTAGGATATCAATTACTGATTCTTAGGAATTAGGATTTATTTCCTTTAAAATGATTATTTCTCTCTATATAAATCTGTAATCTAAAGCAGTAAAAAAAAACAGAACTTTTTTCCTCTGAGTGTTTTTTCATGGCATCAGGGCTTTAGGATTCATTCGATCCTAATTTTTTTTTCTCTAATTTCCCTTCCTAAAAATTCCTTCGGTTTAGTCCTCCAATGGGTGATATCAATGAAATTTTCTCTGAAACTGAGACATCACAAATAACTCAGAATATCAATCAGGGAATCACTCAAGGTGAAATTAATTCCTCCACTACTGCTGATGATGTTTTTGATGTTCGCTTAACCAAAACACAGCTTGAGACTCTCCATAAGATACTTGGTACTCCCACTACTCATGGATCTCTAGCCATTCAAGGTACTGCCCTCAACATTGCTTTTGAATCTAATAATCAATCTCCTTGGATACTCGATTCGGGCGCCTCCGATCACATGACAGGTAACTCCACGTTGTTTCACACCTACACTCCTTGTCATAACAAATCCCGAATCCGCATAGCTGACGGTTCTTACTCACCTGTGGCTGGAATAGGAGAAGTACAAATGACAGAGAGTTTTTCTCTCGATAAAGTCCTACATGTCCCAAACTTGTCCTGTAATTTACTTTCAATTAGTAAACTTACTAAGGATGAAAATGTTCTTGTTGAATTTTCTGCAATTGGTTGTGTGATACAGGAACAGAAATCGGGGAGGATGATTGGCACTGCTAAAGTTGATGATGGACTATATATTTGGAATAAAAACAGTATACAAGGGGGATTGGCTCTATCCACTTCAAAAGAGGACACTATTATGTTATGGCACCGTAGGTTAGGACATCCAAACTTTGTGTATTTGAAAAAACATCTTCCGCTGTTATTTCAAAATAAAAGTATTAATTCCTTGAAGTGTGAAATTTGCCAATTATCTAAACATACCCGTGTGCCATACCCATTAAAACCACATATTCAGTCCCAACCTTTTTCGTTAATCCATAGTGACCTATGGGGAGCCAAATGAGTGAAAAATATTACGGGGCTAGATGGTTTATAACATTCATTGATGATCATACTAGGGTCTGTTGGATCTATCTACTCAAAGAAAAATCTGAAACACCCAAAGTATTCCAAAATTTTCACTCAATGGTTCGAACCCAATTCAACTCTACCATACATACCCTCCGTACTGACAATGGGAGAGAATACTTCAACTCTGTCTTAAGTCCATACCTTTCTGACCAAGGCATTATACACCAAAGCTCTTGTCCTGACACTCCTTAACAAAACGGGATCTCTGAGAGAAAATATCGTCATCTCCTTGATGTGGCTCGAGCCATAATGTTCACTATGAATGTTCCAAAATACTTGTGAGGAGAAGCTATCCTCACAGCCTGTTATCTCATAAACTGAATGCCATCAAAGATCCTCAATTTTCAAACACCTCTAAATACTCTTTTAAAGGCCTTCCCTCTATTTCATGTGCCTAATCTTCCAGCCAAAATATTCGGCTATAAAGCTTTTGTCCATAACCATCAACCAAATCAATCCAAACTTGATCCTCGAGCCCACACCTGCATCTTCATTGGATATTCCCCTACACAAAAAGGCTATAAGTGTTACTCACCAACATTGCGCCGAATGTTTGTCTCTCGAGATGTTACCTTCTTTGAAAATGAACCATACTTTGCAGCATCTCATATTCAGGGGGAGATTTTTAATGAAGATGAGACCCTTAATACTCTCCTCATTATACTGCCTGATCCTACTACTACTATCACAAACAAACCTATCCCATATTTAGTTGTTTCCCCTATGCAGCAAGAATTTATCACCGTCCTTCCCAATGACAATACCTCCATCAAGTACAATGACCACTTGATCAAGGAAAACAGCAATCTGAGTTTACTCCCGACGAATCGTTCTCCTGAACCGACATGATTGCCAATTACATCTCCAACCGAGGACTATTCTGAAACAGAAGTCCCACCTCCGTCACCATCTATCTATCTTCCAATTGCAGTTCGAAAGGGTACAAAGAGCTGCACTCAACATCCTATTTCTCGGTTTGTATCCTATGGAAATTTATCTAAGTCTTACAAAGTTTTTGTGACTAATGTTGATTCTGTAAAAATTCCAAAAAATATAGAAGAGGCTCTTGAATCAGCTGAGTGGAGACAAGCCGTGACGGAAGAAATGAAGGCTCTCAAAAACAATGAAACATGGGAAGTCTCGGATCTGCCTAAAGGAAAAAAAAACCGTAGGTGCAAATGGATTTTCACTACGAAATTTAAACCCGATGGTCGTATTGACCGATACAAAGCTCGACTTGTGGCTAAGGGATTCACCCAAACTTATGGTCTCGACTACAACGAGACATTTGCACCAGTTGCCAAGCTAAAAACGTTCGGGTCCTGCTATCTCTTGCTGCCAACCTTGATTGGCACTTGACTCAATTGGATGTAAAAAATGCTTTTCTCAACGGGGAATTAAATGAGGAGGTGTACATGGATTTCCCACCCGAGTTTGAAGAAAACAAGGATCAAGTGTAAGTTGAAGAAGTCCTTGTATGGGCTGAAACAATCTCCGCGAGCGTGGTTCAGCCGATTTGCAAAAGCTATGACTAGCAGAAATTACATTTAAGGACAGACAGACCACACCATGTTCTACAAGCACTCGGAAGAGGGTAAATGCTGCATCCTTATCGTTTATGTTGACGATATAATATTAACAGGAAATGACTCGAGCGAAATTTTGAGATTGAAAGAATTTCTTGGTACAGAGTTTGAACTTAAAGACTTGGGGAGTCTTAAATATTTTCTTGATATGGAGGTAGCAAGGTCGAAAAAAGGTGTCTTCATTTCCCAAAGGAAATATGTTCTTGATCTACTGTCGGAAGTTGGTTTGATGGGCAGCAAACCAGCCGAAACTCCTATGGAGTTTAACCTCAAATTGGGAACTAATGAGGATGGAGAAGAAATCGACAGGGGGAGATATCAACGTCTAGTAGGAAGGCTCATCTACCTATCTCACACCCGTCCAGACATAGCCTTCAGTATGAGTGTTATTAGCCAGTATATGAATGCCCCGAGGGAAAAGCACCTAGAAGCTGCATATAGAATACTAAGATATCTAAAAGGAACTCCTGGTAAAGGCCTGTACTTCAAGAAGACTGTCAACCGAAGCGTGGAAGTCTACACTGATGCAGACTGGGCAGGTTCTGTTAATGATAGACGCTCTACAAGCGGCTATTGTAGTTATGTTTGGGGTAATCTCGTGACGTGGAGGAGCAAAAAACAGTCTGTGGTAGCACGCAGCAGTGCAGAGGCAGAGTATCGAGCACTATCTCATGGTATATGCGAAGGAGTTTGGATACAAAGACTTATGGGAGAACTAAAAGTGCCTTATACCAGACCTATGAAGATGTACTGTGACAACCAGGCTGCTGTCAGCATAGCACATAATCCTGTGCATCATGATCGGACCAAACATGTGGAAATAGATCGTCACTTTATAAAAGAAAAAGTACACTCAGGAGAAGTATGCATCACCTACCTACCTACTAGACAACAAGTTGCAGACATGTTAACTAAAAGTTTGAATAGAAACATGTTTGAAGAACTTAGTGGCAAGCTGGGTTTGATTAACATCTACACTCCAGCTTGAGGGGGAGTGTTGGAATAAGGATAGAAATCTGATGGTATTGGAATCCCTATAGTTAAGGATAGAAATCTGTTATAATCCCTTGTAAATAGAAACTAATCTCAGTTACTGATTCTTAGGAAATTAGGATATCAATTACTGATTCTTAGGAATTAGGATTTATTTCCTTTAAAATGATTATTTCTCTCTATATAAATCTGTAAACTAAAGCAGTAAAAAAAAAACAATTTTTTTTCCTCTGACTGTTTTTTCATATCCTCTCTTATATACCTAAGTATTCTCATCTCAACAACACTCCCATCTTTTGTGCATGCTGTTACTTTGCAGCCTCAGAACTCAATGCCTTCTGGCATTGAACATTTTATTGCTGTCATAGAGAATTTTTCATTGAGTTTATAAGATCTTTGGCAGTCAAAAAGAACCCTAATACACTTTCTAATTCATCCAACATATTAGGATCCTATGTTGACATCTTCATCAATTTTACCATCCTTCTAGTGTATAACCATGTTATTAAAACTCATCATTTTATGGTAAATCTTTATCTAAAATATAACAAAATAAGCAATCATACAATTTCTCCTTTTATAATGTTATAACTAGTCCCTTTTCATAATTATGATAGTAAATTACAAACTCATCTAAAAAGGAGCAAAGTTTATAAAATGAATAATCAATTTGCCAAGATCTCCAACTATTCTGACCTAAAAGAAATAGAAACAATCTAAGATAAAATGAATGAATTATTACCGATAATGGTTTGTTCTCAATCAGCGTTATCCTGCCACACCTAGTAAGCTTCATGGCAGTCACCAATCTCATCACCTGCCAACCAACGGGTAAGGAATCTAACAGCTCAAAGAAGTATGTTGCATAACCATATTCTGGACGTTCAAGTACAATTCTGCAATCAAGAAAGCATAAAAATATTCATCAACCAAAATAATAAATAGGAATTGTAGACTTATAAACATAACTCATGATGCAGATTATTTACCTGTGGTGTCTTTTAAAGACAAATATAAATGATTGAAGATCCCGGCACCAACCCCATTCAACTGGCCATCTACGGAACTGCAGATAACGTGTCTGAAAGAGTAGGAAAAATAGAAAATGTTCAAAAAATTATAATTAAATGAGCATTTAACAACTGAAAATGAAAAAGTTTACTATTAAACAGAGACTCAAGATATTGATGTTGAATGAAGCTTTTTACCTGCTCCACAAGTGAGAATAGGCAAGCCAAGCAATAACTAGGTTTTGAGCCCTTAGCACATCGTATAGAAGAAAACTTTAAAAAATGGCTGCGCTGAGAGAAAAGCTGTCCCAAACATCATAGAAAAGCTAACATCAGAAGCCTTTTGGAAGGAAAAGCATTTAAAAGCCAAAGTGGTAAAGAGAAGAACTCTTGAAAACTATAGAAATTTCAGTTCATTGATAATGAACATCCCTGCTCTATTTAATTAAAATGTGGTGCATGGAGTATTGTCCTTTTCATATTCAAAGAGAAAATGTTGTCAAAGGGCACAAGGGGCAATTTTGAGGCTAGACCCTTATATTGCCTCAAGCACAAGGCACTAGTCTGGGTGAAGTGACGCGCTATATGCATGTCTTGTGTGGGTGTGTGTATAAAATACGCTTAAGATGTATAACCATGATAATAAAATGCAGTTCAGTTGACCTACAAAACATGCAAGTTTCTTGGTTGGCCAATATGAATGATTTCCTTTTGGTCCTCTATCTCTGTTGTTGAATACTCAAACATTTAGAACTAGAAAGTTTGATATTATCCCCTTTCTTACTATTAAAGGAAAATCTAATGAAAATGAAGTTAAAACTAAAAGAAATCAAAGAGAACTTCAATCAGGTGGCCTTTTCTTTATAATCATCGCCTTACAAAAGTTCAGGTGCATCAAGCTTGCACCGAATCAATTGTGCCTCACCCAAAAGAGTTTGAGATGTCTTTGTTGTCTAGTGCTAAGGCAGAAGGCGTAGGCGTGCCTAGAGCCCACACCTCGACAACACTAGAGAAACTATAGAAGAAATGCTTCCTAGATGCCAATTTTAGAGTTAAATGAAAACTACAAACTTCAAATTTCTTTAGAACTTAAGGTGTGCCTCTTAAACCTGAATAAACCATCGACAAAAAATAGATACATTTTCATCATATAATGTCTACATGCATACATAAATTTATGAAATAACAAAATAAGTTTACAACTTCCTATCCTGGACAATTCAAACTGATCCTACCAGATCACAATTATCAGTAGTAAAGACCGAAAAAGGAATTTGAACTGCACAAATCATTTCAGACCACTAAGAGTCATTTGGTTAAGGTTTTCTTCCAAACTAAAACCAAGTTGAACTTATGCCAGGAAGTGCAAAATAAAAAGTTCCTCCACGCGTCCAACTTTAATGCAGAATAAAATTCTCAAGCCTTATACCACTCAATTCATTATTAGCCATAAGCAGAAAAGAAGTGTCTTTCCATTTCAAATACAACTTAAAAGCATATTCAAATAGAATATTTCTTAGCAATGATTGGGGAAAAATACTATTAAATCTAAATTGATCAGTGAAAGTGAAAGTGATATAGACAAATAAACCGAAACTCAAAATCCAGAAAATATCAATAATAAATCAACAGAGTCCCCTTGATTTATGATAACTTCACCTAAACCCTAATAAAATGCAAAATATCGATTGTAAAGATGAATTTAAACTGCGGGCGCAGACGTGTTTTTAGTTGCATCGCCTTTATCACAATTGCGGATATAATAGATGCTACTATGGTCAGTTGCGATAAACATCAACGGTAAATATCTGAAAAAGAGAGCTGAAACAACAAAAAAAGAAGCCATAATGTCACGGTGCAGCACCTATTTAAATCTACCCTATAATTTAGAAAAGAAGTAAAATATTAGTTAACATGGAATAACCTAAATAGTCTAAATAGCCTAAATAAATGTAAAGATCACAATCAAACCCATAAAATGTAAAATAAAATCCTAAACAACTTAATCTCTTAACAAGCATATCCAGAATTCTCCATCAGAACGTCTAGCTCCATTTTAAATCAACGGAAGTTCACTTTACTTGTTGGCTTATGTTGAATAAACCAAACATTAGCACTTAGTTTTCAACTTTTTGCAAGTATCTTAAGAAATCAATCTATCAAACTCCGTTGAATAAAGCATCAAAGTGCATGGACAAAAGACAACACAAAACAGCACAGAACAAGTGTAAAAGGCAACAGAAAATGAATTTTCAATCTCATATCCTTGAACCTTTGTCATCACAGCTTCAAGCTCTGAGAAGCTATCTTCGTTGAATGATTCATCTAAGGCATCGTAATTCTCTGACTCCCCATAAAGCTTAATTTCATCAACTGACACACCTTGATCACGCAACACCTGCAACTGAAATATTTTAGAAACCAGAAGATGAAAATGCAGCCTTAGTACCTTCAAATAGGGGTAATATTGGTTTGGTTTGGTCAGATTTTTTGGAATTTTCAAACCATCCATAATTCGGCTTGGTTCTTGGTTTTTCCATTTTCATTTTCATTTTTTGTTTTGGATTTTCAGACTTATTTTGACAATATGAGCTTTGGTTTATGGCTTTTAAATATTATTTGGCAATGTTTTAGTCTTTCTTATAAATATTTCTGAAAAACAATAATTTTCAAGTAAATAAAAAATAATCAATAACTTTTATATGGTATTTTTTTTGAAAATATTTTTATATAAAACTTTTAAGTTATTTTCACTATTTTAAATATAAAATATTTAATTTTTATATCATAAAAATAAAAAATAATTATAATTAAATAAAAATCAAATTCGGTTCGATTTCGGGTAACCAAAGTTTTTTAACTTGCATTCCATAAACCGTTCAAACACCTCAGTTTGGGTTTGTTTTTACCAGCCAATTGATATTTCTACAGAAAACCAACCCTGCCATAAAGAAAGTATAATAAATACAGTACCTTGAGAAGTTCAGGTGCATCTTCTTCTAATGCTGTTACAACCGAATCCCTGCAAATTTTCACAAGCAAAGATCCTGAGGGACCAATTACTGAGACCAAAAGCTAAGAGTGTAAATAAAACAATGGCAGATCCTACGTGGCAGTCTTCTTTCTACTCCTTGGACGGCTTATCATTATAGGTTTGGCAGGTTCTGAAACAAAGAGGCTAAATCCAAAGGCAGCAGGCTCACTTTGCCCCAAGCACTCAAAATTGTTGGAAAAGTTCAATTTAAAACCCTCAAATGGTGTAAGCAGCTTCATCCGATCTCGAAATAGCATATGGTCTATCCCATCAGAGATGTCCTCTTCACACTTCACTGATACCATGTTACCAAAAGTGCTCCTCTCTGGGTTTTGCAAGTTACTATAATCTAATGGTTCAACTTTCAGTTTGACCGAAGTATTCAAAGCTGAACTGCATATATTTGTACTTGCAGGAACAGAATCATCTCCATCACGCAATGTAAACTCCATTGATGTTCTCTGAGAGGGACAAACTATGTTGCTATCTCCCATTCTTTTTCCTGACCTATCAGATTCAGTCCCTACACAACAACCAGGCAATAGTTAATATTGTTACCTGTAACAGACAGCCCACGAAGAATATAAATCGATGTACCAGTGGAAGAAGTTCTTTGAAAATTAGAAGCACTTCTGTTAGGTATGTCATTATATTCAATTCCACTCAACCAGGATTTTCCATCAACATACTGAAGCTTTTCTTTGTTCCTCCAAGCAGAGTCTTCCAAACTAGATGAATCATTTGCTGAAAAACCAGAAAGATTGGCAGCATTTCTTATAGGAATATCATTAAATTGATTTTGAGATGTTAAACATTCTCCATCAATAGGCTGAAGCTCTTGTTTAATGCTCCTGGTAGAATTAGCTATAGTATCTTCTCTCAACCCCACAGGGATGCCCTGTGTACCATTAATTGACATAAAAAGTAGAAAATAGCAAAAATAAATACTTCAAAAAGGAGAAGGAAAATGCCTGAATTTGAGCATACATCACATTACTCAAACAGCAGGATCAACACATCGACCATTCCAGCTAAGAAACCAAAGTTCAGACCTCCAAATAATATCATTATCCCAGTGACCCCATAAACAGTAGAGATATGTCGACCCCCAAAAAAATACAGAAGCAACAAATCTTGCATTAAACATCTACTCGATCATTGTATAAAAGAGGTAAGGGGAATAAAGAGGAAAGTAAACAAGCAAATGATAAAAACCAAAAGTTTCCCTATAAACTGGTACTAGCCATGTATAAGAACTACCATGTAGTGAGCATGTCCAGAACTCTTTGAAGACAACAGAGGCTTTACTTCCAACATTAAAAAAACAAAAGATAATTTACCTCTAGAACAGGTTTTGCCGATTCCAGTTAGGCAAGAGAAGAGCAAGCAAGGAGAGAAAAAAACTCAGATTAAACTTTTTTTCCCATTTAATCCTTGTCTCCATAGGGTGTGGATATGTAAAACAAATAAGTAAAAGACATAAAAACTGAAAATGACATTTTTCCCGTCAACATGGTGTATAACTAGTTAACTACTACAGCATTCTTGCATGATCATACTTCCAAATTCAAAAATGGAAGACAAATTACCTTTACAGCTGGCTTTTCCAGTTCCATAAATTTCCTGGAAAGTTATAAATAAGAACAGTGGCAAATTCAAAAAGTATAACATATTAACCCAAAGTCTAACTTGGAATAAGCAATAATCACCAGCGAGAAGCACCTTTTTAGAAGCAATTTTCTTCTTTCTTTCAATACAATGTGGTCAAGTTCACCATATGTAAAGTCACTGAGCTTTTTATCCATCATATTCACACCCGTAACACCAGTACTGGCAGAATTGTTTGTATCCTCATTTGATAAACTCAACAGCATGTTATCAGCACAGTCAACTTTTTCAATAGTAGAAACATCTGAAGACAGAGGCACATCAAAATTGATCTTCTCCTGTTCAGAAGCATCAGCTTGATTACCTTTCAGGTGGTCAGATTCACTTCCTTGGCTGTTACCATTTATAGGCAAATCTACATCTTGGCAAGAAGCTATAACACCAGTAGTAGCAGAACTATTTGCATCTTCTTTTGATAAACTAGGCAGCATTTTATCAGCACAGTCAACCTTGATAACACCAGGAACATTTGACGGCACTGGATTTGGTGGCAGAAAGACACCAGCATTAATTTGCAATCCGGAAGCATCAGCATTAGCTTCAGTACCTGTCAGCTCATCTGCTTGATGTCTTTCACTGTTGACATTTATAGGCAAACCTACATCATGGAGAGAAGAGGCCAGCTGAGAATCTTGAGAAAATGCAGCAGAATCTAATGGATCTTTGTTAGTTGCAACTTCAATAGCACCAGAAGTAACTTTGTAATTAGGACTATCTTTTGCCAAATGCTGATCCACCTGATCTCGGGCAGAGCAAGGAGGGAGAGAGAGAGGGCCCTGCGCATGTCAATCTCCAATATATATAACATGGGAAAAAAAAATAAGAAACACGCAAACAAGAGATTCAAAACATAAATACACAGAGCATGATAGCCTTTTTCTCTGATCAGAGATAAATAATTTAAAAGTCAGATAAATAACAATACTTATAGTTTTATTTCATTTTTCATCCAACTAATAGTCAAGTTCATTTCAACTGCTGAAGATAAAAGCTCAAGTTTACTTACACCAAGATGTTCCAAGCAAAATTCACTCTAGCTCAACAGATGTATTTCACCTCACATGATAAGCCATTAGATTAACTAAACTGAACAGCCAGAGAAAATAAAACTTTAATTAAAAAAGAAACCAGATGACCTAAGAAGTTCCAATTTCCAGTACCCTTTGGGCTTCATTTTGCTCCATACTAAGTTATGAAACAATGTCAATGGGAAAAGGCAATTATGATACAAAGGTAGATCTGTTCCCTTCTTACCAACCTACTAATAACTCAAGGGAACAAGGGAGGAGTGAGAAAATAAAGAAACAGAGAAGAAAAATAGATTACGTACGTAATTTCAGATCCTAGATCAATGGATACTAAGGAGCAATTTTAAGTTACAATCACAAACCCCAGGCCCTAGGCTTTAGGGAATTGAGTAAAAAATATATATATACCTGCAGACAATAAATAAAAGAGAACAAATATACATGCCTCTCTATGGATCCTACCCCTCTTCTTATGTTTTAACCAAAATGAACTCATGCCACTCACCTCCGAAGTTCAAGACTAATATCATAAGTAATAACAACAACATGTCTGCTCCCAGAATCTTGAAAGAATTCAAGCTTTGATGGGCATACAAGTGTGAGAACAGTAATTTTCCCAAGATAAACAATTGCTAGGAAAAAGAAAATTGTCCAATAACCCGAAAAAAACAAAATCATCTGAAACCAAATTCTTATTCACTCTGTCATTCCCATTTGTTTTCATTAACTAAGCATACATCACAATCTCCCACTGCTTCAAACTTTATCACAAATAGAAGTAACGACTAACTCAGTATTACAGTCATAATCTCTAAAATCCCATTTTCATGCAGTCAAAGATAAAGCCAATATGAACAATGCAACACAAAAACTAATAATTCAATGAAATAAAATAATAATTTAAACAATCACCAGGCAACTGGAGGTTTCGACTTGGTTTTCGAACGGGACGGTGGGAGAAAGTAACAATTTTCGCCTTGTTGATAAAGGAACATGTTCAAGTAACTCGTCAAATTCACCTTCCGGAAGGCAAAGACTTAGACAAGCCATGGATTTCTGTTTCGGTACATCAAAAATCTAAAAGAAAAAAGATGAGAAATTAACTATCGCATTAAAAGGAAAACAAAAGCTTTAATTCTTGGCTTCCATAATTTCAGGTTCTAAAAGGGAAACAAAAAAGAAATAAACAAAATGGTGGTCGAGTCACGAGTGTTGAAACATGAAAGTTTGATTGGCAGGGAAAGAGGGAGAGGACGGATAAAGTTGTAGTGTAAAAATAAATTTGATTTAAGGTTTAAAACATCCTATTAACATCATTATCGGAAATTAATAATTAATTAACCCCTTATTCTTAGTTAATAAATCAAAAATTGTTTCGTCTTCTAATCTAAAATAGCAACTAATTGAGCTTATAATACAAGACTAGCCTTAAAACATTGTAAAATAATTTTGGGGTAAATTACACCAACAATAACTCAACTTTGATGCAATTGATAAAACAGTTACTCTGATTTTAATTCAGCCACCCAACTTTTAAAAAATAAAAAATCAGCCCTTTTAACCATTTTTCGTTTCAGACTTAACGGAAAGATGATGGCCCCAATTTAAAACCTTAGCTGGGCTAGGCAGTAGAAGAAGAAGAAGAAGAAGAAGAAGAAGAAATTTCTAGAATGGTTTAGCAGCAACATAAGGTTATGGATCACAACAACGGCGGTGGGGCAAGCTTCACAAAGAACAGTTTTGGTGACATGAACAGTCAAGAGCTTTTCTTTGTTGTATCAGGCCAAATGCACCATCTCATCTCATTTCAGGTCATCTCCATTTCTTCTTCTTCTTCTTCTTTTCTTCTTCTTCTTTTTTTGTTAACTAACCACGTTGATAGCTCAGATTATAGAGTATTTGTACTAGATGCTTTGGACGTAGAATTTGTCATGGTTTAGGGATAAAACGGTGCAGTTGTTGTTGTCACAATCGAGTTCAACCTGATGGTTGTTGCATTTTGGAGGTTGGGTTGGTAATAAAAAAGGGTAGTTCATTGTGACATTTTTCACAAACAGTTAGGTTGCAATATTTATTTCTGGTTTTGGTGGCACAAGATTGGAAGCTATGGTTTGGCTACATAATAATGGCAGCCACAAGGGCATAGATTGGAAGTTGTGGCTTAGGTTTTGGCAAGGCAGAATCTGGATGAGGAGAGATTGGAAGTTAGAGAAGGAGACAAAAGAGATTGATGGTAGAGTGAAGTAGATCACCATATTTGAAAACAAAGATTGTTGGGATGGAGAAGAATAAGTATAAACATATTGGGCTATTTATGTAAAAAGTAAAAATATTGGGTCATTTATTAAAAAATAGAAAAGGAAACACGGAAAAAAAAATAGTCACTCAACTTTGCCTCATCCAACATGGCAAGTTAACTAGCCACATCAGCTAGTTAACTAGCCACATCAGCTGTCCCGTTAAGCTTGTGACAGATAATGTTAATGGGTAACTAATTTGTCATTTTTCAATAATGTTAGTGACTGATTTGTTATTTTTCGAAATTTGAGTGACTGAATTGAAATCAAAGTGATTGTTTTGTCAGTTACATCAAAGTTGAGTGAGTGTTGGTGTAATTTACCTTAATTCTTTTAGTCAATCAATTAATCCTTCAAATTTAACTTTTTCATAAAAGATATTAATTTGAAAATTTACATGCTGATGTGGCAACTGACGTTAGAAATTGATAATTGATGTGCCCGTTGATACGGACAATTGATAACATGGCATATTTTATCTTATTTTTCATGTTAAATTTATTTTAAAATTTTTAAAAATCTTAAAAAAGATAAAAATTTAAGGCCAAGGGGTAAAAAATGCCATTAGTAAAAAGTCAATTGAGCCTTTATGAAAAATGTGCACCTAATTGAGCCCTCTATGATTCAAAAAAAAAAATCAATTGGCTCCTTCCATTAACAAAAATCGTTAGTTGACTGGTTTGACCATTAACCGCGATGACATGGCTGACGAAAGCCACCAAAACTGCCATATGACAATATGTTGACGTGGCGTGCTGACATGACAACCACATAAGCAAAAACTAACATAATACTTTTTGTTTTTGATGATGTGGCATGCTAGGTCAGCATGCCACATCAGCGTATTACCATGTGACAATTTCTAGTGGCTTTCATTAACCATGTTATTACTATTAATGGTCAAATTGTACAATTAACGATTTTATTAATGGAAGGAGCTAATTGATATTTTTTTTGAATCATGAAAGGCTCAATTGAATGTACTTTTTTCATGAAGGCTCAATTGATTTTATTTTTATTTTTATCGAGCGCTTTTTAACCCTTTAACCAAAAATTAAAAATAGTTCTTATTAAGATAATGAAAAAATCTTAAAACTACAAAAAAAATCAATCAATAAATTTAATAAAAAATAAAACATATAAAAAAGCTAAAAAATTATTGTGGATGTAACTAAAATCTAAAAATAAAAATGTTCTCAAAATACAAATATAAAAAAATAAAAGTTATAATTGTTAGCAAAATTTGAATGAAAGGATTAGGATCAAACATCTTACCTGAAAATTACAGCAATTACACCACCTGAAGTTATAATATATTTAGATATAATGGAAAAAACCTCCCTCTACTTTAATAAAATTTTCAATATTGTACATGCAGTTTTAATTTGTTTAATGTGGCACTTTCACTTTTATTCTGTCTATCAATTTAGTACTTCCCTCTAATAGTGTAAAATACTGACAAAAGTTGCCATGAGGATCAATCATATACTAACACCTGTCATTATGTGGTCGGATCGTAATACGGAAAGAGAAATTATATTAGTAGATGAAACTAAATATGTCCTTAGTCTAATCAGAAATGAGAAAACTGATTAACGTGGTCATATATTGGTTTTGACATCCCTATGTCAATGATAACACTTTGTCATCAATCAACTACACATTAGTCTCAATGCATTAGTTTCTCACTCCCACTTAAAAGGTATAATCGAGCGGTCATGCGATGCAATGTGCAGAAAGATACCAAAACTTAAACCAACACAACAATTATAAACCACAATGATGAAGATCGTAATAAAGACAGGTGAAATGCAACGAAATGATCGTATATTTAAATCAAGTTTTCAATTTTTGATAAAAAGACAAAAAATAATCAACTTGTGGCTTGACACTCTTATTTTAGGTCCCCAGTGGAGTCGCCAAGCTGTCGAAACCATTTTTTTGAAAAGAGGTCGACTTTTATTTTGAAAATAAAAAAAGAAATTTGAGAAAAATGGATTCGGGAGTCGGTTACGTGCGAGGAAGGATTAGCACCCTCGTCATGCCCAAAATTGGTACCTAATTGATTAATTAATGTCTTAATATCGAAAGTTAAAAATTTTGATGAGACTTAAAACACGATCCTTTTGTTAAAATTATCTAAAAGAATTTAAAATGGGCGTATTTCACGTCAATCGAGAGAAAGAATTATACCCCCTACATTAGGATATAATCTTAAATCCCGAAACGAGAATAAATACCAAAAAATTTATTTATTTTTATAATTTTTTGGTTATCTCAGTTTTAGAAAAGAAATCACATTCCGTAAGTTGGAAAACGATCTTTTTTAATTCCCGTGATAATTTTGAAAAATTATTTTTGAAAATGGTTCGTATATTTGGATTCATCGGAAAAAATTGAAACCCCGTAAGTTAGGGAACGATTTTTCGAATTCCAAAATACAAAATATTGCTTATTTTTAAAAGTCTTCCTTTTTGAATTTGGGTGAAAATTAATGTAATATTTAAAATGATATATTTATAAAATATTAAATTATCGAATGACTACATTACGAGTGTATTAATAAACAATTCATAGCATATATAACGATGATGATTACATAACATACAACATTTTAATGCTAATATTAACAATCAAAAGAATAAATAATAACAATGAATAATAACAATAATAACAATAATAAAATAACACATAACAAGACAGTACCAAGTTTAAAAGGACAAGGATTAATAAAAAATACACAAATAAATATTTAAGGAAATATTTTATGAAATATTAAAAGGGTAAATAAAAATGGGTGAAATTAAGGTTGTAATAATAATAACAATAACAAGGAAGTTCAAGAATAAAATAAAATAAAATAAAATAAAAGCATCATTAAATATGAAAATCATAATGAAATAATAAAAATAAAAAAGTAAGCAAATAAATAAAATAAATTAAACACAACAAAAAAAAAGAAATTAAAACCTAGGCAGAGACAAAAAGGACTAAATTGATATTGAAATAAAATTAAGGGCCTAAATCCTAATAAAATAAGTTTTGAATATAATAGGGGCTAAAATTATAACTAAATAAGTGCAAAAGGACTAAATTGAAGTTTAATCGAAAGTCAAGGTAAAAATCAAGAATAAAAAAAATAAGTTATAGGACCCAATTGAAAGGCGCGAATAACTCAGAGGGACCAAATGGGGAAATATCCCCGCCCCCTGAAATGCGCCGTTTTACTAGGATTAAATCGGAAACGAAATAAAATTTGAAGTACAAATAGGAAATAAAAAAACTGGATTAAAACAACTGAAAAATGCGGAAGGGCCTAACGCGCAAATAGACCCTTCCACATAAAACACGCGAATCCTCCCACTGGTCGGGTCAAAATCGGGTCTATTTGCCTTATACGATGCCGTTTTGAGACCACTGAAACAGGCCCTAAACGACGCCGTTTAGACCCTCTATAAAAACCAAAATTTTTTTAAAAATTCTCATTTCTCCCATTGTCATTAAAAAAAAAAATCAGAAACCCCTCTCCCCTTTTCTCTCAACTCCAGAACCCGGCCATGATTCCGGCGCCGGACCACCGTGGCGGCCGCCGGTCACGGTGGCAAAAAAATCGAAAAGGGCCATTTTTTTGGCTTTTTGACTTTCCCGACTCAAAAATGCCATCTTTCATCGGAGATGGCGGCCTCAACTCCCTCCACGACAGCACAAAATCAAAAAAAGTAAGATCTCCCCCCCTTTTTACTATTTTTGTTTGTTCTTTTTTAAAATAAAAATAAATAAATGAAACGAAATGAAAAATAAAAAGACCACTTTTAAAATTTTTTTTTCTAGTTTTGATTGCTTTGTATTGATTTCGTTGTAAAAAATTACAACTTGTGTGTGGTGGCTTTTTATAGCTGAAAAAAGAAAAGAAAAAAAAATTCAATTTTGCTACTGTTTTTCTCCTTTTTTGCCTCTGTCTGTCTTTCTTTGTCTTACTCGCAGGTACGGAAGCCAACTGTGGAGCTACGGAGGTTGACGTGGAGGGGGCAGTGGCGTTGGGCATGTTGATGTGTGGCGCTGAAGGCTAGGGTTTCTGTCTCTTTTTTTTTTTTTTGAAAATGTTTAGTTTTGGGGCCATATTGGGCCACTAGGATTTTTTTTTTTATTTTGGGTCAAAGGCCTGGTAAATTGAGCTGTTTGTAAATGGACATTTGGACTTTAGATTATTTAATTATTTTTATTTTAGTTTTAGGTTTAGTTTTGTGATTGTGATTTGGGCCTAGGCCAAAATTGGCCTATTACAATGATTATTTAGATTGAATAATGATATGTAAAATGAGACTCTAGTTCCCTGAGGTTGTGTCGATATTATGTACATAAATGACGTAATTGGATAGCTCAAAGGTGTCTTATTAATGAATTAATATGGAAACTTAATTTTTAATGTTGTTTATGGAAAATGTGGTTAATTGGTATAATGATTTCGTATAGTGTTTCTTAATTAAATTTCATTACTTATTTATTGAATTCAAATTATGTTAGCATCATTTGAGTATTCATAATATATTTACATTTTACAATTTTATAATATTTAATAGTTTGTATAATTTCTTAGTTTTAAATTTTTTCACTATTTTATAATTTTAACAATTTTGTATTTTTAAACTATTTTCAGCTACTACGTCATCTGCCCATTTGACAAAAAGCTAATTGAGGTTTGTAAACATTTTTTACTTTAGTTGAGAGGATTTGCAAATTTTTCGTGTTTGTATCTCTAAACTACCAAATACCAAGAACAAAAGTGTCATTAACATATCTAATAATGTGTTTAACTACCCTTAAAGTGATATTCTTTAGGAGTCTAATACCTGGAATATACACCTATATTATAGTACAAATTAGGTCAGCTAGTAGTAGGGGTGTTCAAACGGTCAGGCCGATTAATACTTGAACTGAACTACCATTAATCAAATTAATCAAAATTTTAAAACCCTAAACCATAACCGAATCAAATTTTTCTAAATCTATTAACCGATTGAAATAATTAATTCGAACAGTTAACTGAATTAACCGAAACTTTTACATGTTTTTTCTTTCATTCAAATAAGTTTAAGACATAAAAAAAAATCCATTGCAATGTTCTTTTCCTTTGTTTTTAATTAAAAAAGAAAAAACACACACAATAACAACACTAAATTAAAACCATAATAACAAACACTACATTAAAAATATAGTTAATGTCCACCCTACATGCTTAAACAAACAAAAAAAAGTCTTCAAGGTAGCACATGATAGCTTTTAAAGTTGGCAACAAAAGAAAAGAAGTGTCCAAGGCAGCACATAGTAGTCTTGAAAGTTGACAACAAAATAAAAGGTCTCCAAAGCAACACAAAATTAATTTCCTATGTAGCACATAATAGTTAACAATAGAAAAAAAAAAGGCTAAAAATATATCAATCTTTAATATTCTTCATTTTCATCCATTGCATCTTCTTAATAGATTTCTATTTGCATTATCCCTAAAAAAGTATATAAAATGAGCATAAAACAAAAATATATACATTTTATAAAATCAAATAATATAAATTAACAATTTGATTTTAAGTTGTAAGTTTCTAATAATAAGATCGCATACCCTCCAACTCATATATGCTTATGAGCTCATGAATTTAGGGTAGGTTCCAAGCGTTAGGATCTAGTGCTCTTGGAGTAGTATATTCGTCAAATTTATTATTGCAATTTTTAAACAGATTGATTTAAATAAAATTTTATTATACATTAAATCATTTGTATATGTCCTCAATGAGTTTTGCATGCAACGCAAAATGAATGCAAATATTGGCTCATTTTCCATCTAACGTTTAACTAATATTAAGTTGCATTATGTGGTCGGATCATAATGTAAGAAGACAACTTATATTAGTAGATAATCTAAATAATTCGTAGTTTAATCGAAACTGAGCAAATTGATTGAAAGACTATTATAAAGTCAATCAAGTCCAATTGGGCAGATGTCTTGATGCTTGGAGCAAATGGCTCCCAAAAGATAGAGACATAGATGCCATTTTCTAGATTGACAATACATCAAACATGACCCAAGTTGAATTTATCCTAGATCCATTTATGGATTTATTCATTTGTGATGTTCATAGTGTGATATACCTTAATTCTGAGTGGATGATGAACTATGTATGCGCAACTCATATAGTTTGATGTAAATGAAAGCTTGAGTTCAGAAAGATAAGGAATTGAAAGCTAGTACATTGGGTATACGAATTCTGCATGATGTAGCATTGGATCTGGTGCCCTAAATGTATTATTTTCGTCTATCCACACTTGTAATTTTTTCAAAAAGATTGGTTAAGAAAATTATTCATGAATTACATTAATACTTTTTATATATTGTCCTCACGTGGTTTTTGCATGTAAAGCAAAATAGAAGCAAATATTAGCTTACTGATTGTTTAATTTAACTAATACTAAGTGGTATTATGTGGTCAAATCGTAATACATAAAAACAACTTATATTAGTAGACGAACCTAAACATGTCCTTAGTCTAATAAAAAAAATGAGCAAATCGATTGAAAGAATAATATGGCGTCTATCAAATCCAATTGGGGAGATGCTTTGTCTTGGGCATTAGATCAGATGACTCCTAGAATATAGAGACAT
Source organism: Gossypium raimondii (assembly GCF_025698545.1). Lineage (NCBI taxonomy): Eukaryota > Viridiplantae > Streptophyta > Magnoliopsida > Malvales > Malvaceae > Gossypium > Gossypium raimondii. The sequence continues at coordinate 11,980,748 of NC_068571.1, forward strand.
AGATGTGGCTGACTGGACTGACAGTACATCGCATTGGACCCAAGAAGAATAGATCCTGAATCCTTTTATAGATTTATTCACGTGTGACGTTCATAGTATGACATACCCTAATGCTGAGTGGATGATGGACTATAGATGCGTGACTCGTATACTTTGATATAAGCAAAAGCCTGAGTTCAAATGGATAAGGAACCGAAAGCTAGTGCGTTTGGTATTGATGAGTCATCATCATATGATTACTTTGGACTATATCTTACTTACATTTTCTTGGTTTCCTAAGCATTTTTATATGTTTTAAATTCATTTTAGTGATTTGACTTTTTTTGTTTGTATTGTAAATATTGTGTATTTTTAGTGTTTTTCATGCATTTAGTTTTAATAAAATATTTCCATGTGGAATTTGAAGGTGAAACATGTCAATACATCGAATCATGAGATTAAATACACTAAGCCTAAAGCTGATCCAAGATGATGAGTAAAATTTCAAATCTCAAAGATTAAAATTTTTTAATTCGGACACATTTAAAACGTTCAGTCGAAACACTTCTTAGTGTTTCGATCATGTCTCGAGCTTCAGGACTCCATTTTGGGTGTACCTTATATCTTCAGAAAGTGGATTTGAAGATCTATTCAAATATTCAAACACCAACACCAAAATGCATCAGGAAAGAAAAATCCAAAAGTAAAGATAAAGTTACAAATTTTACATTAATGGACAGTTTTGACGCATTTTCGTGTTTGACTCATATCTCCTAACTCAATTGTAGTTTGGAGTTAAAATTTTTACAACATATAGACAAGATGCAGACCATCAATCAATTCTCTTGAAATTTTCCCATTGAGAGCTGTTAAATTAGACAAAAGGATTCATCTTTTAACATGTAAAAATTACCTCAAAAGATGACAAAGAAGTAGGCCTAGAAATTTATTATTAGCAAGTCCTTGGTATTGTCATTTTCCTCTTCACAAATCCTTTGGTTGCAGCTTAGGAGGCATCTTGAAGTTGAGTTCAAGATCATTTGCTTGTTAAGTTCTTGTTTGTTTCATTATTCGTGTAAAAATTCAAGTTTCTTATTTCTAATATGTCTATTTCATCTAAGTTTGAGTTGTTTACTTTTGCTCTATTATTTTAAGCTTTCAATGCTAAGGTGAAAGGGTGAAACTCTTGGGAAATATTAAGGTAAATTCCATACTCATCATTTGAGCTAAAATTAATTATCAATCACTTGTTATAATCATACTTGTAAAGTAAATTATTTTATTTGTTATAGACAATATATGACACAATGAGTGCTTGGATAAATTACCCTTGATTTGTTGCAGACATAAAAATTGGCATAATAAATATTTGAAATCTTTTTATAAGTCTTGAAGTTATTAGGTGATTATAATACCATATGGTTGCACTACACCAAAACAAGCTTTTAGTGGCACTTTTAGCGGCGTTTGGACAAAAAACGCCGCTAAAAATCGAGCATTAGCGGCACTTTACGAAAATCGCTGCTAAAGATCGAGCATTAGCGGCGTTTTTAGAAAAACGCCGTTAAAAATGAGCATTAGCGGCATTTTTAGGAAAAACTTTGCAAAAACCAAAGCCCAACGGCGTCATTTTCCTACCTTTCGGGGCTTTAGTGGCGTTTTTGGAAAAGCGCCGCTAATGCTGGGGTCTTTAGCGGCGTTTTGAAAAAGCGCCGCTGTTGCTGGGGGATTTAGCGGCTTTTTTTGGATAAGCGCCGCTAATGTTGGTGTCTTTAGCGGCGTTTTTGAAAAAGCGCCGCTAAAAATATTTTATCTTAATTAGTTTATTTATATTAATTAAATAAAATTTAATTTATTTCTAATTGAATATTTAAAATCTTCAGAAAAAAATAATAACATGTAGAAATAATTTGAAATAAAATAAATGGAAAAATTAAAATACCATTATTTAAAATAATTTTAAAGTTTTTGGGTACATGATTACTGATTGTTTTTTAATTAATATATTAAAAAATTTCTTATATAATCGTAAAAGAGATAATATTATTTTTAAAATATTGAATTAATTATCACTATAATTTAGGATTTTTGGTTTAGGGTATATGATTTATTTAAATTTTAAGGTCGGTTTAGGAGTTACTATTTTGAGGTTTAGGGAGTATGGATTTAGGGATTATGGATTATGGATTACGGTTTAAGGGTTGGGATTTAAGGTTTAGGGGTTATGGGTTAGGGTTTAGGGGTTAGACATTAGGGGTTAAGAGTTATGGATTTAGGGTTTAGGAATTCAGGGGTCAGGTTAGGGTTTTAGGTTTAGATTAATTATTTTTTTAATTTATATTTTAAATATGTTCTTATATAATTGTAAAAGAGATAATAATAAATTTGTTTAGGGTTTTTAGTTTAGGTTATATGATTAATTTAAGATTTAACACCAGTTTAGGAGTTCATATTTTAAGGTTTAGGGAGTATGGATATAGGGATTATGGATTAGGGATTATGGATTAGGGATTATGGTTTAAGGGTTGGGGTTTAAGGTTTAGGGGTTAAAGGTTTAGGGATTAGACATTAGGGGTTAAGAGTTAGGGATTTAAAGTTTAGGGATTTAGGGGCCGGGTTAGGGTTTTGGGTTTAGATTAATTATTTTTTAAATTTATATTTTAAATATGTTCTTATACAATTGTAAAACAGAGAATAATAAATTAAATATATTGAAATTATCAGTATAGTTTAAATTATTTAAGAGATATATAATAGATAGACTTTATATATATTGAATAGTTAATTTAGGGTTTAAGATTAAGGTTTACTTGAGATTGGTTAAATGATTAAATTTTATACAATTAAATAATGCTTTTATATTTAAAAAATTTAATCTAAACCATTTGATATATTTAAATATTAGTTTAAATAGAATTAATAAATAAGTTAAAAAATAATAGATTCATATGGATATTTAGGTATAATTATTTATTTTGGAGAGGACCAAATTATAAGAAATAAAATTAAAATACAAAAATAGTTAAATGATAAAATTTTATACAATTAATTAATACTTTTATATTTAAAAAATTTAATCTAAACCATTTGATATATTTAAATATTAGTTTAAATAGAATTAATAAATAAGTTAAAAAAAGTAATAGATTCATATGGATATTTAGGTATAATTATTTATTTTGGAGAGGACCAAATTATAAGAAATAAAATTAAAATACAAAAATAAAATGATTTTTGTTCAAAATAAAATGATTTTTACCACAAAAAATAAGCAATAGCGGCGTTTTCGCAAAAATGATTTAACTTTATAAAATCGCGCCATTTTACCCCAATTTCCCCCCTAAAATCCCTAATCTTCAAACTTTTCTTCACTCCCGTTTTCTTCAGACTTTTCATATCCCGCTTCATTCTCATTATCTCTCTCTCTCTCGGTCTCATTTCAATTTTTCCCCTTATTCTTTTTCGTGAGAGGGAGAACCCAAAGATTTTGTCTGCCGTTTTTTCTTTGGGATATTGAAATCCTCTAAATCACATGAAAAAAGAAATTGGGGCAATATATTGGATCCATACCATTAACATATAAAGAGATGGAGAATGGAGGAGTAGAGAACGTCCACGCCACAATGACAGCAACAATGGGCAAAGGGCGTCGATACTTATTGGGTGAGAGAAACGACGGGGGACGCTACTCCGCTCCCTATTCCTAAGAAGCTTACTGCTCAAGACATCCTTTCAACTCAATCTCAGTCTACATCTCTTGGTTCTGTTTGGAATAAGGTATTGCCTTATTTATTTATTTTTTAAATTTGCATTTTCTATGCTCATGTTTGTGATCTGATCTAGGGTTTTATTAATGGGTATTTCAGATTTTCGTACATTTCAATGATTTCGTTTAATGTTTTTTTGGTCCTTGTTCACCATAGGCTGGAACTTGGGCTTCATTGGATTTATCTTGTGGCAAGGTTGAAATTTCTGATGTAACCAAGTGTGTTGGCGAGTGAGTTATTTTTCTTACTTCTATTTGTGTTTTTGTCTTATAATGTTATTTGACTCCATTGATGTAAGCTTAACTAAACAATAGCTATGGTTGTATACATAGATATTAACCTTATTTTATGGTGGATTTTTCTTGTTTGAGCAGGCTTTTTTGGTGATTGTACGAAACAAGAAGCGTGTTGGCTATACATATGAGTTGACATTAAAAATCAAGGGTAAGTGGGTCTAAATATGGTATTATGCTTTTGCTTTCTAAGCTTATTTATCACTTTATTGATCAAATTGGGATCTAAATGGAAATCAGGGGAGTGGCATCTACGGGAGGAGAAGAAGACGGTTAAGGGCCATATTGATATCCCAGAATTTTCATTTGGTGAGCTCGATGATTTGCAGATATGCTTGAATTGAGAGATAACTATTTGGTTTAGAAGAGATAGAGGATAAACTTGTTGAATAAATCTTGGTATACCTAAATGCAAACATGTTATGATGCATGGGCCTATGTTATAAATTCTATGACATATTATGATGGATAGGCCTTTGGTATAAATTCAATGATTGCCAGTGCTAGGATAGTGTTTACTGTAGAATATGTCTCTTACATGAAATTGCCAAGTGGCAAATATATGTCATAAACTAATGAACCAAAGAATTGGTGTTGCTGTGGTTGTTTTATTGTAGAAAAGGAGGTTGGAACAAAATATTGAGAAGCATAATGGTGGGAATTAATGAGAGAAATTGAAACAATAAACCAGTAGAGTATACTATTGAATTTGAAAAAAAATTGACAAAATATTAATTCTAACTGATAGAATTTACTGTTTTAGGTACACTTAAAATATTAATTCTAAGTGATGGAAAATGCTTGTCAAGCATTGGACAATGGAGACAACAGTGGGAACCTTAACATGACCATTTTTCGGCAGGTAAGCAAATAGATATTAGCTGAAAGATTATCTATTTCTTTTTCCACTTTATAATTATTACGATATTAGTTTGACTAAAAGCATTTTCATAAGCTCTATGTACTATCTAATTTATTATGTTCTATGCTTATAGTTTTTTTAATATTAATACAAAAATGTAGAAACAATTTTGCAGGTACGTGTTATTAATTTATTATTTGTGTTATTAATTTATTATTTTAAATTCTAAAACTAAATTCATTGTGTTTTTTTCTTTTATTAATTTATTATTTTAAATTCTAAAACTAAATCACTTAGCAACTGCAAGATAATGATTTTTTCCTTTTTCCTTTTAGTTTAATTGATTTTATTATATTTATCTTTTGTCCTCGTGGACAGCTTTTGGTACTATATTCTTAGATGAGATCTTCATCATTTTTCCAAGTTCCAATTTCTTTTTTACTTATATTTGCGTTGATTCTTCTTTTTCCCTTCTCTCTCTCTCTCTCACACATAAGTTGTTGGGTTAACTAAGCTCTCTGTTTATCAGATAAAGCATGTTTACATTTGTGAAGCAACATTGTCAAAGTGGTTGATTGAATTTGAGAATACTAACATTGTCAAAGGAGTATCTAAATAATTTTATGAAAAATTTGATGCCAAT